>NW_008795695.1:13591154-13608611 GCF_000699145.1 Aptenodytes forsteri
CGTGTTGGTCTGCGAGGCGGTGGAAGCCGGTCCCAGGGCCCCGCGCGGGGGAGGGGGCCGTGCACTGCAATCCGGCTGGGGGCGCGGGCCTTTGCGAAGCCTGCCAGGGAACCAGGGCTCTGTTGTTGAGTTGTGCTTCAAAATACCTTTCAAAAGATGTTAGGTTTACGATTGCATAAATAGTAAATAACCCTAAACGTGATTTGATATGATGCATGACCACACCTGAAGACATAGAAGGTAAAAGTTCTGACAGAATCGCGTTGGTAAGGGGTGCTGGAGGAGTAGTCGGCTACTTGAAAGCTGTGGTTCACGTTCACCAGCACTTTTATTTCTGGCTCCACATCAGTGGCTGCGTTTGGCTTGTTTACTGTCAGGCACCTCCTTCGCCAACACATATGTTTGTGGCACTCCACAAAGCTGTCACTGCCACGCTGCAAACAAACGCCGCAGTGACAGTCCTTAAAAAAGATTGCTGCATTAACGTTTTATTTGTTCTCAGTTCTGAGTCACCCTGGGAATGCCAATTACTTTGTCCGCGATGGAGAAGAAACCCCAGGCTTGTGCAAGACCCGCAGGTCTCAATGCTGTTTCCGCTGCCAGCCAGCAGCAAGAAGGGGGGCTCGCAGTTTTGAGTCTTAAAGCCGACGTTGCTTCAGCCTCTCTGTGTATCGCTGATAGGCTGCAAATCAGTGATCAGTTTGGGAGGGTAGACTTAAATTTACATTAAATTTAAAGGAAGGTAAACATTCCTACGGAATTATGGTTGAATCAGAACATATTGGCAGCAGCCAATTCACATCTCTCACTGAAATATTTCCTGATGGAATATCCTAGTTTGGGAACTACTCATTTGATATTTTAGGTGCTGTTTTAATAACAGGCACCTGGTGAACAGGGATGCACGTGGAATCGTTTCTTCGTGGCTAAAAGCTTCCTGACTTTAAATGCTTGTGGCTTAACTTTACGGGTGAATTTTTAGAGTTCTGGATATAAATTTGTTCTTTCTAAAATGCATAGTTTGAATGCGCTCTTCTGCTGTTCTTTGCGATGGTTTCTATCGTGCTCTTCTCACACATGATGAATAAGAACAGCCTATTACTACACATGCGTACCAATTTTGGTGGAAAGGAATTTCGGAATAAGGAAGAAAGGCAAATGTGTCTCCACAGCCAGGAGACTCTTTGGGATTTGGAAACCCAGGTCAGGTGCAAACCTCTTCTCTGCCTGCGCCAGGCCTTTGAATCTGCATTGCCTGAAATCCCTGATGAGTTTTTAATCTATAAGGCAACTTTGTCTTCTATTTCCCTTCCAAATGGTGTTTCATTAAGGCTCAGCCTTAGGCAGGTCCTAAGTTGCCCCCACCTGCAGAATTCCCCAGAGGGCTTGAAATATAAGGATATTCTTCTGCCAGTGACTCCATTCCTATGCTACACGCTGAACAACCCTGCAGTTAATAAAAGCAGGCTCTCACTGCCAAATCACTGCCATTAGATACAAGATGTTCCTTGGGGAGTGCTCCCCTATTTCTTTCCACACAACCAAAAAAGGAGAAGCAGCTGCAGTGGAGGATCATTGCAGCTGATGTGGTTCCTTCTATTTACACTGAATAGCAATATATTTTTATTCTTTTAGATGTAGATTGGTTAATATGTCACTTACTAGCAATAAGTCGGGGTATTTGGCTTAGGGTCAAAATACAGACCTCAGTTACGTGATCTTTCCCCTACAAGTATCACATCAAAGATAAGATAAACGGTGACAGGCAAGGATGTTTGAAAAGCCTATGCAAAAAGTTTCATCAAAGATGTGGCTCCTCATCCTTACTGCCATATGCCTATAGAAAAAAATCAGGCAGGAAAGCACTTCTGAAGGTTACCTGGTGCAACCTCCACCTCAAAGAAGAGACAACTTCAAAGTTATTTACCAAAGCTACTACTAAGATGTGGTTCAAAGTCACTACTGCTGCTTCTGCGTGGCTCTGAAAGTTATGACAAGACTTCCTCTTTATCAGAGAATACTGTGAATTTTTATCAGCAGTTGTTTTCATTTCCCAAGGTCTAGTTTTAGTAATGTGAAAATGTATATTTATTTGTTTTCTTTTGTTAAAAAAGCTACAATATAGGATAGTCACAAGGCAAATCGCATGCAAAGCTGTCTGATCGGGCTTCTAAAATTACAATGCTTATAACAGGAAAGATGGATCTTAGCTTCAGAAAATGGAGATGTTTGAGGTTGTTAAAGTGCAAAACCCATTCCAGTTGTACATAGGTGCAATCTTAGGTAGCTGCTGCACTCTCCGTTTGAGACATAGAAGTGGCTCAAAGACGAGCCATTTGGTCCCTCCTCCTGTGTGCATGTGTGCACGTGTGTGTGTCAGCGTGGGAGAGAGGCAGACAGCTGAGCTCCTAAAGTAGAGTATTTGTGAAAAAACCTTATTGTTGACAGTTAATTTGTCCTCTCTTATGTGTGTCTGCACCACTTGACGCAATTAAGTTAAGGCATTTAAGGCTGTCAGAAGAAGAAACTAACTCCTATGGCTTGTGCGTGGCAAATACGTTGCCCATGGACTTTGAAACTAGAAACATTGGGAAGAACTGGAAAAAAAAAGAGGAGGAAACCAATACTCTAATTTTCCCAGGCTGTGAGACAGAGGAGCGATCTCCATACCAGAGAGCTAGAGAGCTGATTGTTTTCAAACGGGTATCACACGTTTGAAGAGAACAGGTGTATCTGCAAAACACACATCTTCAGTGGCAAGCTCAACAGCGCATATATTGAGAATCCGGAGAGACTGACTAGACTTTATGCAACAGACATACCTCTCTCTACATATATGGAAGAAAAGAAAATCTCAGGCAATTTGAAAACCTTTGGGGATAACTGAAAAATGGGTGACACGACTGTATGTGATGCGGAGGACTTGAACCATTTTTGGAGCAGGACAGCCATGAAAGAAATGCACGGAAAATTAGTAGCAGAGGATAACTGAATGCTGAAAAGTTTTTAGGGCGGCTAGAGCGTGTCACCCATTTGAAAAGCAGATGCCTCTGTCATTAGCAGTAGGCACAATGACACGGTGACAAAACCAAAAGAGAGGTATGATCACCAGTCGGTTGCCTGCACTGAACCTTTCCCCATCACGCACAAACAGGCCAAGACAAAACAGGAGGCAATGAGGTAACATGCAAACAAATATGTGATGAAGGCATAGCAAGTTTGCAGACGACAATGGAGACACAGTTAAAGAAAACACATTAAAAAAGGAGTACCTAGAGTAGGGACTACTTAAACTTTCACGTACCATGTGTTAAACAGGTACATTTTCTAGATGAGCAAAAACAATGGAGACACAGTTAAAGAAAACACGTTAAAAAGGGAGTACCTAGAGTAGGGACTACTCAAACTTTCATGTACCATGTATTAAACAGGTACATTTTCTAGATGAGCAAAATGATCCAGCTCATGCTCTGCATGCAACTGGAGAATAACTTTAACTAGAAAAACCTTGAAGTGATGGTTTGGGGGGCTTACCCCAGAATACAGAAAAATAAAAATCTGCAGCTATTTTTACAGGACCAGAAGAAGTACTTGGAAAATGAACAGCTGACCTCAAGCCTAATTGGTCTTCATCTTAAGTCAGAAACACCAGGTAGTACCCTAGTATTAACAGCGACGGCCTCACTGGCATTAGTTGGACGGTACTCATTCACTATAAGGGGAGAAATCAGTGTTAAATTCAGGTACGACAGAAACATCAGAGTCTACAGGACCATGGAATACATGTTTTCAGCAAATAAATTCTGGGATAAAAAGCTTTAAAATCATCATGATGAAAATGTAAATGGTGGAAAACTATGTAAAAATGAGCTAGCATGTATTTCCTAGTCATGTTTTTAGTGCACAGGTTCTCTACCAAAAATCTAATCAAAGTCTCCATGATCGCAGCGCTACTAGTACATGAGATGATTGCCGGGAAAAGGGTCACAAGCAGAGAAGCATTCTGCTGCATCATATATCAGAGTGTAATTAAAAGGGTGGAAAATACCTGCAAATGAGATTGCAGTGGAGGAAAAAAAGCAAATGCTCATCATCGATCTTCAATGTAAAGCAATCAAGTGAAAGTACTACAGCCTACCCAGCGTGGGTTATGGTGCTTGTATGTTCTCTGTCATGTTTGGCTGGCGCACTAAACACCTAAACTAACACCTAACTAAACAACCGCAAAGCAAATTGTTTGCCTTTTGGTATGTCACCTGCACAGAAGGTATAGCAGAAGAAGGAGCAGAAATTAATAGAAAGACTAAAAGGAGTCACAGAGCAAGTAAGCTAATCTGATATTAGAAAAAGGAGGCAAAAGGCATAATTCAAATAATGTAAAGTGGTAGAGCAATCAAAAATAGCCTTACAAAATGGACTGATCATTGCCCTAAGGATCATAAACCTCCTTTCTTCTTGGAAAACATTAAGAAGTAACACTTCAAGTAGCAGATCACTGCTGCTGTAGAAGCAGTCCATATTGAGCATACTGATGCCAGACGAGCAAAATCATACTCAAATGGAATAGGGATTGTGTAGCCCTCTTGTTCTTCCATCAGTAAACGTATGACTGTGCTGTGACATATGAAATATACCAAAACCTTACGGAATGGTCTCCACAAATACCTGGCTTTTGCACTGTGGAGATTTCAGTGCATGACACTAAAGCTAGTAAAGTATGACTTGCAACTGAGAAAAAAGTCAGCAGAAAAATCACAGTAGCTTTGGCCACTTGTGCAATTTTATGTATGGGTAAAGAGAAAAAGAAGGTATGAGGCGTGAACGATTTTGCAACACTTTTCCAACACTTTGTCTACAGAGAAGCTAGCAGAAGTAGCAAGTGGAAGAGAGACATTGCATCTTAAAAATAGAGGAAGAGGGGAGAACACTTTGCACAAAAGCAAATAGTTTCCTTGACTAGTGGAGACATCTGGAGTAAAACAGCAAAGCTGACTGCCGAGAACAGACTGGTGATGAAATGAGGGAAAAGATGTGGTTCCAGATAAGATGTTTTGTGATTCTGAGACGACCCTTTGAGATGGTGAGCTTGGCCTGATGCTATGGAAAAGAACTGCCAAGAAATACACTTGAGAGAAGTGAATGAACTAAGAGAAAACTATAGTCTGTCTGTTTGCTCCCTGTCTCACATTTTGTTGTCGCACTAAGCACTCAGGGCATTGGCCAAAAAGATCACTTTTAACACCCAAATTTCAAGACTGCCCCATGCAAAAGAGGACACTTGTAGCACTGTAAAATACCAGTTTCGGGCAAGACATGCTCTGTGTGCATGGCAGCAATGGCAACCGATGTATTTATACCCAGAGAAGGAAAGGACTATGATATATTTAATTATGTTGTTAGAAAGGAGCCACTGGTATTCACAGTTCTTTATTAGTCACGCATAATGATAGTTGATTTCCTGTTGTTTTAAGAAAAGCAAGGGAATAATTTGGCAATACTTTCACCTGCTCACTGTGTGTGGGTGTGTTGAAAAAAAAAAGTATTGAGAACAGTTATGTAATTGCTGCAAATGTCTCTTGAGCCTCTCCTACTTAGCGCACATTGTCCTGCGTGGATCTCCTGTGTTGTGAGTGATCCCAAGCAAAGGAGTGCTCTTGCTGTCTGAATTGCCCTCTGCTCCTTTACTCAGCTTCATCTCTGCCAGATATGCTTTGCTCTGATCACAAGTGGCAAAAGCTCATTTGCTAAGGATGCTAGATAATGCAGCAAAGAAACTGTTGTGGAAATGGAGTTCACAGGTTTTGGAGTGTGAAATGCCTTCTGGAGAAGGATTATTTTCTTTTGCCCAGGTTTAATACATTAATTGTAAGAGTGACAAGAGAGTGGGCACAGCTGAAGAACAAACTCAGACTAAGTCAGATGCAGATGCCTTTAGCTAAGGAAGAGAAGGAGCAGGTTTGTCTGAGATCATCCAGCTGAAGTTTTCCTTCTGCGAAAGGAAGATGTTGGTTTCCAGGACAACTTCTTTAGCATGCCATTTCTTATCCCACGTAAGACACAGCACATTGGAAATCCTCTGAGCAATTAAAAAAATCCATCACGGCTAAGCCTGGATCCCAATGACTGGCAAACTCTCTACAGAGAGCATGAAGAGGGAGTTCATGATGCAAAAAGCGACTGATCTCGTTAGAACTCAAACATTAAAGTATATAGGACCTACCAAAACTAATTTCAAACCTCAGCCTTCCCAAACTGCAATAAGATTAGATTCATATAATGTCGTACAATTAAGATCTCTCTTTCTGATCATCATGATCTTCTGGGAAGAGAGCTAATGAAATGTTCAGAGAAAATGCTTAAGAGCCATCTTGGCAATAGCTGAACAGGTGAGATATTTTCAAATGCAAATATACTTATGTAAAGGCTCAAGACTCAGATTTACTCTAAGGACATAAGTATAAAATGCAGTACAGGTATTTGTTGTACAAACTAAAGATTTTGGTTTTATACCTCACTGGACATCAAGAATTTTAAGAAGCAGATTAAAAGAAAAAATACTGTTGGTCATTTTATAGATCTAATTGTAACTTGCTTATGTTTTTGATTATGTCAATATTACATTGTTAAAGTGAATGAGCTCTGATTTGAGATACTGAAACATATTAAGCATGGGTTTGGAAATTGATATAGTGTTCCAAACTGACAGTCTAAATGGACCATATAGAAAGCTATTTTAAGAACAACAAGTATAGTAAACAATATTCTTAATACTACAGTAGAAAGCAAACATGCATCTGTCCTGCTATAAGCCATTGCCATGAGCTAAAGAATCTAGAAAATTTTGGAAAATAATCTCTGATATGAAAATCTTCCTCCTTCAAACAAAAACACAACTGTGTTCCTGGATACATTAGTGTCCAGACCAAAACAATGCCCATCACATACCTAAAATAATGTTTTAGTGTTGTCTTTAGAATTAGAAATGAGAAAATTTAGAAAAAGGTTTATTTCTCCTCATAGCAGAGTCAATAAGAAACCATGTAACACAACAGGATGTGATATGGGTGCCACATAGTGAGGAACAGGAACTGAAATCTGTATGTCTTATGTTGTTTATTGAATTATTTGATCAAAAATGTTACTACCACTAGGAGCAGATTTGATGAGAACTGTAGTTCCATTTTATTGTGAAAAGCTGTTCTGGCCCTTAAATGACTCAAAAAATTCCCTCTGACACCACTTGCAATACAAAGTGTAGATAGAGCATAGTGTGGCATACTGGCTTTTGAAAATGTGGTTGTAGGACAGATGAGTGGTTTGGCTGAATTCCCCTAAAAGCCCAGTCTTTTAGGAGATGTAGCGGTCAGGATATTAAGACTGATTCCATAATTGGTATAATAGGCTGAAGAGCGTTACAATTAGAGGCATGTCATTAGCTGTCAGTCTTCCAATGAGTATGGGTGGGGATCTACCTGCGAATACTCTCTGGTTTTGTGTATGCTGTCATGCCATGAAATGCAGCCGTGGTTGCGCAGCCCTCTTTCTTCTGTTCTCACCAGGGCAGGGCTTGCCCCAGAAAGTAAACAAGAAGCAATACCGCATGGCTCATCAACTGATGATCAGCTCTCCAACGTCTTCCTTCGGCCCCCAGTGCTGAACTTTCTTGCACCATTGTTTGCATATGTGCAACATTTTGTAACGTTTTAATTCTAGCCCTCCTGACTGCTTTACTTCTTTTTTTTTTCTTGCCCTTGTCTCTGGCTAATATTGCAATATGGTCTCTTTGTCCTTTTCCTATCACTGATGTTGGTATGGTGTAATGTAGGCAAGCTTTGGTGGAGCAATGTACGCTGCTATACCAGTTACAGCTCAGATTGAGAGAAGTGACTTTTTATTTCTCAGTTTTGTTTTTCAGCTTATCGATTGCAACTTTATTTTTCCCTTTGAGGTAATCTGATGTATTTCTTAGTAGTGGAGGTTTAGTAGAAAAAAATGAGAGAGAGAGAAAGAAAGAATAAAAAAGAGATTTGGAAAAGAAGATCTACATCACAGAGAGCTGGTAAGTGCTCCCGTGACGGGTCAAGGCAATAATGCGATCTTTGTCTAGACAAATCTCAGAGATAATTCATCCTGACTTTCATTTCTGAAGGAGAAATTTTGAAGACTTTCCTCTTTTCTATTAAAAGAAGTTATGATCTGCCATAATTTGATAATATTTAAGATGATTTTTTGTCTTTAATGACACAGAAGTATTTTTTCCCAGGGTAAAGCAGGATGTGAACTGGCAGGGTGTCAGCTGCTCTGTGGACACTGCCCATTCTCATGCTACTTCCCTGAAATTCTCTGAAAAGCAGTGAAAAGGAGATGAACTTTGCTATGTGACAACACACTCCCGGGCGATTCTTGTCAAGCAGCTGGTGCACCACAAGTTCATACGTAAGCTTTCTCCAGAGTAACTTTCTCATTTGCCCAAACTGTAGGGGAGCAGTTGCTCTGGTACCCAGGGCCGCGCACTGAGCAGGGACAGGCAAGGGAGCAAGGGCATGGACTTCTGCAGGGGGCTGTACTGTCCAAAAGCTCTCGGAGCCAACGTGAGCCCCTCAGTGGACCACCATAGCCACCTCCAGGTATGAGCAGCTCTGAGCCTGGGGACTCTGTCCAAACCTGGTCATGATCTGTACTAGAGCCTGATTCCAGAGGAGACTGGGACTCCACTGTTTTGGGCAACGCAGGAACATGGGGTACAAGCTCACCAGTAGTAAGAGGCAAAGAGCTGGTACTAACACTTGCGTGGTCATGCTGCACAGCCAGCACTGCAAAGCAAACATTGATCCCTGACTTCGTGACAGCTGAGGGGACCCTGTTCAGGAGAGTGCTGGCTACAGTCCCCCCTGCTCTGCCATCTGGCTCCGGCCCTTCATCTTCCCCAGCCATCAGCACTTCTGGGACCTGATGTAACCGCAGCTCCTGGAGCAGTTGGTTTCAGCCACAAGACTCCCTTTGCTGCAAAGAACAAAGAAAACCCCCGACTTTGCTTTCCGAATATGCTGCACCAGAATGATAAGAAAGCTGGCTGGCCCCCAAGGCTGACATACTTCCCTGCCACCTCCACCCAGGCTCCCTTCAGACACCGTCATTCTGATCCCAAAGGCAGTAGCAGAGGCAACAGCAGCTGGGGGACTCTGGCACATTTGCCCCCATGGGTACCCCACTCATCCCCTGTCTTGTTAGGGGTCTGTATTTGACATGGCGACTTTGCAGAGGCCAAAGGGACCATTGAACCTGCTATTTTGGCTCCTGTAAGCCACCAGAGTCAAAAGGCCCTGAGGTCTCCAGCAAATGCTTGGCTAGAGCATTGCCTCCAGAAGGCCTCCAGGTTTAACCTACAACCCCCCAGAGAAGCAGATCCACATGCTGTTTTATGTTAGTGGCTGGTTCATTCCCAGAGCTCATCGTTCTTACTCTTAACAACTTCTTCCTCACTTTCCCTTGGCAGTGGCCCGGAATTGCTTCCAGTCGTTGGCTTCCCTTCTCATTTCTGTGCTGGAGTGAAGAGCCTTGTTAGACTGGCTGCCTCCTCTCTACTCTCCCTTAGCCAGCCATTTGATAGCCTTTGTGCCGCTGCATTGCTCTGAAGTATGTTTCTGCTGCTTGTGAACATTGACCTTTCATTACGTTTCTTGCTCTTCCGCAGTTTGATGAATTATTGACACGACCTACTGTTCTTCACCTGTACAGCATTGCAACTAAATACTGTTCTTCAGTATTTCTTCACCTGTTCTTCACCTGTACAGCATTGCAACTAATGGTGAAATAGAAACCAAATCCAAAGTCAGTACAATGAAAAAAAAGACTGATTGATAGGCTTTAAAGGTGCAGAATCAGGCCCTTTACCTCTGCTCCACCAGAAGAGCTACATATCAGACAAATTTTAAGCCTATGAACTCTTCTGTCTCTTCTTAGCAGCGCATTGAAAATGCTGTCTTCGTTGCACTGATGTTAACAGACTGGATCTTCCCTAAATGTTAAGTGGAAAATGTAAAAAGAAGAACAGAAAGGCAGGCAGGCAGACATACAAAACCCTGGTAAACCCATTTTTAAGACCAGGTGACTCGCATAAATAAACCCAAATTAAGCTCCAAGTTAAACTTTGTAGGAACTGATCTTGTGAGAAGAAAAGAAAGATGGGCTAGAGTTCATGCCTTCCTCCAACATCTTTACATTTGTACTATGCCTCAGGAAAAAAATCCTGCTACAGTTGTACTTGTGGTGGTTCCCAGTTTTATTATTAAAAAAATGCAAATAATTTGCTCTCTTGACCAGCAGATCATTTTTTAAAAGGGTCTTAAGTACCTACATTTGAAAAGTTTTTGGCTGAACAGGAAGGGTATTTTTAAGTGTGCTAGTTCATAACAGTTAATGCTAGCTCTAAGTGGAAACAAGGAAATATTGTCTTTGTAAAGACAAATATTTATGTCATTATTGAAAGCGCTGTGCAGTCATTCAGCCTTTGAGGTCTGGGGTTGCTGGGAGACAACTTGCACCAGATGATTTAAGATCCTATTCTGAATAGTTAAGAGATTACAGGCTAGTTTTCTACAGCGCTTGTTAGGAGTTATTTCTCCCTAGTGTGAATGAGGAGTTGTGATCCCTTTTATTCCTCTCTTTAAGTATGTTTGTATTAGCAGAATCTGTCTAAGTCTGCCATTCTGCAACAAATAGGATTAACATACTGACTGCTCCCGCTATACCTCAGCTGGGGTGCAGAAATGTGCATTCCGCTTTCCCCGCGTGTGCATGTTTGTATGTGCATATGTGTCTGGCATGCAGTGAGACTGCAAGTAAAGGACTGCTGATGTGTGTACAGCTGTGTCCCTCGTCCGTCCTCCCTCTCAAAACCCTGGGAGTTTTGTTAGGAGAAAAAAGCTGCTAAGCGATGTTTGGACCTTCTGGACGACTGTTTTAGGGACTGACGCAGCTCCTCTCAGCAGTGGTCGTTTCCCTTATTCCAGTCAGTCCTACTTCATTTCCAAAAGCAGGACAGCTAGAGGTTTGTGCTGTTGCACATCTCCCTGAAGAGTCCTTGTGTTTGTTTAGGGTCTGTTGCTAGAATTTCGCTTATTTTGGCTGCGGGAGAGAAGACAACAGATGGTTGAGGAGTTCCTGGGAGAAGTTTGCCAAGCAACTTGTCTATAAACTAAAGGAAAGGTTGGGGTTGTTTTTCTTGCCCTAGTGGTTTTCACCCCCGCTCAGGGTATAACATACCATCCTTGGTTGAAAGGAGCATTGTCCTTACAGCTCATAAGACTGCTCTAGAGAAAGTGTTGGGTCTTAAATAAATAAATAAATAAATAAATAAATTTTTATTTATTTTTGTTTTCAAATGGACCAGGTTGTGCCTTGATTATATTTTAGGGGAGGGGAGGAATCCCAGTTCTCCTGCATGTTGCTCATATATCTACGCAGCAGATGCAATCCACATTGTGCTCTGCTTTCAGAGTACCAGGACTATGGCAAGGGAAATGCACATATATATGCATGTGTGCATGAGGCCAGCATGGATCCACAAGAAAGCTAAGATGACATTTTGTTAAAATGCTGTTATCTTTCCCGTGACTATATCCCTATGAGAGGATATGCAGTAGAAGCGTCCAGTTTCCCTATTCGTGCTAATTTTACCATCCGAACACCTGTTTTTCCACCTGGGGCCATGCAAGGTTTTCCTGGAATCACAGTTGGAAGGGTCTCAGTCGAGCATGCATGCATAGCGACTTCCTCTGTCCGCGCTCACACGTGTATGGGTTCCTCGCTGCAACTCGCATGTACTGTGCCCATGCCTGTCCACCCACACAACCACAAAAGCAGAAGAGGCTGTGAAAACACAGACGAAAATGGTGTAGCAGCTATTCTGTGACACAATGGAAAATGTTGTGCAGAATATTGCGCACTTCTAAATAAGTACAGCTGCTAGTTGCAAGGATCTGCGAAAGCGTCCGAGTGCCCAAGTCATTCATTGTAGGACTGATGGACAGCATCCATTCTTAATGGAAATGTTGCTAGCTTCGTCAGCAGTGGAAATCGTTGAAGAGTATTTGGGATATTTCTGTCCCTGAAAGTTCTGCTATTTAGACTACAGCATAAGATATATATCTGACATGTATTACAAGTGTTTGTAACTTTACTACCTCCTTGGGATTAATCAAGGCATTACTCTCTTTGTTTCTACGTAAGACTCTGTGCCAGTAAGTTTTTTTTTCCAGCCAACTACAAACTTCAGTAAGTTGCCTGGACTGTTTATATCCCCATGGCTCCTGAATGTCTTTGTTCCTGTATTACCCCCTAATAGTGTGTTTTAATTTTCACTGAGAATCTTTGGTTCATGTCTCTGACTGTGGTTTGGTGTGAAGCCAATCCAGTATGGTCTTGCCCAAGCAAAAGATATCCATCTGGCGTTCTTCTTGTTCCCACTGGAGGGAAAAAATATTTGGAAAGTCATTAAAAGGAAAGCGAGTCCTGCAGGGGGGAATATCTGCCGCTCTAGTATCATGGCCCAGAGCATTTTCTGTCTGAGTCATATTTTGTAGAAAAGATTAACTTTTGGCTGACCAGTGGCAGACTGAGAAAGTGTCTAAAAAGCTTGTTATGAGGGTGCTATGGAAATTGGTGGTGTTTCACTGGATTTGTGCGGTATGATGAGGTCCAGCTATTGAATACATGGTTGGCTATATGGCTGGGCTGCCTTTGAAGCTGCATTGAGAGACAGGCAGGGTTATTACTCTGCCGAGGGGCGTGTAGCATGCTGAGAAGAGTGAGGTCTGGTGACGCTGGTCACTGTCTTTGCCAAGAAGGTGAGGGACTTTGAGCCAGGGCCAAGGCTACAAGGTGAATTAGTCTGGGGCCGACATCTAGAAGGTGCCAGCAGAGCTCAGTCTCCTCCCAGCTGGCCATGGTACTTGCTTTGAGCGTGATCTGTATGGCCTTTCCTCAAGTGCTGAGTGCAGCTATCTCTAACAATTACCCAGTAAAATAATAGCGTGTCTATAATTTAATGTGGTTGTTTTGGTCCTGCGTCTGCCTATCACCTGTTGTCAGACTGGCTGTGAACTGAGGTTGCCCAGAACAAGAGAGTAATGTACAGATGGGATTGTACTGGTTACATTGGCTTTATTTTCTGTTTTCCTGTCAGCTCTCAGGAGATTACATTTTCTGATTATTATCCTATTTCTATTCAGATGTGAAGAACTTTTCAAATACACCTTTAGAAACAAGATAAAATGCTTTCAAGTGTGTTTACAGTATGATTTTCCCCTTAATTCACCAAGACTCAAAATAAAGCTTTAAACTTGTGGACTGAGAAATCCTGCTCCTTTCTCAGACTTACAGTCCTGTATGGTCTTTCCAAAATTAGAAACATTGAGCTACTTTTAATTATAAATAAACATTGTTTAGATAAGTGTTTGAAAATATTAAAGAGAAAAATATTTTTATATGCTAGTGTTTATGTAAAAGACCTGATGGATACTGCTGGAGGTTTCCATCCTCCAGGCAAGTAGGTCTTATAACTGAGTACATACAGGGTTCAGTGGGGCTACCCCAATAAGGTATTTACAGAATCAAGACCTCAGTGGTCTACTGAATCACCACAAAGAGTAGCGTATACACTGTCTCTGTGTAGCTAATGAAATAGCATAGAAACAATCTCAGCCTCATAGCAAAAAAAGACAATAATATGGTTGTGGAAGGAAAAAAAGGTGGTTTTTTTTACAGTACCATGGAAGAAACATGAATAAGCAAAGTTGCAGTCTAGATCTGAGTCAAGGCCATTAAGAGTCAACAAGAAGATCTTATTTATTTCAGTGAGCTCCAGACCAGGACTTAATACTGAAATGCCTCAGAAATCTCATAAATTTTGGATAGCCCCTGATCTGAGAGGCAGTCTTTTTTAGTCAGTGGCGGCTACAGTCCTTATGTATCTACCATATAACTGTACTTGCAAATGTTGATGGAGCAGTTCCCTTAGTGCTGGGGGGATTATTAGTCCAAGCGAGGGAAGACTTTGTTAGGTCTGTATTTCAAGTGTGCCGGTAGACAGTGTTATCAAATACAACTCTATAGTATTAGGAATGTTTATCATGTTCTTAAAAGGTGCAAGGATGTTTTTATAGTGACTGTGGTAGAAATAGATACTGAAGCTTAGTCATGATTGTGCCCAAACAAGTGCTATCTGCTTGTGAATTAGCTAAATAAAAATGTGACCTTATTGTCTTTTGTCATCTTTGAATAATTAAAATAAGCATATTTTATTTGTCGAAGGGAAGAGTTCAAAATGGTTTAACAGGGTTTTCATTGTATACCAAGCTAAGCGCAGTGACGATGAACCTCTTTTGCAGTTTATGTGTTAATTTAATTCATTATGAGATGTGGTTCTGGGAATAGACTTGTTCTCAAGTAAAAAAAAACAAATTCTGGGAATGCAGGAAATGTGAGGCAATCCTGTCTAGTGGCTGCATTTCTCCTAGAAGCATTCTGTGTAATTGGAAAGTATATATGTTTAAAATAGCTGGTATCTTACTATTGAATGGAGATTGCAGAGGTATCTTTGCCCTTTTCAGCCTGAGGACAATACTATGAAGTTTCAGGTCAGGTGAGAAAAATTTTAAAAGCCTCAAACCAAGGAAGTTAGAGGACCTGGTCTACCAGAGGATCAGATCCTAATATGATGCTAAAGTACATACACGTAACAGGGTATGCATTGTTCTTCAATAGTAAAACTAAGAGGATGATAGGAATAGCTGGGTGTTTAACCAGAAAAACTAGGGCTGGAAGTGAGATATAGTCCACTCTGTTGGCTCTAGACCCTTAGCCCATACGCCTGAGCAGCCGCTCAGGTGCTGTCTTACAGGAGCAGCTTTGAACTAAGCCACTGAAGTCATGGCAACCCATTTTATCCATGTCTAAACTGCTCCTTAGAGGTTCCAAACTCTAAATCCAAGTTTGGCCTCAAATGCGTGACAGCTATAGATACAATAACAGGCGTGTAGGTGTCTGGAGGACTCTAAAACATACATAAACCCCCTGGCTGGTCACCTCTGAACAGATGATGTGCTGCTTCCCGTGGTTATCATGTTCTGGATGCTATCCACATGACCTCTTTGTACTGTCTTTAGAAGAGAAAAATACGCAATTGGCTGCAATTAAACCCCACAGGTTTTAATACCGTGTGGGGCAGTGATGCCATTAAACATAGTCTTCTTATTGTGGGCTAGATAGGGCAACAACCCTCTTCTCTCAATTTGGGAAATGATGGTGGGTCAACTTTTTGTGCAATTTGGCATTTCTGGAACATTTATAATTTGAAACAAAAATTGTAACTCAAAATCATGTGTGAAAATTTGACATTTTTGTCAAAGAATACCCTGACTGCTAAAGAAGATGGTGTTTCTGACATTACTGAGTTGACCAGTATCTTTTAAGCAAATAGTGGTTATTTTTTAACCGCCATTACCCTGAGTCCCCCCCTTTTTTTTTTTTGCTAACTCTAGTGAGTATCTGCTCCCTCATTGGGTCATTTACCTTCTTTTCTATCCCTCTTCTCCCCTTAATTTTTTGTAAGGAAATAAAGACTTTGTAATCTGGTCATCCTAGCACATCCTAGCATGATAAGCAGCACTGGCTTTTCATGTGAAAATCTTTACCAGTACGTTATAGAAAAAAGCAAGCTCACATAAACAGGGTCTTTTTCAACCCAGAGACAGGGAGACAAAAGGAATGTGGCTGTGGTTCTTCAAGAATGCATGCTTAAATATGTAATTACTCAAAAAATATATTACAGTAATTGAAAAAAATGTTTGATGTCATTTTTCAAGATTAACCTTCAGATATGTAATTTTTCCAGTTAATAACCCCTCTTGCTGTCATTTTGAGCCCACGCTGTCCCAGAGTACTGCTGTGATAGTGTTTATCTGCTTCTTGATCTGAGGACCAAGTGTCAGCAACTTCTGCTGAAGTCAACATGAACGGATGGTGCTCATGCTTTCTAAGAATCAGCATCCCAAGTCTGTGGGGATGGGCTTCTCCAACAAATAATACTGTAATAGCAGTACAAGATTTATAAAGCTTTACTAGCATGGATGGTTTATAGTCCTTTTAATATCAGATACAGAGCTGTTTCTGGTTTCGAAGAACTGTTATTAGGATCACCTATTTCTCATAAAAGCATTGAAATTCTTGAGGAAATAGGTGCTGTAAAGTGATAAACACAGGGCATACTAAAATCTGAATGTTTTCACTTTATTAGTTCATATGTAATGATTAGTGTGCCAAAACTAGAAACACAGTCAGATGCCTGTGGCATGCACAGACTCTGTGGCTGCCTGTGTGCCATTTTAAAGTCACTTATCATTAATCCATAACAGACTTAGGCCAAGAACTTCGTCTAGGACTTCCCACAGCTACGAGGAAGTTCCGATCTGGATCCTAGTGTAATATTCTGGGTTTAATTTGTGCAAGATGGATTTCAGGCTTCCAACGTTAGCCATTTACTCTCTCTCATCCTTGTAGGTCCTCTGCTTCAAACTTTGGGTAGGTTCAAGCTCAGACCCACCCTTCATCTTTAATCTAATGAGTGGTTGCTGTTTTGGCTGGAGAGAGGCACCGCAGCGGCTGCTGCCCCCACCTAGGACAGGAGCTGAGAGGCTTAAAGAACAGGGAAATAAATTGGGTCTGCCTTTTGAAAGAAAACATTGTCACCCCTGAAGGACAAAATGGGCTTCAGTCGGGAAGGACCTACCCACCAAACTCTGAGCGTGAGTAACGTGGGGAAGCAGTGGATATTCTGAGTACTTTAAACAGGCAAGAAACCGCTTATTGTTGCCTGTTAAAACAAGATTATCCACAAACACCCAGAGGAGTGGCCTCCCCCAGCTCTGCCAGGAACTGGTAGTGCTGGTGGGCATGCCAGCCCGCGGGGTGGCACGGGGAAGAGGCCAGAGAGGCGGGAATGGGGTAGGGCACGCGAGGGCTCGCTGACTCAAGCTCGTGAAAAGAGGCTCTCAAATCCTCTCTTTTGAGTATAGAAAGATATGGCAGTGGAGTTTGAGAGCGAATATGCTGCTTCTAACATGTATAAAATTCTTTGTAACTTTGGCTTAATGATGTGTATCGGAGAGAGAACACCAGGGGGGACATTCAAGGCCAGCATGAGGCCACAGACTGCAAGAAGCAGCCACTTCCACCAGGTCCCTTTCAGGCCCGGGGTCTGGATGAGATCAGGGGACAGGCTGAGATGAATCATAGAATCATAGAATCATTGAGGTTGGAAAAGACCTCTAAGATCATCGAGTCCAACCATCGACCCAACACCACCATGCCCACTAAACCATGTCCCTAAGCACCTCATCTACTTGTCTTTTAAATACCTCCAGGGATGGGGACTCCACCACTTCCCTGGGCAGCCTG
>NW_008795695.1:13610035-13678912 GCF_000699145.1 Aptenodytes forsteri
GGGTCACCTGGTCATAGAAGGAGATCAGGTTGGTCAAGCAGGACCTGCCTCTCATGAACCCGTGCTGGCTAGGCCGGATCCCCTGGTTGTCCCGCTCATGCCTTGTGGGCGCCCTCAAGATGAACCGCTCCATAATCTTCCCCGGCACCGAGGTCAGGCTGACAGGCCTGTAGTTCCCCGGATCCTCCTTCCGGCCCTTCCTGTAGATGGGCGTCACATTGGCAAGCCTCCAGTCGTCTGGGACCTACCCTGTTAACCAGGATTGAATTTTGGGATGTGCTTGGTATTTGCAAGCGACGCAGGGTCCCTGGTATGAGGCAGTATAGCAGACGGCACACCGTTTCTTGAAACCTGGTGGTGCCTACAGGTGTACAAAAAAGGAATTAACATAAATGCAAGCACAAAAGAATGTACAAGCTAAAGTTTGCATAGGGCTAATCCAGTCTGTATATAAGTCACTCCAGAGAGATCCTTCAAAATAAAGAAAAGTGAGGGAGAGAGAGGACTGTGCGCTGTGGCACTGGTGCCGCTCCCACACTTGCCAACCCCAAACCAGGTTGTCAGCAGACGAGGCTGTGTGCAGCACTTAAAAAACCCCAGTGATGAGGAATATGCACGTATGAAGGGTTAATGTGTTTGGCATCACAAAACCAGTCTTTCCACCTTTTTGTTGACATGGCCAGGAAAGGTATGGACCAGTAGAAGGACTGGCATAAAAAAACTTCCATTACCTAAAGCCCCAGATTTTGAATCACCGTGCCACAGAACCGAATGCGCAGGGTTTACGCCACAGAGCTGGCATTGGTATTGGCATTGGCACTGGCACTGGCAGGGAAATGAGCTGGCATGCAGTCAGACACTGAATTGCACAATGTTAACATAGTTTCTGTATAGGTAAGGATTTTTCCAACAGGCATAATTAAAAAATAGTTTAACAGAATAATTTTTGTTGCATTGAATTGTGCTAATGTGGAAGAAAATATTCAGCAGTTCCTGGTGGGAAATATAAGCTCCTGGAATGGAGGCGGTTGCAGTGAGTCTTGTGTATCATTAAATCATGTGTACACTTAGAAACTCTGCTATTCAAGCAACTGCTTCTATATTGGAAATATAAATCACAATGCCAAATTTTATTTAATTTTAAACAAAAATTGGCATGCACAGAATAAGTTTTCTACTCCCTGATGATGTATACTCAACAAGGAGACTTTTTTTCAGTAGGAATGTCCAAAAATTCTGGGCCAACAATACTATATACTGCTTGCGTACTGGCATTTCCCACAAGAACCAAAAGGCTATGCATTATACAAATACAAAGAAAGGCACAGCAGAGAACTAGGATGCAAAAAATGTTCCAAGTCTTTTGTATAAAAGAAGTTTTTTATATCTTTTGCTTTGCTTGCTTTTGGTCATTTTGAGAAAGGCTTGAAAGTATGATGAATAAAAAAGTTCAGGGCTAATATACCAAGGAAAACTAGAAACACTGTATTGTGGGAGAACCTTGACATCTTTTGCTAAATACCTCTTTATTAAAAAATCTTTTTTGACTTCTAGTCAAACTTTTTAGGCTAGCTGTAACACATTAGAAGGGGGGCAGCTTTGTGTGCATATCACAGTCTAGCAGGAGTAAGATGTGCTTCTACTGTGTGTGCTGTTTCCTCATTAAAACCAGTGAGGAAGAATTTGCTCAGTCAATCCATGATTTCATACCATGTTTGTTTGCTGACCCTAAGGCTTGTCAGGTATGCTCATCTTTTGCAGTATTATCAAAAGGGAAAGGACACTGTTTTTTGCCCTCAGGCAGATGAAGGCAGATATCTCTCAAGATGATTCTGCTCTGAATTAAAAAATTGCTTTGCATAATTGTCTGAATGCTTAAAGTTGCCCGCTGAGGATAATAACATGTACTTGATGAGATTTATTTGGCATGAGCCAAATGCCAGGAGGACAGGTCTGAAGTGGTACTTGCTGTGGAGGCTGCATCACTGCGTGGCAGCAGGGCTGGCTCCTCTGTGTGGGGGAATTGCTCCCTGTCTGCAGGCAGCCTGCTCTTCCTTAATTAAATGATCCATCCAACACACGTTGTCCTTTGTTACTCGGATCTCCTCATGGCCCGAGAAGCTCATAAAACAGTTACAAGGGCTTTGTATTCTTGGAGCAGCTGAAACACTAGGTAGCGACTTCAGAAGTAATGGTTTTACACGCTGGAGATAAACACGCAGCCGGCACTTCATTGCGGTTACTATACTTCGCGAAAGGGTTTCATTTTCTAAGCCAAATCCCACACTTCAGCTTGCACCCTGTGTGCCGCTTACATCTACCCACGGACCAAACCCTGCCGTGTGGGGTGGACAGGCAGCACGTCCAAGTGGAGGATTTGGTTGCCCAAAGGTGGGCAGCGGTGCCGGGGCGGATGCCCCTGGGTATCTGAGACAGGTCTGGGGGTACGGCGTGGACCTATGGGAAGTCTGCTCCTACCTGGAGACCGGGGTGTCTCCAGTGGCATGAAAGTGTTCAGGCAACTGAATCATTCTCCTCATTTCCAGCAGTTAAAATGGCCTTATCTGAAAGTAGCCTGATCCTCCTCGGTATGGAGAAGAACCATTCCAGACAAGCTGTTGGCCCTGCGTAACAGCAACAGTTGCATTTTATGTTAATTTAAACTGACTCTTGGGCTCGGGACTCCTCATTAAAGCTCTGAGCAGCACGTTTGTGTGGGTGAAAGGAGAGCCAGAAAGACGGTGTGGTTCATGTCAGCTTGATCCTCCTATTGCTCAAGAGGAAAATTGCTTAGGAAAAAAAAAAAAATCCTCTCTGACCCAAAACTTACAGCTTTATCAGTGAGGTTAGAAAGATGCTTGCCCACGGTGGGGGTCCCTGGGAGAAGCCACTAGGAGCATTTTAACTCCGTGCATGGGAGCAAGCATAAGAATAGTTGATGTTAAGGAAAAAATATCCTACCCACAGTTCACTTTATTTCACTGCAACTTTAATTCTGCAACTGGCGGAGCTCGGCTTCCCCCTCCTGGGGACAGGGCGAATGGGCAGGAGCAGGCAGAGGCTTTTCCTCCTCCCCTTGCTCCACTTTGAAACCGGGTTTTAACTGCTGACTGTGGACACCTCTGGCTTTGTACTCCTAAGGTGCTTGCTAAGATGATTTGGAAAAGCAAGCCTGTTTCAGTAGGATGAAATCTGCTATAGTAATGTTTTTATCTCTGTTAAAAAAATAGTTAGGGTCTAGTCATCAAAAACCACAATTCGAAATGATCACTGGGGTTAATCTTCATTTTTCTGGTGCTGTAAATAGAAGTCCTGGGTGCACCTAATACAGAAGTTATATTCTGGGTCACAAGAAAATACCTTTTCCTTCTTTAACTTGAAAAATCTCTTTAAAGGATTGCAAAACATGTGATTGAAAGGTCAAGGCTAATTGAACTTGATTCCCTTTTTAGAAGAAAGTGCAAGATCTGTTTTGAAAACAAAGGCATGTCTTATTATAAAGATACGGACAAAGGAAGACAGTGTAGGATTGATCTGGTTCAGTAATAACATCACCCCTTTCAGTTAACCTGTCAAAGACAACAGAGCTTTCTTACAGATGCCTGAGCATAGCAGCACTTCAGCTGTGCCTGCTATTTCATATTTCTCTTTAGCGGCCTGTGGGTGCTCAAGCACAGATACATAAAACATAGCCAGTTACTCATAGCTTTGACTCTCACAGAAGTGTCAAGGGCATCCAACCACTTGAAGCAGTAGCACCTGTTCATATGAAACAGTGTAGTTTCAGTGTTGTACAGGTCCATTTCCATCAATGGCTCAACTTAATTTTTTACTCCTCCTCTTAAAATCAAACCCAAGACAATGACCTTTTTCTCTCAGACTTTCTTTTGTTTTTTTTTAACTCAAGATGCTGGTACATATCTCACCTTTGATAAAGCGCGTAACTTTAAATGAACACAAGTTCAGGAAGATTAAAAAAGAAAATACTATTTGTTTATGCAAAACTCGGTGTGTGGTAGGCCTGGAGGCACGAAGAAGTTTGTACTTTCATTAGGGGCAGCAATGCTACATGTGTCCATAAATCTACTTACATGTTTCATCTTATTTTCTAAGACAGCTTCCAGAAAAGTAAGAAAAAGAGCTCTGACTGACTCAAATCAGCATTGGGCTAGGGCCTAACTGTATTGAGAAAAAACACCATTTCTTTGGGGTTCAGGAGGCAGGAAATGTTTTTTTAAAAAAGAAAGTAATTTCATCAAGGCAGTAAAGGCTGCACCCTATGTAGGGCATTTGGGAAGATTAATGGTCCCCAAAATTGGGCAGTTTGCCTACTGGGGAGAAGGAAAAAACATTCAGCAGTTTTCTCTGGACATTCACGGGACATGAGGTTGTTCTTCATGTTCATGCCCACAACCTTTCCCTGGGTTGGATTCTTCCCTCCTGTAGAAGGACAGCACGTGCTAAGGACAGGTTTTTAACTTGGGGTGTTGCTGTGCTTGGCAAAAGGCAGGATGGTACACAGTGCCAGCCCCCCCAGTAGTAAGGAATCAAAGGTTTGCCACCGATTTTGGCATGTCCAAAGGTTGCCCCAGGCAGAGCTGGTGGATTTCCTGGGGCCCAGAAGTCGTCTTTCTTCTCGTCTTTTAACCATCTTCAAATAATTTCCATTATTTTAATACCTAACTGAAAATTAGTGTCCCTGATAGAAAACTGAATGAGGCAGCATCTACAGTATCAACACTGTAAATGTTGGCCTGACTCTTGTTTGTAGAATTCCATTTTTTACTGAGAAATAGAATTGGGGTTTTAAAGTCACAGCTTCTTCCGTAGTTCTTACCTAACTGCTGTCCCACAGGCAATTTGTCCTAATATATTTGGTGAATACCATGTACTCAAAAATATGTATGTGCACAAACCTGAATTAAAAATTTAATTAAAAAAAGCAGAAAATTGACCATGTGTTAGGTAGGTCATTGCAGCATGTTTACACACAAAATATTTGTCTCTCATCTAGATTTGTGTAGCTTTCTCTGAGCTGTGCATTTGGTTGTGCTTTTCTTAGGTAAGCCAAGAGATATGAAGAGCCAGAAATCTCTCTCTTGTGTGTTCTAGTGGAGTTACTTCATGGGGTTTTTTTCCATGCCTTTTTTATGTAAAATAGTTGGTACTTTACAATTTTCTCAGTGGTCTGCTGAGTGTGAGCAAAAAGCAGTCTGGTTGCTCTCCCAAGCCATGCCAGCCACTCATGATACACAGGGAACAAATACAAAGTCTCTATTTAACAAGGGATGTAGGATGTGAGCCTGGAAATTGCTGGACTAGATGCAGATTTCAATGAAAATACAAAGAAGTTAATTGTGCCTTATGTCTATATCTAGTCCAAATGTGAAAACTTCTGTTTCTTCCTGTGTTTCCTTCCTATTTAGATATCCAATTTTTGTACACGTAGACCAAAAACCTGAGAAGCTCATAGTTCCCCAGTTAGTAGCACTTATTAGTGCATGCTCATCATGTTTGCTAGAAAAGAAAATCCAAGGCAGGGATGTACTTCAGTGTGTTAGAAGATATATTTCTAAAACCGTGGACTTTGCTGGAACATTGGAAAGGCTCCAACATTAGAAATGCTCAGTGTTACACAAAAATATCTGGCAAAAAGTATTTGTTATTATTAGGCAGTGCAAATTGCTGACTGTCTAATACAAACCATCCTAAATAGTCAGTTACGGAAATATCTGCTTCCAGATGTGTCAGCTTTAGCACCGCTCCCAAGACTTTCACTTTCTAATGTTACCTGCTATTGCCCGATCCGGCATCCAAATCTGCATGATTTGTTTTTAAGAGCAGGATCTTCAACTTGCAGCTTGGATTTGAACCCCCCCCCCCCCCCTTAAATGTTTTTAGCCAGACAGATTTCCCCTTGGCTTCAGATCCTTTCTGTATCCCAACACCACGTATTTTGAGGACCAGGCGTAGCATGCTCATGGTTGCCCCTAGAAGGAGCCACAGACAGCGGTGACAGATCACCTCAACATCTATCCTTCTCCAGAGTGCCTGTTCTGAAGATGGCGGCTAACACATATGTTGCTGATAGTTTTTCACAGTGTTGCATTTCTTCATTAGGTGCTGGCAATGGCATCTGATTATTTTCAACAAGAAATTTCCAGGTGGTATAAGCTTTGAGGAACTAACAGCATGGATCAGGTTTAAAACTGATGAATCAAGTGTGAAAGTATCCATGAGCCTAGCTGTTATGACAGCTGCTTTTTCTTACCGTACTTTTTCTTCTCTTTAATAATCCCCTACTTTTAGCTCCTTTTTCAAGTGATGGAACTGAAATAAAGAATAACACTAGTGGGAGCCCTTGGCTGACTCGACAGCACTAACATAGCCCTGTGTGCTCCCTGCAGGTTGTGACATTTAACTTTCCCTCTTTCATTACCCCAGTTTTTAACCCCCTCTGTCGTCTACTGAGATTTCTGGGTCCTTTTTCCTGGGCAAACGAGAAGCTCTTTATTTCCTCCACCATGCAACCTTAGCCAAACAGTTTCAATCTATTTGCAGGGCAGCTCACTGGACCTACACTTCCATTTTAAGGGGTTGTGGCATGAATCTCCCAGGACTATTCAGGCCACCAAGACAGACATCAGGCAGACCCACTCTGTCTGCACCACGCAATAGGACCCGATCTTCCCTTCCATTTCCACTCTCCCAAAGGCTTTCCACTTTCCAAAAGGCTTTGGAAAGCCACAGTTTCTTTCGCCGACCTGAGTCGGTGAGATGATGCTCCCGTCTCCTCCAGCTCCTCCATGGTGTTTGCAGGACTAGGACAGTGCCTTGCAATGCAGAGGTGCGGGCTCCCCATACCATGGGATGTGCTGGAAGGGAAAGGGGGGCGCCCAGGTGGATTTGTAGATTCGTTCCTAGTAGGCACAGGCTTTCCCCGGGTAGTACCAACAGAGATGTTGGAGAGAGAGGGGAGAGAGATTTGTTATTTATTTACAAGATAAGTTTTCCCTCTTGGAGATGTTCCCAGTTTACGTAAGGGGTGTGCAAGCAGGCATACCGTGTAGTGTAAGTATAGATGAAGATGACACAACTTATCATCACATGAAATGGTCAAAAACATTTTCAAATGTCCCTAAACATTTTTTAAAAATAAGCTGGTATCCATTTATCTATTTGTATGCTTATAAACATGAAGAGCAACATGCATTTTGTTAGTCATCTGGTAATATGCTACAGCAATAGAACTATCGGAATCTGTGTATTGCCTGATGTATACAAAGCTTAAGTTTTTAGTGGTAAATGTAAAGGGGGTTTTAGCTCCTAAAAGAGATAGATTGTTGGTGATCTGTGGAAAACCATACATTTCTTTAAGCTAATTGAGTTATCGAGAAATGCCTTTGCTAATTTTATTGTAAAATTTTGCCTTCTTAGAAGGTTCATATTCATGTCAGGATTTAATGCTGAAGATTTATTTTGATGTCTTTTACTCAGGATAGCAAACAGTTACAGTTTCAATCATCTAGGCTGCACTTGATTAAAACATCTGTGAACTTGAGTGTATTAACTAACTGCCTAGTTTAAGGATTTTTTTGGCATATATTTTCTGCCTGAATGGCAAGTCATCTTCCCATGCAATATCAGATAGAGTTGGTTCAACAATCCTGTCACTTATTTTCCACACAATTGCTCCCTTTTGCCTTTGTGGTGTGTTTTGCTCCTCAGTCCCTTGATACAAATTTATGACACCGCTAGTCGATACGAAATCAATTACCGTTTGACATAATATGGTTACAGGTTTTTTGACATTGTCTGGTTTGAAAAAGCTTATCCATGGCTGTCTTCACAGCTTATTATAAAAGTCTGCTTCAGAAACACCACAAAATTCACTTAATGAATGAGAAATATACTTGTTTGTCACTGTCATGATTTCCTCTCCAAAACCCAAACATTATTCTCATTTATCAACTAAACCTTAATTAAATAAACCTCACATCTCACATAACCCTATCTCAGCAAGGCTGCTATGAAACTTATTTTATGTTTTGAGACCCTTAGCTGAAACGTGCTCTGCAGCTGCAAAATGCTCCCCTTGTTCATTGAGCAAACTTTCTAAATCCGCTGCCTGCTGCTTGCACTTCAGGGTTTTTCTTTTTGGTGTGGTAAGAAGAGGAATTAAACCCATCATATTCTGTATAATGTCCTAGGAAAAGTGTTAGGTTTTGTGCTGGAGGGATCTGTTGTGCTGGTAGATGCCATTAGTAACGCTGTTGTGGAGGACTGAAAATAAAATAAGACTAAAGGTAGAATGTTCTAGTGGAACGAGAGAATACTTTCCTGCTATAGATGAGGAGGTTAAAGATTATTCATGGGGGGAAAATGTACCTATTAAGACCCTGAGGCTGATCTCTTACCCAAACAAACGCCCACATCCAAGAAACTGAGGCAGAAAGTAAATGTCAATTTATTGCATCAGTTCCAGTTAAGATAATATCTAACATACACAACATTACAACTTGACCTATTGTCTCTAGCCACTATTCCAAGGGAAACAAATGTAGACAATTAACTGCAGTGGAGATGATGGAAATATTAATCCAGGAACAGTGTCAATATCATGTATTTTCTTCATCAAGGTAATGAAAGGTTTGGGATTGACAAAGATATTTAGCAAGGTGAACTTTCAGATTGCATGCAAATCTTAAAGAAATTGGTGGGAAACTAGTGTTTCACTACGAGGAAACCACCTCATTATAATTTTGGACCTTTCACTTTGAAACAGACAGAAATATTTTACAGGCAAGAGTCAAAAAAAAATCTTAGTGAAAACAGACTTGGTTTAGAGTTCACAGTCCTTTATTGATTTAAGCTCCCACTAAAATCAGGCAAGGCATCAGAGAAAAGTTTAATGACGAGGGGGAGATCATAGGAACTAATGAGTGCTAAACCAACAAATGAATTGTTCTATCGATACAGCAAATACATGTGTGTTCTGCTGGAATGAGTGAGGTGTGTGGTTGTTCTCTGCTTCTCTCGTATTGATCATAAAACAATAAAGAGAGAAGTTACAAGTATTTAATATGAATAGGAACTAAATTGTAAGACTAAACTGAAACAGTGCTAGTAAACTCTTCTGTCAAAACCAGAGATGGTCCCTATATGAAAAAGAAAAAGAAAAAAGAAATTAATTCTGACTTGAAATATGTCTAGTATCTGGGGCTTGTGCCTTGATTTGACCTAGTGTGGAGTCAGGGGTAAGCAGCAGAGTTCAGGCCCACATTAGAACTTCCCCCAAATCTATGGGAGCTAAAGTGGAGATCCCCTCTCCAGTTAGAAGTGTTGTCGAGACAGCATATGATCCACCACTGAATGAATGATGGACAGAACGTGTTTGCACTGCAACTGGGAGGTCCTATTGCAACAGGAGAATGCGTTTGCCCACTAACTTGAATGGGCTTGCTTACTAATTCATAATAAGCGGGTCTTTCGTTTGCACAACTGTCTCACCCATCCAGCCACAACTTCACTCCCTATCCTCCCCGCTTGTATCCCACCCATCCGCCGTGGCCTCTTTCCTGCTCTGTGACCCAGTGTGGGATGCGAGTGGTGTGCCTAACCTGGATCCGGAGCCTGGAGGGCATCAGTCATGCTGCCACCTGAGGTGGCATGATTTGTGCCATGCTCAAAGCATCCCCACTGAATGGTGCCTGCTTTGCAGCTGCTGCCTGCCACTGCAGCCCTTTCTCTGCCTGGAGCTAAATGCTGGGGCAAGAGAAGAATTTAAGCTTGGATATTCTCATTGTGAAACTAGTTACCGAAGAAAAACCTTGATGTAAAGTAGCTGGCTAGCGACTGATACTAAAATGTGCAGGGGGAAATCCGTTCGTGCAGATGAACAGCTTCGTAATGTACGTCCTGAAAGCCGGTCTAACCTGTGTCTCAAAATGGACAGGAAAAGGACGGGTTCTTCGATTAGTGAGGAAAAATGTTGCCCGCTTCCTCACATATGTACACAGACTAGCTTAAAAAGATCTAGTGCTGATGAAATATACTGGGTTGGCAGTTGGTGAGACTGAAATCCTGCTCCTGTGCACTGTGATGGTCTGAGCTTATCCAAACCAACACAAGAGTGTCAAGCTCATACTCTACGCTAATGAAGTCTTTCATGTCCAGGGGTGTTAATTAGGGTTAGTGGTGTGGTGTCAGGAGTTACCGGTTTCCAGTTGTTCCCAGATTGCACCCATCCAGGATGCTGCGTTCCCCTTCTCTTTCCCATCCTTCTCCCCTTCCTTCACCCCTCTTCTCAGACACCCCCTCAGCAGCTCTGCCTCGGGTACCAGCAACTCAGACCTTCCTCACTCCTCTCTTTCACCACAGCCCCGTCTGTCCCTGCTACTGCAGCCCAGCAGTGCTGCCTCTGGTCAGTGGGGCTCTGCGCTGCCCTTTCTTCCCCTCTGGTGCTGATACATCTCCCCGCTGCCAGCTGGGACATCTCATCATGGACCAAAAACCTGAGCTGGGCCAGGAAACTCAGGTCTTCTAAGTCCTCGGAGAGGCACCTAATGATTAAATACTTAATTAAAGCTGACACGGTTCCTAAGCCAAAGAGAGAAGCACATACTGCATTTTATGTTGTAGGGAGATTTGGCTCTTGGTTTAGCAAAGATGTTATGAAATAAACTTCTGTAAATAAATAAATGTAGAAGCATATACCAAATAGCTACATTTTGGCAATAGGTGGTTGTTTTTTTTCTGCATTGGATCAGTAAGTCCAGTAAGCCGAGGCCAACCAGAGCACATTGGCTCGCCCTGGCATGTCCCTGTTGTGCACCCTGGTGCAGCTCACGTGGTGGGGATCCCTCCCCTACTCTGAGTTAGGAGACAGATCGCCTTGCCTGTTTGGGGGCTTCAGGACCCAGGGCTGGTAGGTGGTAGGTCAGAGGTAACATGCTGGGCCCCGGTTCCTCTCTACCTGGTGCCAGAAAGCCAGAGAAAAGTTTTTGTTTAGACAAAAACACAGAAAAAGCAGAGTCCTAAAAATTCTCAGGCTACTGGAGCAGCCCTTCTGCTCTGGGAGAACAGCATGGTTAAAAGTTAGTTATTCCTGCTGTGCAAGGTAAGAGTAGAAGGTAAAAGCTCATGTAGCAGCTTATGGAGCTTCATAGGTAGAAGTTTGTGAAGACAGAAGTTAAAAGAAATTATTATTATCATTAGGTAGAAGTGCTTTCATTCTGTGAGGGGAGCATCTAGAGCTGTGGCCCACATTTTAATCCACAGTCATTTTTCATAGCAATCCTGATCATGTAAAACTCATGCTATACTTATTAGATTAATATACAACTAATTCTCTTACCTGCTATAAATGAAATTAAATAGCTTGATTTGGTTTATTGCCAATTTCTTCTGCTAGTGATCCCACTCCTGCTTTCCAGTGTTGCAATTTCATTTTAGGTTGTGCTTCATGTTTCTGTAGCTGTGTGACTGCACCTGTACATGCTGAAACCCTGCTGTGAGGAGGAGTCCTACTCTGGAAACTGTTAAATAGAGAATATAAAAAAAATTAAACGTAAGATTTATTCAGTCAGTACTATTTTACGCTGCCAAGCAAAAGGAAAAGAGGAGCCACTGGAATCACGTATCCAAATTTTTCACCATTTCTAACAACACTGAGAATGTCTTTGCTTTCATAGATGAATGACTTGAACTGTTCTTGCCTTCAAGGCAAATCTGTGAAATATCAAGAAGGAATGATGCCTTCAAGACATATTGATGGGTAATGAGGACATCACTGTATGATTACTGGCACTTGTGCTCTTGAAACAAAGCAGTACTATTACAATGAAAGCAGCATCACCTGAAAGCAGATGAGTTAGGGAGGAAATTGCCCCTTTATTGTGCTGTATTCTCCTCTGAAGGAAGGAATAAGTTATTATATTACTGTGATATCTTTACTGAAGATATTTTCTAGTTGGTGCTTGTCAAATTTACATTCATAAAAGCTGATTCTTATTTTAAACCTGCCTGCCTTCATAGCACCATCTGCTGGTACTTCATGGGTCTTGTAGGCTGCTGCTGGAGAGCTGTGCTCCTCTGCATTTTCCAGAGGAGTGTAAAGATCTGGTGGTATTCATTGCAACTTGGTTGTGTTATGGAGCTGTAATAGCATTTCTTTACCTAAACTCCCATTTAGTATCAATTCATCCTGACAGAGTCTGTCTTCTGAAAGTAATTCTTATTCACATTATGAAAACCATTAAAAGGAACAGGAACGTTTGCATTGCGGGGACTAATGCTTGAGTAATGATTTGTGAGCTTGGCCCCTTAAGTTTCTTGTAAGCTCATCCATAGCTTTGTAGCTCTGCAGAGAAAGAGGCTGTGCTTTACCAAATCTGAACAAAATGTATTAAACATGTTTTGTGTTGAACTTGTCAGATTTTCAATTATGGCTTTTGTTTAATGTTTTACTGCATCTCTCCCCTGCTCAAATATGATTTATTTCTCAAACATGAATGAATTGGCCACATTTGAGGGAAATCAGTGATAAATGATGAAATTTTAAAATGTATATGTAAGAGAGAATTTTAGGTCTGAACTGTGTTGGGGGTGTCAAAGAATATTTTTATCATTTTATTAGTGGGTTCTAGCCTTGGACCTGTAGATGGGTTGTGAAGGTCCAGTGACCTTTTCTCAGTAAAGGTTTTCTTTAGTTTTTAAACCATAGCACAGTTTTGAATATCCTGTGTCTCCGAAAAAACAAACAACTCTCCTATTCCTATCCACAAACTTATCTAAATGCTTTAAAGGATTTAATACTCATATTTTAATCTTGTTGACAACTTAGTTGTTTCTAGAAAAAAAAGTCCAACTGAGTTCTATCTAAGATACAAAGACATCAAAATGTCTCCTAAAAATATATACAAGGCAGTTAATGTTCTTTCCAGCCTTTAAATGTGCCTGAAGACTTAACACTGCATTAAGGAAAAGAAGTACAATTAGAGTGTAGGCTTATGTGGAGCTAGGAAATAAAGAGGTTTCTGAAGTAACCATTATTGTAAGCAAAATGTTCATTCTCTGCCAAAGAAGGCGATAGAGAAAATTTTGGTTACAGGTGTCTAAACCAGCAGGGTCTCCTAGCCAGCGGTGCATTGAAGCCCCACGCCCTGGTACGCTTGCTCCTCTGACTCCCTGCCCAAACAGCCCCACGTGGGGCTAGTAAGCCTGAGGGGTCCCGTTTCCCATAGCACTCCTTCACTAACTCAGCCTTGCGGTTGTGTGACTGCATTGTATTGCGCTGAGCCGCAAGAATGGACTTAACTCAGCATGTTCGCACAGAGGTTTGAGCTGGGTTGATCTGGGCTTCCAGAGATATCCTCTGGGACTGGATTGTTCTCACAGCCCAGGTGTCCCAAGAGACTTCATTAAGCCCGCAACGCAAGATGTGAGATCTTGCACCTCAAGGAAGCTTTATCAACTGCAGGCATCTAAAGCAAGAAAGAAGAAGAGGGAATTTGTAGGCTGAAACAGAGAATCTGTTGGGAGGATGACTATGGAAGGTCAGCTTGTGAATCCATATAAAATACTTTTATTGACTCTGTTGCCATAGTTTTGACAGCTGCATGTTAGATTGTGTATATTTAATTTACAACATTGCTGTGAGGTGGTGTTATTATTTTAAGGGTGGGATCTCTGTTTCAAGGATAGAGGTGCTTGTTCACGATCAGGTAGGATATCTAAGATGTAGAAGAGAATTGAACTGGCATCATCTACATCCCAGTTGCACACTAAATCCTTTGCTATAACCTCCTTCTCTTAGTACAGAAAGTTTGGTGTGCCACTTCAGCTGAGCGAAATACAGCTGAGCTTCTTGAATACTTCAGTGTACTGCATTTTTGCAAAAGAAGCTAGCTCCAATTTAGGCACCCGAATAAGTGGTTTTTTGAAAATCTGTTCCCAAATGTCAGTCCCAACAGTGAATTTGGAGGGCTTGGGGTTAAACACAAGTACATTACTTCGCTTTCATTCGCTGTCAAATTTTATGTGTGTAGGTGGCAAGCTCGAACAGCACCTGCCAACTACTTATTGGTTATTGGCTTAGGATAGAGATTTTAGTCTTGTCCTTCATTTACGTTTCGTTCTGAGGCATCCACTTTGTGTATTATTTTGTATCTGCTTTCAGAATTGTATGAAAAATGATGAAATTTAAGGTTCAACAAAGTACACAGTCTCAAAGCAGGAGTTCTAATTTGAAATGACTTTGTAATCAACAAAGAAAAATTGCATCTGAAATCAGTTACCAATGCAGAGCTCGGTAGCAAAACTGTATTTAAAAGACGCAGTGTATCAGCCATTGAATGTACAGGAAAAACTAAAGAATCATATTAACATTTTTCAGACTGACTTTTAAAACAAAAGTGTCTGGACTGTACCCACCAGATATTTATTGAGACCTGTTCTTTGTGTCCTGAACTCTCCTCAGAACACACAGTCCCATATGCTTCAAGCAGGACAGACACACTTAATATGTTCTGTGTGATCTTGTTTGAGAGTGTGTCTTAGCTGATAACTGTAAAAGGGACTCTGTTACCTGGTAAATACACTTTCCTTGTTTTTGCAACTTTTGATATCACATGCAAAGGTAGTTTATAATTCCTATATAGCTTTATTTACACGGGTTCTGACCAATGGGTCCCTCTCCTCAGCCCCTGTTAGTAACCCGTATTTTGCAGTCACCTACTGCAAAGTCATTGTTGTCCCCAGCTTTGTTTTGAACATTGTTTATCATCTCTATCAAGTCCTGACAATGACCCGTCTTCTTTCTTCTTATTGATGTGTCTGTATAAAGGGTATTTGAGCAATGATATGCCTCAGGATGTTGGTTTCAATATACATTACACAAGTAATGCAACTCTTTCTTACCTACCTTCCCAGCCAGAAAAGACATTTGCTTTGTCTGAACGGGTTTGTTTACAGTCAAGGTGGTGGCAAGCTTTGCTGAATCTTCCATGTGTGAATTTGCAAGTTGAAAAATTCTTTACAGAATAATGATCAAAACTGTCACAGGCAGAGTTTTTACGCCAGGGAACATTTTAAGGTGTTTTCCTCTTTAAGTCAAGTATCAGATTTGAGAGTTATTGAAAAGGTCCATTTAAAGTAAGTATGGAGGATTGAAGGAAATCTTTCATGCCACATTAAAGAACCTTTATCTGGAAAGCCTCTTCCAAAAGAAGAGGCTTGCCACACAAATTGGTTCCCAGCTCTGGGAGCTGCATGAATTGTCCTGAGGCTTAGGTTGACTTGAACTAGCTGAGTGGAAAACAAAAATCACCTTGGAGCCAAACCAGGGTGAGAAGTAGCTGCAAGGCTGGCCCACCATCATTTCAATTCTCTGTATTCATCTCCAAGTGTAATTCATTCCTTATGCTTCACATATTGATATGACAGACACAAAATTTTGTCTCCTATTTAAGACAAAAGGTGATTTTTCAACTGCCCCCTTCACAAAGGATTGGTGAAATCACCAGGGAGGTGTATTGGATCGCTCGGTGCCAAATGGCCAGTTTGAGATGGAGGGGCTGCCAAGACTCTGTGGTGTGCTCCTGCCCTGACCTGCATGGGCTTGTCTGCAGGCTGGGAGCAATGGAGGAGAAGTCTCCCCATCAGCACGTTGTACCCAGAATCTCTCTGGCACAGGGCAGTGCAGATGGGAAGAGGTTTGAGTTGAGAAATTCTGCTAGGAACCAGGCAGATGCCATATGCCCTTCTTCATTTCTGTGCTTTCATAAACTGTGCCTGAAGAGTTGGTTTGCCAAAGCGAAGGCTCAGGTTCTGCCGGAGTAGCTCTGGATTAGGGAGAGAAGGTTGATAGCTGTATCTCCCTGCTGATGCTCTCTTGCTGCCTGGTAACCCGTCTTCTAGCAGCTCGCTTCTACACTGCCAGATATCTTCCTCTGGGAGAAGTCTTTTAATTTTTAATTCTGTATGAAAAACAGCCTCGTCTATGGTAGTTTTGAAGGAGGGTTGTCATGTCATAAGGTGCAGTTCTGGTTTTTGAACCAAAGCTTAATGCTCCAAGTACATACGCACACACACCATTTTACATGTGTGAAGAGCATTGTGCTTGTTAAATATGAGTATTTCCAGGACTGTTGCCCAGTTCTGCAGATACAGCATTCTAAGATTATCCATTTGCTGTCTTTCCATCAAATATATTCATCGCAGGAATAGAAAGATTTCTTTTTACTATCTGCCAACTATGGAAACTCTGAAAGTCGAACTGTATTCTTTCTGGCTTATGAATCATCACCCCTAACCTTGACTCAGCGATCACAGGGGAACACTTAGTCCATGGTTAACATATATTCTTCTGATCAAAAAGATTCTGTAGTATGGTATTACGTTACTCATTGTTTCTTTAATAATGCCTATATAGAATCCCACTCACTATCTTTCAGCTACGTTAGTTCAATGGAGCTAAGGGAATAAAACAGTGAAAAATTATTTTTAGTCCTTTGAGACAGATAGATCTGACATTAAGTATGTTATGAATGCAGAAGAGATATCACTTTGCTGGCTATAGTTAACTGAAAATCAAAATAATATATTGCTTCAAGGTGGCAGCTTTTAGTTACTCTGAGATATGATGCTCTGGCTAGTGGAGAAAATGTATGTGAGTGTGTGCTGGATGTGAGAAGAATACTCCAGGAGATGGTATTTTTCATTATTAATATAGCTTTTGGATATACTGTGATTATTTATAACTATAAGAAGAAAAGTGTGTTTTGCATCAAAGGCAATTATGCCAGTTAACAGCATGTTCAGGCTAAGATAATTGACTGAACAATCTTTTAAGACTTTGCCCCTTTCAAACCTGTTGCTTGGATACCACTTTCTCTGAACTATTATGTACCTTACCGAAAATTAAATAGTAAAGAAAAGGTTTTAGCAGCTCTTTCCTTTGTCTTTTCCATAAACTTTATATTAAAAAATAATTTCAGAAGTGGAGTCAAAGAATTATGGCTTTCTGGCAGCAAAATACTGACAGGAACAGCTGGAAAATGCAACTCATGCACAATCTGAATTAAAACCTTTGTTTTCTAGATATATGTTTTTTCTTGCATGCATGCTTTTCCTTCCTCTTCCAAGGGAATTTGACTTTGAGATGCAATGAACAGAGTTTCAAATTGTAGACATCCTGAAGTAACTGGATAAGGCATCCAGGTAAGTCTCTCACTAGTGAGAATGATTTGTTCCCTGCTCAGTTTTACTCACTCGCGAAAATAAGTAATCTGAAATTGTGAGGTAGTGTTTGTGATTTGAGGATTTCGTATAATGAAATGCTTTTTAGTCATCATCTAAATGCCAGAATACTATTGAATTATATCGTGCCATGAACTACTGTGGTTTCTTTAAGCTGTGACCTGCTACTTTATCTATACACAAAAGCCTCCCAGAAACACCAGAGGTGCCTTAATGCGAGGGTTCAGATTTGCCTGCAGGACTCATTTCACATTTCACTGTTGCAGCGGGTTTGGGAAACCTCTGGGTTTATCTACTTTGCTTCACTTCACTCTGATACAAGTGAGAGGAAAGGCTGGGGATGAATGGTCTGGTTGGCTCAGCAGACAGTGTCTTTAGGAGCACCTTTTTCCGGGATCATCTTACCAATTAAGCCCAGGGCTTAAGTTATGTGACATCGCTACCTGAAAACTGAAGGCTTTCCAGTGAAGGTGCAACCTCTGCTCAGGGAAGTCGTCTGTTTACAGGGAAGACAGCGACTCCAACCAAGCCATAATGTTTTGACCTAGATTAGGCAAAATGATATTTATTAGAGATTTGTCCTAATGAGGATGACTTTTGCTGCCTGGTGGAAGGCAACGAAAATCTCCTGCCTGTTCCCTGTGACCCCTGTGCCTGGGGAGGGTTGTCCTGCCCCAGGCCATGGACACCTTGCTCCTCCCCGTGAGGCAAAGGGATGATTGCCAAGGGCTTTGCTGAAGTTCATGTTAAGAGAACAGAGCCGGTGAGAGAAAGAAAGCCTCATTCAAGTAGACACACGTGCTCTTCTTACAAGGGTAGAGCAGAAGCTCTTGTGCCAGGGTCGGTGGCGGTGGAGGGCATCAGCAGCAGTCCTAGCTGGACTATACCTGTGGTGTTTGGAGGGGGCACCTGCTGCCCTCTTCAGTGCTCTAACTGCCTGGTCATGTGCCACTGGTGGAAATTTCATCTCTTCCCTTCTATGCTTAACTGCACGTAGGGCCTGTGCCATGGACAACTTTTGTTTGGTGAAAATGCAGACAACAGATTTCACAGCATGATACCTAACTCAAGCAGACTCTTTGTAAACCACAGGCTGTATCTTGGGAAGCAGCACGTACTGTAGTAAGTGAAAAGTCAGGATTTTGGTGCAGCTCATTGCTTCAGTGGGTGATGGAGCAGAGCTGCAAAGATAGCTGTGATCCAGTTGTCTCAGCTTTCAGCTCCTCTCTACTTCCTATCGTCATGAAAATGAGCAGAAGCAGAGGGGAGGTTCCTGTCTGGATACAGAGTTGGACCGCAGACATCTTCTAATCTGGATTTGGGGATTTGCCCATGATCTCTAATGCAAAGGGAATGTTTTGTCATTTTATGTTCGTAGCCGAGCCAGTCAGCAGCACTGTCAAAGTGACTCACAGCAGTGCTGAGATTGTGACTCACTGCTGTGTCCTTTCTGGAAAGACACTAATTCTCCTTTCCTGCTGCTTGGGCTGTTTTGGGAACCACAACGTTAAGCACTGAAAGGCACATTTATTAACTGACACATGCCAGGACTGGGTTTTGTTTGTAACAGCGAGGAAGTACTTTGTGGCCTCTCTGCTGTTGACTAGACGCTGAGACATCTGGCACCCAGGCACCAGAGGATGGAGAGATTTGGGCATTTGTTTCACTGGTTAGATCTGGGTGTCAAGCCTATTTCAGTCAGTTGGTCTTTGGGCTAGATTCAAGAGTTTTTCTTAACTACCAACATCTGTCAGATGGCAACTCCCCGAATACACCCTTCCTGGTCATGCTATTTTAAGGCACTTACACTTTAAATAATAATAATAACAAAACCCTTCAAGACTTTTCTCTGAGTAATTTGTCCTCAAGGGACTTGGAAGTCCTCAGATTTCTTCCTGACCAGTGACAGGATGTGGTGTATCCACCAGGAGTCATCCAACCCATTGCCACACAGGCAGTCTGGTCAAAAGCCTTCGGGATTACTTGCAGAGCAGGAGGAACTGTGCCCTATGAATGTACTAAATAGTTCGGTAACTCTGCCTCATTGGATTATTGGTGTAGCTCCTGCCTTGAAGTGTGACATTTCTGTTTCAAACCAACAGTTGGTTTGTTGTGGTCTCCTGAAGCCTTTAGCTAGGGCGGGAATCATCTTGCATATTCTTCATGTCTTCAGACATTTGCAGAGGATATCTTTATCTGAGCTCATCTCCCTGGGCTCCAATTACAGTCAGTGGAGAGAAACAGGCATTTCAGGGTGTGATTTATCTGACATGCTTTAGCTCTCTGCCTTAGGAGGAGAGAAGTTGTACCCTAGAGGTGCCTGTTTCTCTCAGTGCATCGTAAAGTAGTTCATGGACGATAGCATAAACGGAACGGTCTATACTGAGTCAGGTGAACAACACCCACAGCATTTCTTTAATGAATATACAATCAAGATAAAATTTATCCATGCAAATGCCAGTTAACTAAATTTCTGCAACTCTTTCCCAGGGCTTGGCCTTTGCATATTTTTTGAACTAATTAGGAGTATGGTATTTTTCTTTTCTTAACCAGCGAAGTTATGTATGTATGGTTTCTTCTTTCTTGAGGGAGGTAGGCACATTTATACAACTGCCTGGCACTGGTGGGGCTGCACTGATTCACTCGGACTGTGCCAGTGTTTCTAACTCTGTTAAAAAGTCATGAAAGGTTTTCAAACAACAAATCTGTGAAAGGTTTAATTCATTTTCCCATACTAATAACGTAGGGTGAAGCCTTCAGGCTGCATGGCAGTTGTGAAGAGGCACTCACTCACACACATTCAGAAAAAGGAGCCTTTCTCCCTGGCTCTCTGTAGACAACGTAGTGCTTCCTTCGTTATCTTCAGAGCTCCTCTGACTTAGTGCTTGCACTGTCCTGTACATTTCCCCCCTCGCCTTCCTCTCCATGCCTTTCTCTTCCACCTTTAATTCCGCATCCTGTCCCTTCTGCCAGCACTGTCAGTGAATGTACTAAATAGTTTGCACTTTCAGTGCTGGCAGAGCTTCTGAAAGCCTCTGTCTCCAACCAGACCCGTGCTTGGAAGCATGGTTGTGTATTTCACACCCTTTAACTGTAGGTATCTACACACCCTCATCAATACAGCCACCTTAGCTGGAGGAATGGCCTCTGTCTTAAGCCTCATTAGGGCATCAGAGTGTGCAAGTTTCAACAATTTCTGTTCCTAAAATACAAAGGGATGTGAGGCAGAGTCCTTTCTAATGAGGACAATGGGTTTGTAATGTTTTCTTTATATGTTAAAAAGTGTATCCAGAAAAATTCCAAGTGGAATCACTTGCGTCTTGTAACTGTTATGCTTATACTTGACATTTCAGAGCTATGTTGTAGTTCCTGTCACCTTTTCTTACTAAGATTTAGTTTGTTGGAGATAAGTAGAAGTCTTGGAAGAAAAACTGTTGCAAATTGGATATAAATTTTTCAGGGTGAGAGGGATCTTCTGTTTCTGCTTGTTGTTGGAGTTTTTGACTATTGTTATCACAGTGAACACTGTTGAAATTCAAAACAGCTCATTTTTTTCTTAACAAATATCTGTCTTTTATAAAACAGAGGTTCCCAAGTGGTGATAAAGCAAAATAAGTCTCAGCAACAGTCTCGTTAGCTAAGCTTTCTACTGTTAAAGGAAAAAGAGTAAAATATAAATCAATATTAAATAATGATGTAGTCTAAAAGCAGGAAAAGTACAAGATTCCGTGATGGTGTCAGGTTGGTATTTTACTGAAGTACTGTGCACCCCTACTTCATTTGATAGGTGAAATCGGAGGCTGGGCATGGTGCCAGGCAGAGATGGTCAGGGCGTCCTGTCAGCCTGAGTAGAGCTCATGAGGCCATGCTTCCTACCAGGGTTTCATATGGAGTATGTTTTCACATGAAAGTTCATAAGGTGGTGTAACAGATGTTGGGCTTCTAGTCATTAACAATTTTCACCTTTGATGGCATGAGGCTGTTCCATCCCTCAGGAACACATGAGTTCACTTGAATTCCCATGCTGCCCATATGCCTACATTTCGAAGTTTGTTACCCTATTAACTGGTGGAATATGCTCACTATAGTAGTAGCAATGAGAAGTATTTAACTGTACCTTACATAGTCAAAGCCCAAAGTTTTAAATCTGCAAAACTCAGCTGCTCCTAACTCAGGAACTCCCATAAAATATGAAGGTTCAAAGGATTCTTACGTTAAGTTTTGCAAGCGCTCGCTTTTTGCATTGGGGAAATTGGAATTTCACTGGAAATTGCAAGACAAGGTGTTCCACTGCCTACCTTTTTTTTTGGCACTCAGTTTGATAGGGCATTATGAGTTCATGGCTACTGTCTGCTTTTGCTCGAGTTGATTGCTCAATACTCAAAGCACTCCTGCAGGTGCTAGAAATTTTATGTTCAGTTCCTTTCTCTGTCTGAGAATTATTAGTATTGCCTATCTAATCTGCAAGTCCATTTTGTGAGAAAGGTGTCCATGTCGAGTCTTAAGTTTGAAAGGAAGAATTCGGATCTGTTTCTCCCCCAGGTGGGAGATGTTTCCTTGCAGATGAAAATAATGCATCATTCAAAGGACAGGTCTTAATGATTGGGTTAATTTGCTCTGCCTCAGTAAGCATCTTTTTAGGACTGCAGGGAAACCCTTCCTTCCCTTTAAGAGGTAGCTACAAATTTAGAATTGGCATCATGTCCTCTACTGGAAGAAGTTTTTCTTCTAAAGTCTATAATAAATGTCTAGGGTTGGAAGATGTCTCTGCTGCTGGAGCTGCCACTTTTGTGAGCAGTGTGAACTGTGAGCTTTTAAATATGCTGAGAATTAAAAAAAAATGCTATGCTGTCACTGTAATCCACTACATCTTCCTCCCTTCAAAAATCTCCCTATTACCAACAAATGAACAAGAAAATTTGTAACTGTTGAGTTTCTTCTCTGATTTGGTTTTCAAATGGGACATTTCTCTTGTGCCTGTAACTGACCCTTCTGTGCAGAAAGGCACTATGATCTGGTGGCTCGCGTGTTGGCTTGGAACCAAGAAAACCTAGGTTCTCTTCCCGCAGAAGAAACTATTTCCCAGTTTCCCAAGTATTGCATTGAAGAAATGGCAGCAGCAAAACCAAAAAGTGATGACTCTTAATGGAAAAAAAAAATCAGGATAGAAATTAATTTGCTCATCTTTGATACCAAGCTTTCCTTCAACGCCTACCCTAATGCCTTCCTTTCAAGGAGGGGTGTATGCGTCATGCTCGTAGCAAGGCTGTGTCAAGACAGAGCTTTGGTCTTTAAGAGGAGTTTTAATCTGTTTTGGAAGTCTGTTTCTTGCCATACAAAATCTGATCATGCTGTTCTCTGCACAAGTGGTTTAGCTAATTCCTCTGTATCTTTTCACATGGAAATGCTCCTTGCATTTACATTGCCTAGCAATGGTGTAGGTAGCATGGTGGACAATGTAGCAGGAGGAGCAGCCTCCTCTTACCTGCCATCCACGCCTGCTAAACTACGTTATTTTCCCCTTCTCCATGTTTAAAACTTGTTTTTCAGTGGTTTGCAGATGCTTCTCTTGCTTCCCACATAAATTCCAACAGTATGACCAGATGTCTAGTTCATTTCTCTCGACACACTTTACAGCCCTAATCTGAAATGTTAACACCAGCCACAAAAGAATCACACGCTTGTTGTGTAAATTGCTACAATCAGATAGCCAAAACATTATCTCATGCTGCCCTAGATGTTATAATGCTTGCAGCTAAAATGCTCCCTTAGGATCCAGGGCAGAGGCCTCTGGACTTTGACTGTGCTCTGAGATGGGCAAAGGCAATCCTCTCTGTGTAAGAGCGTGTGTGTGTGTATGCAGTCTAGACAGATGCCGTGCTCTGAACCAGTTACTGAGGGCCCATGAAAACTTGTTCCTTTAATGGAAAAGGCAGGAAATCAAGTGAATCTCCTGAGTTTCTAGCAGTTCGAACCACTGCCATTTCCCTATGTAGGAAATCTGTGGTTGGAGCACAGGCTCCAAGACCAAAAAGTATGTATCTTGATTGCACCTTCACCCAGAGGGATGAAGATATCAGCCATACAAGATGTTCCTAAAGAGGAAGAGTTCGTGTAACTGGCTTTTAGGAGGGAGAAGGTGATCACGTTAGTATCAGCCTGGCTGAACAAACTTGCTGTATTTGAAAATCCTGCTAGCTTCAGTGGCTGTTCTGCCTGTTGGCAGCATGAGCGGAACAGTCCAGGGGTCACAGGCAGCAACTGACTATGAAGAAGAGCAAAAGGTTTATGCCCTGAGAATCTGAATCTAAAACTCACCTTGATAAACTCTTGAAGGTTGGGTGCTGGGCTGTGTCTAGGAAACTTGGATTATATACCTGTCACTGGCGTGCTGGTCTTCCTTATTTTTTATTTTTTGTGTGTGCTTCTGTATTTGTAAAAGGGGATTCAGTGGCTTTCTGCCTGTTGGCAGCATGAGCGGAACAGTCCAGGGGTCACAGGCAGCAACTGACTATGAAGAAGAGCAAAAGGTTTATGCCCTGAGAATCTGAATCTAAAACTCACCTTGATAAACTCTTGAAGGTTGGGTGCTGGGCTGTGTCTAGGAAACTTGGATTATATACCTGTCACTGGCGTGCTGGTCTTCCTTATTTTTTATTTTTTGTGTGTGCTTCTGTATTTGTAAAAGGGGACCTCCTTTATTAAACTTTCTAAGATTCACAGATGGAAAGTGCTGTGTAAAAATTAAGTTGTTCTTTTCACTACTTGATTTTTTTTTCCCCAAGGCCTGGGTGAGAATAGAAGTTTGAGTTTGCGTGCAGAAGTTTTATTTTTGTTTTGTTTTGTTTTCCTAACCACTTCCACATGCAATCAAGTTTTATTGCCAGCTGCTCTCCACGGTTGGTCTCCTGGGAACCTAGGCTCCTGTTTGTTGTTAAACTCACAACAGTTGGTTAGTTTAATTTTTTGCAAATGTTAATTTATCAGGTTTGGATTTCCACCAGTTCTCTTTACCCAGCCAGAAGTGGGCAATGGAGTAAGCACTATGTGTAAGAAGGGCTTTGTCAGAACCTCAAATTCCAGTAGTGGGAGAAATGGCCAAGTTTATGGCCACTCTCACATTCTTTCTGTATTGAAATTAAATATCTTGAAATTTTTCACTTCCCACAGAGCAGGAATATGAAACTTCATTTAATTAACAGAAGAAAGATTTTATTTCAACATTTTAAATAGGAAAGGACAGGGCTCCCCATGGCGATCACAGCAGGGAGCCCACGAGCCCAGACATGCTGCTCACCAGGGAGGCTTCCAGGGAGGCCAGCAAGCTAGCAGGAAACCAGGCAGGTTTCCCTAGGAAGTGTGTCTGGTCGCTGTTAGAAGATTTGATTCAATCAATCTGTTCCTGCAGAATATATGTGCATATTTTTCAGGAATTGGCATTTTCCTACGGAAAAATGTTTTACTGAGTTAAAATTGGAGATTAGTGAGTGTGCTTTCCAGTCAATCCTAGCTGCATTGGTGAGAAAGCCACATGTACTTTGTAAATATATGTAAATATATGACAATCTAGCATACAGTTAAGCAACCACACCAGACCTCTAAAATGGGGCCTGTGAATGACCTAGAAGTCTCCTTAAAGACTTTTGCGTGGTTATCTGTCAACCTAAAGCTAGCACTGGAATAAGCAGACCATCAGAATACTTCCCTACCTTGCGGGGGAAGGCTGTGTGGAAATGGGCCATCAGACAAAGCAGAAGCCAGCTGTGGTGAGAACATCTGTACCATCTTCATCTTTTCATAGTTTCAATAAATGAATGTGATAGCTGTGAGTCCTGTGCATTTCCCTGTGGAATTTATTCTTTTAAAACAACCTGCTGATTGTATGCTTGATACCATGGTACCTATAGCTGGAAGACTTGGGGCATTGGGCATCTGATCTGGATTTAAGAGTCAGTTATTGGTACCTGTGCTCAGGTCACAAGAGTCCCGAGCACTGACTGAACTTTCTGCAGCCTGTGGGCTATGCTTTCTTGGGGACCACCCAGAGACCTGTCAATGTTTCAGAGGCTAGTGGACAAGCTGCTGTGGTGCCAGGATGGGCAGCATGTGCTGGTGATGGACTGGTTCCCGCCACAGGAGGGACAGAGCAGTGGCGAAAAGAAGGAGGGTCTGGGGCTGCGTGGGGCAGCGTGGCCCATGGCCAGCCCCACCAGATCTTCCACTGGATGTTCCAGAGGAGAGCACATGGGAGGGTTTAGGTGAAATCAGGGCAGAAATGGAGCATCTGGCCCTGGGCACCAGAAAACAGCTGAAGCAATTTCTCCTGTGGTGTCCTGGCATGTATAATGGACAAAGGCCAGGGTCTGTTGTACTATTCAGTGTTTGGGAGTCTAACTCCAACAAAAAAATGCATTTTTCACACATGCTGTTAAACAGAAATGAACTCTTGCAGGGGTTTATAGATGGAGACCTTTCTACCCTGTACTTCATCGGGAAACTCTCTGTGAGAATAAAAATGTGCGGTAAGGCAGGACAGTATTGAGCTGTTGCGTGAGCTGTGGAGACTCTGCAACATTTCCTACTGTTACCCTCACATCAGATCATGCCCCATTACTGTGGCCGTAGGCTTTTCTAGAGGAGAACTGGGCTTACATGGTGGTGCCTTCCACTGTACCTGAATGCCATCAGTTAGGGCCATGCATCCAGTGCTTCCAGCTCCGTCCTGCAGCGACAGAAGAGGAGCTGTGGTGGAGTATATGGCCTGTATATGGCTCTACTTGGTAAGGCAAATGTGGGTGGGAGGAGTAAGCCTAGAGGTCTAATTCTCAGTGTGCGTATGTGGTGAGGAGGCTGATCCCCGGGGAAGGCAGAACAGTGCTACTGCTTGATGTGAAGGGAACAGTGCTACTGCTTGATGTGAAGGGAACAGTGCTACTGCTTGATGTGAAGGGATTATTTTTCATAATTGGATGAAATCATCTTGTTTCTGTGTTCAGCAGGAAACAAAATACTCTTTGGCTTTCTGAAATTTTACACGTGGAAGGCTGTTGTGCTCACTGTCCTGGCTGGTAAGAACTGTGTTTAGCCCTCAGCTGGATCTTAGTTTGTATTTTAGCGGAAATACGGCTCCTTCGGAAATACTATGCCCCATAGCGCTGAGCCCCACCAGTGACTCAGTGCTGAGTCAGAAGAAAGAGTGCCATTTACTGAATCAGCCACACAGCTGTGGTACAAGCCGATGTTTTCCTTGGCTGTCTCCATCAAAATAGTGACCAGACGTGTAGATCTACTCAGCTTGCTAGGTAAGATGAGATCACAGCTGAAGAGGCTAAAGTCATGTCAGGGCATATTTACAATGAGAGAAAAGCCCTATTTTCGTAGACTTGCTTATTTGTACAGGATATAGAGGGAGTTATGATGCAGGGCACCCAGATTTGGAGGTCTCTGGACACTTTTAGAATTTTCCAAAAGGAAATCATCATTCACACTTCAGAAATGAGAATACACAGGTACACTTTTGGGTCTTTTAATTGAACTATTATGCTAATATTCTGTCTGACTCTGATTCTGGTGTTTTCCCTGCATGAGTCTCCTTCACAATGGTAGGGTTTTTTTTTTGTGAACTTGTTTATTTTTTAAAGTTACCATCATATCAGCTGCAGTGCTTGTCATAGGGAGTAGTGGAAGGTGCTAAAAGTTATTTAATGACTATGTAAGAGTCAGTATATTACCTTTCTAATATAAAAATCATATACTGAATTATGGGGAATGCACAATTTGGAAATATCACATTAAAAGAAAGGAACGATACTGAGAAAGGTAATTTTAAGTTGAACTTCACAAAGCCATTTTGCCAGATCCGTTATTCTGCAAAGTATTTCCCTGGAAAGGTGGTTGAGAGAAGATCCTTAACACAGCATTTGACTGCACCTGCATGGAGTGTTCTACAGTAGCGGTGCAAGTAATCATGTCTCTCTCACTGCTGGCATCTGTGATCACAGCAAAAAGAGTTGAATATTTGCTCCCTATGTATTTAGTGCCATGATAAATTCACACAGGGACACTGCTGACCCTGTCATCCATCTGTTTTTGGTACTGGGCTGCCACATAGTGGCCTCCTTCGTAAACCTGGAGAGTGGGAGGAGGGAGGGAAGATATCAAGTTGATAACAAGAATGAGAAAATACAAACCTCATGACTCAGTTTACGGTATCTGTTAATTGCTTACTGGCTGAGGAAGCAGAATTTAATTTTGTACAATCCAAAACACAAGAAACAAACATGAGAACACAGTAAAAAAAGGTAAGAAACCCCTCAGTTAACTAACAAAAGGTTCTTTCAAGAAATTTATAAAGGAGTTTGTATGAAAGTAGAAGAGTGTTCTCTGACATATTAATACCTGCTTTCTTTTCTTTGCTACCTCCCTTTTTCTCTCTAGACACAAACAACTAAGATTTGAAGTTTCTTCCTTTTAGATGAGCTCAGATTAGGAGGAAAAGTCACAAATGGGTGTACATGATGGGAATGAATGTTTCCTCACCTCAGGCTCAAGCTTGATGTCCAGGGTGGTTGTTTGGTTTTGTACCAGTGGTCAATGGAAGTGCGGCCCCTCTGTTACGCTGACTCGTGTGCCCAGCTGCACCCTGTGCTTGCATGTGTCCTGACTCCCTGCTCAGCAGTGCAAGGCATTGCTCCTGACCCGCACCAGGATGGCTGCTGAGGCATTTTCCCAATTTACCTGGGCACATGGACCCTTCTCATCTGGCTGCCCCATGCTCTACAGCCTGGTGCTTAGAGGTGACTTGCCTGAATAGCCTTCCCCTTCTTCCTGTCTGGATCTGCCAGGGAAGATGGGCTTTTCCCTTCATATTCATGCTCCTGTGGTGAAAAGAAATCTGATTTTCCAGCTTGAGGAATGGTCTTGTGCAGAAGCATTTTTGACCTTTGTGAGGCAGTGGAGAAATCCTGTTTTGATCCAGACCTGGAACCTGTGCAATTTTAAATTTCAGCTAAAGCGTTCCTTTGCGCAGGTTCTGCCTTTGTAAAATATCCAGGAGGGAGGTGGGAATGGGGCCTATTTCACGCCTTAGGTTCCTGCCTGGATCAGTACTTTGTACCTATGATAAAATGTGTAGTTTTTTGCTGCCCTATAGGTTGAGATTTTGATGCCCTTCACTCCTCCATGCCTGCCTCGTTCCTGTAAGCATGTAATCCGTTGCAGGTGGTCAGCCTTGGAGACTGCAGCTTTGGTCGGGTTTGTACATAGCTGCCCATGACAGCCTTCTGTGAAAAATGATCTGAGATGATAGAAAATCTTTAAGGTCTTCAATCCGACAGCGTGTGGCAGCCTGATTTTCTGACATACCAAATATGCGCTTTAGACCATCAGGATCCCTTAAGTGGAAGATGGTATTTAGGACGTTCGGACTTCAGCAGTGTATGTGCCTCCAGTCAGACTAGGTGTATGCCAAGCTCCTAATGTTGGTTATGGTACTTTGGTCGTGAGTTAATGCCAAGCCAGGAAGCTGAGAGGTAGGAAAATGAACTCTGTCCATAAGAAAAGACTGTTTTAAATCTTAAAAATAGTTTCATGTGAATATATGGTGAGCTTAGATGTATTATTTTATTTAATTATCTGTGATAGAAACATTCAGTACCTTTTTGTTCTAAGAATAAAAGCAGCCTGTGCATTTTGATTTGTCATGGTGTAAAAAGTCTGATGTTGTTTACAGTAGGTGGATGTGAAATATATTTCTGTAAAAGCTCTAGGATCTTCATTTTAACACATGCACATTAGTGCTATTAGCAGAGTGGTGAGTGTTTACTTGTGAAATTATGACTTGTTTTGTCATTGTGCTTATAAGGCTGGTTTTATTTTGTCATAAATTCAAAAGCAGGCAGAGAAGCCTAAGTGACTGAGGCGATTGTTGCAGGCAAAACAGGCACTTATTGGGGAATTTTTACTTAATCTAATTTATTGCCAATTAACACAAATTTCTGATCACCTGGGTTCTGGTGTTGAGAAAAAGGAGGACAAAACCAATCAAATAAACACTTCAGTAAACACCTTTCCTCCCCCTTCCCTGGGCTCAGCAGAAGCCAAACACCTATCATCCCTCTTTTCTAGCCTCACCTCCCTGTATTTTCGCCGTGGGTTACACTCAACCCACCCCGGTCCCTGCAGCAAAGCGCTGGGCAGGGTGGGAGGGCTGGGGCCACGTGCACAGCTGTTTCTTTTGGCTGCTCTTTGCTTCTTGGGGTTTTCCTGCTGCTCTGCTGCTTCTCAGTGTCCCTGCCCGCCATGGGTCACTCATGGGCTGCAGTTCCTCAGGGGTGAGCCCGCTAAAGGTAAGGAGAAAGTAAGGTACATAGCTCTTACTGATCAGCATTCACTGAAACAAATGCCTGGAAATAACAAAGAAGAGGCAGAAATTTGAAACTGTTGTAAAAAGGACTTGCTGGGGCACCTGCTTTCCTGGATGTGTATTTTCAATAAAAGCAACCACTTTCTGCAACCTAATATATGGCTGTTATGGTTTACTTATTTGGGAAATGGAAACCAGGTTAATTTTAAAAGGAAAAGCCCGTACTGGGGAAGTATGTACACTGAAGATCCCAAAAGGAAGTATACAGAGGAAACCAAATTCCATATTCAAGACAGTGAGGTTTTTAGGGGCCCTCCTCATGAAAATCCCAACGCAATTAGCCAGAAAAGAGTTTGTCAGAAAAATCTGGTGAATTTTCTATGTGGAAATTTGCCCACATAATTTCTTTTTCAAGAAATTTCAAGAAGAATTTTAAAAACATATTTCCATTTCAGAAAATGTTTCAAAACAATAAAAAGGTGCAAAAAGAAATTGCATTTTTTGCTTGAAATTTGATTTCATCTTTTATATGTGTTCTCTTAGTAAAAACGTGATAAAACTTTCAGCAAAGAGAAAGAAGTTTTAAGTAGAGAGCTAAACCTTCAGTGTGTATTGAATCACCACTGTCATTAATGATTTTCAAAATTGAATATAAAATTAAATGTTTTATGAATTAATGTGAGTTATAGTCAGTTCCTGGCATATCATGAAAGAATGGAACAGTACATATGAATTAAGTGATATAGAATTTCTAAATAACGCTTGAAAATTCCTAGTTATTCTCTCTTAAAGAAACAAATTTCAAAGTTTTTATTCCATGGGAAAATTTGGAAATTCTATTTTCCTTTCCCTTTTAGAAGAAAGCTCCACTGAAAAATATGGAATTTCCCATGAAATAAAAGCTAAATTTTGAGAAACTTCAGTTCAGAGTTTGAAGGAGAGCAACCAAAGAGTTTAGTTTCCTGCTGGAAAACAGGAGTTGAGTTCTGAAATCTCTGGGCACTAGTAAGAGAATTCTCATCTGCCAGAAAAAGAAAGGAGAAAAGTGCCACCATTGAGAACTTGAACATCCCTGAATGTATCTCTCAATGTGCCTTCTGAAAACTGAGCTCATCCCGTTGTTCAGGGTTGGAGCCCAGAATTTTTGGTTGGGTGTTTGTGGCAAATGGAGGCTATGACACCCATGTCAAAGTCCTGCCGGCTTAAGAGAGAGGGTGCTTGCATGGAAACACCGCTGTCCCAACTGATTTAGGTCCCTCTCAGCTTCTCCGGGCATGGCAGCTCCTTCATGGGAGTCTTAAGAGAAGGTTTGGCAAACGTCTGCCAGATGTGGTCTGAATGCATGGGATCCTTCCTTGGTGGAGGGAGGGTACACTAGATGATCTGCGGATGTACCCCCTAGCCCTACCTTTCTATGAATTTATTACACATAGGTGGTGGCACAGGGAGCGGACGATCTGTGGCCTCTCAGTGGCACGTTGTTCTGCGGTGCCTGTTACTGTGGCTGAGTTTGATTGGATGACCCTGCCCCTGCCAGTCCTGTATTTCTGTCCTGTTGTTGGAAACTCGTTCCTTCAGACTGTTTCTTCATCAGTATTCTGGGACGTTGCCTCCAGTCCTGCTTATGTCTTCTGCCCCGGGAGTTCTCCCCCAGGGATGCCCTCCCCAGATGCAGAGGTTTCTCGTGTATACCTGGTCTCTGGCAGCGTCTGCTGTTCGCGGTTTCCGTTCTTTCAACAAACTGCCTCCTGGAGCTGGGGTATGAGACTGACTAGAAAACAAACCACAAAACAAATAACCTGCGGGTTAAGCTAAACACAAAGCTAAAGTAGCGGTAGCTGTAACTGTGCTGTTAAATTCGTATGGTGGGTTAGAACAACAGTAAGAGCAATGCCGTTAAAAATAGCATGAGTCTACCTGGTGCGGTGGAAGGTAGGTTGCTACTTGTGTGCTCCTGGGGAAAGAGTGGAGTTACACAGAAGGTCAGATGGTTTTCCTTGTATCTCATGCAATTTAGGTAAATGCTACCTAAAACTATTTTACGATCAGATGAGCATTCGTATTCCTGGCTGAAGAGACTGTGAAACAGCCACTGTCAGCTCCACTGAGATGCGCTGGTTGCAGTGTGGGTACAGTCCTGATCTTCAGTAGATTAACAGAACCAATTTTATTTGCATCATAGCAAAGTAGGAACCATCATGCAATCAATTGCTGCCTCTCCTCTGAGGCATGGCAACTTCTAGCTGAGGAAGAGTGGCTTTTGAAACCTCTGTAACAGTGTCATGACAGATAGCCTGGCTGTGCCCTGACTTTTAGCATTATTCAGCTGTTAGTGAATAATGTGGTAAAGGAATGCTACAAATTCTGACTCTGCAGTGCTGTCCTTCCTCACAATCTGCCCTTCAGGTGCTCCTGTGCAGTAATTTGTGCAAGTTTGAGGAGGTTTCTTGCTTTTCTAATCAATATATTTTTCTTGCACTTCTTATCGTTCCTATAATGGCTTTCTATGAGACCCAACTTCTTTTGTTCAACTGGAAGTGGGGTTATTCTAGGTGTAATTTTGAGAAATACAACTTAAAAAGTTTTAACTGACACCACAATTTAGTATGTGCTCAGTGTTGCCAGTATTTGGTGTGTCACAAAATGTTCCTTTGGTGAATTTTACTCAGTCTAACGAATGTCTGTGTTGCTGTCCCAACCCCTTTGCCATCAGTCACAGTGATTTAATCAATTTAGAAAGCAGGGGAGTGCTGGAGGGGTAGTATGTCAAACCAAGCAAAAGTAGAAGTGGAGCTCCAAACTAGATACAACATCTATAAAGATCTCCTACATCATAGCTAATGGCTTTTCATGATCCTTCTGAATTCAGAGATATTGGCGGGCGAGTTTTAGCTTGTTCAAATTTAAGAAACAATATCACCTAATTTATTTAGCTTAAGACATTTCTGAAAGAAGGAAGGTAAGTATTAACTAATGGTCTTGGATTATTTTGTTTATATAAGGAGCATCCTGCTGCATACTGCATAGGTGCTACCCTCTGTAATACTACTTTTTATAATAATACCAGTATTTTTCACAGTGTATTGCTGTTACTTCCATGTCCCTCTTTTTCACCAAGAAGCCCATGCCCGATTTAATGTAGAGGATGGCTCCAGAGAAATGCATTTTGGGGGATCTTAGCATTGGGCCTTTTGCAGTGGTACAAAATGGAGCTAATGGCAATGTTTTATCTAGAGGTAAATGTATGAGGACGAGGCCCATTTTAACTGGGTGGATGTCATTACGGATGTGGACATCCAAAGGGTTCCAACTGAATTACGTAAATCACCTCACCACATCTTTTGATTTAAAACCTTAATGATCATTGTTCCTACATCATTCCCCATCCGCCACCTCCTCAAAGGACTTCAGAGCAAGGGCGACCCTACCAGCAGTGATGGCAATCCATGGCTCATTCTGGGATACGTCTTCTAATCCTGGGGAATTGTATGCAATTGGGAAAATGCTCCCTAATACACGTAACTAAAAAGAAGGTTGTAACTTGCCTTTTTTGCTAGAGCATGTATTTGTTTGAAATTACTCAAATCTCTTCTAGCTTGCTGCAAATTATTATTGCTACTGGTTATGTCCTTCAGGGTGTAATCCAGCAGTCAGAGTAGTTTAGGGAATAGAGGTGTGATTTATATGCAATAATGCAAATGAAACTCTCTTTAAAAGCCAGTGTAGGGGGTCTTCAAATGGGACTTCTGCTGGACTCCCTGCAAAGATGGTCCTGCCCCAGGGAAAAAACGTAGATGAATATGAGTATGCAAGTGAGTAAGTGATTTCCATCTTTTGTCACCAGCTGATCATAAAATGCTGAAAAACTTATAAAAAGGAACAGTGAGAATGCTTTTAGGACTGAAATTTTAGAATTGGTTTAGAACCACATAGCTTTGCCATCCTGGCAAAGCACGATGCAGCCTTATTTTTTTCTTCCTTAACCAAGGAACTGTACCTGTTCGATAGGTCACAGGCTGAATGGTTTTGCCTTGCATGAAGAAAAAATAAACATGTGTGTGTGTGTGTGTTCTGTTTAATTTGTGATGAAGTGGAAGGTTAAAAGCAGGTATTTTTGAACTTATTTGCTGTCATTTAGAAGGTGTTACAGTGAGCTCTTGAACAGGAAAAGGAGACAAAAAAGGTCGTACTTCTTTGAATGAAGCCCTTATTTATGGGGGCAACCAGAGGGGTTAAATAAAGGCTAGGATCTATACACATGGGAAAATAAATTATGCATGTTAGTATGTATAAAAGAAAAGGAAAAGGAGAAGACCTGTGTGGCAGTGAAAAGGTGAGATGTCTCTGTAAAAAACTTTTTAAATTCCGTACAAATATAGCACAGTGTTGACAGCTCTCATGACTTCACGTGGTGTATATGATGTCAGTCTTGGTGTCATACCATTGTGTATTTTAGCTTGCACTTACACAAGTGAAAGATAAACACTTAAATTTTCTTGAAATTATGAAACGTAAGGGCTCCAAATTAAATAGCAGATAAAAATAGCCCACAGTCCCCTCCAAACTGTCTTGCTTTGCAGTCTGTGCTCCAGTCTAGGGGAAGCTGCTCTCCATCACTTAACCTGGGGAGGCAGTTGTAGGTGCCAAGGGAGGGATGCTCTTCTATCTGTTTTGTGCTGAAGCAATTCCTCTGGTTTTAATTACATTTCTCCTTCTCCTGACCAGCGAGATCAGAACTGGGACCCCAGTATCCAGTCGCAGAATGGCGACATACTGAAGGAGTTGCAGCCTGATAGGTTAATCAATATAGTAATTCTGTATCTTACACATTTATCTCTTCTGCAGTACTGACTAGTGCAGGAATGGGGCGGGGGGGCGGAAAAAGCACCCCTTGGGCAAGAAAGTGAAGTTTCACATTTCACGCTGTTTCTGAAGAGCTTCTTGGTGCTCTGCTGGCAACAGAATGATAATTTGCTATTCTGCTTCTTCTAAATGTAAGACTAAAAATGGTATTAATGGTGAGCTGTTACGTTAATTAGTTAATTATATAATTGTTTCTAATAGCCATTTCTATTTGTGCAAGGTAAAGAGATTTAGATCCAGCTATGCATTTTTATTTATGAATCTGGAAGAGAGGAGAGTTTCCACCTGTATGCATGTTTCTAATTGGATGGATTTTCTAAGAACCTGATTTATGGAGAAAAGATGATGACAACAGACTTCTTCAAGCTTTTTCCTTTTGGGAACCTAAAATCACTAATTACTTTTCAATCCTGCCTGTTGATTTCTTTATTTCTGTTGGCCTTTTTTTTGAAGAGGACATAAAATAACTCAAGTACACTGTGCTTTAGTGTTTGTTAGTGATTATACTTCTACACTTAATTAATGAGAAGTTAGGGTAAATAGCTCTTACTGATCAGCATTCATTTAAACAAATTCCTGGAAATAATAGAGGCCAGATGAGGGAGAGAGAGAAAATTGAAACTATCTGAAAAGTGGCTTGCTGGGGCAGCTGCTTTCCTAGAAGCATATATTCAGGATAAGCAGCCCTGTTCTATAACCTAATATATACTTCTAACAGGTTATTTATTTGGGAAGTAGAAAGTAGGTTAATTTTAAAAGGAAAAGCCTGTACCGAGGAAGTTAGTCTGCTCTTACATCCCTATTGTGTGTGACAGCCTCGCCTTTTGGTCTTCAAAGTTTGGCTGATCTTGCAACGTGTTTTGCAATAGGTAGCTTGAATTTGTGGGGGTGGGGGAATTCCTCTGGAGTTCGGGCAATCACAGTGGGTTGTGCGACTCCTGCACGAAGGGATACTGGGTAGTTGTATGCTGAAGAAGCACAGAAAAGTATGTATGTAGCTACGAAGTTTTAGAGATTGCAGGTGGATGAATAATGTTTGGTTTTTAAAAATACTGAAGGTAGCTCAGGTACCTCAGTTCATTATCTGGTGATAAACACTTATATAACATCACAGTATATGATGCTCTTTATATGTTACAAGAAAAAATATCGTCACTAAAGCATGCTTAGTGTTTTAAATTTCACTGTTGGGTTTTTTTATAAGGTTCTATTGAACAGAACTGCATCTTTGAACAGCACAGCTAATTAAGTTATCCCTGAAGTATATTCTGGCTCCAGATATATGCTGCATTCAGTAAGTTCACAGCGCGTTCTTGAAATAAATGAAGTAAGATTTCTGGAGTCTACCTGCTGAAAAAACTCATTATGCATTGCCAGCTAGCTCTACCAGTCCGATTTATGTTGTTCATATACTACTTCGTTTGTCTCACTGTGCTCTTATTGTTTTACAAAGTAAATTGCAGATGTCTGAAGTTTAAAAACCTCCCAAATGCATGTTGATATGCAAGAAAATTTAGGGGAGAAACCAACACAAATGGGCATTTTAGGAACTCACTGCTGTTATATCCTTGAATAAAACCAATTTGATGTCTTTAATGAAATGAGACAGTTTGGAGGCAGAGAATAGCTCGTGTGTTTACACTGCAGGAGCATTGCAGAAGTTGTTCCAAAATTCAGGGTACAAATTGTTTTGCAGCTAAGGGTCAAGAGGAAAATACCTTCTTTTTCCCCTCTCCATATCCTGCAGGACGCTATAGAACAATTAAGATAATTGGGGGGGGGGGGAATTAATCCTCTCATGGAAACATCTGGAATTGTTAAATATGTGAGGCAGGAGACCCTCTCAGAACAGAGTATGAGGGATTTCCACAGTGGAACAAACCATCTTTTATTCTTTCCTTTCTCTTCTCAGCTCTTCGTTAAGAGAAAGACTTTAAGATCTGAAACATAGAAAAAGTGTGTCTGTGCTTGAAGGGGAGGTTTGAAGTAAGAACTTCAGCCAAAATGAGTATTATAGACCAAACAAAAGATTTGTTTATTCAGGGTGGGATGAAAGAAGAAAATATGTATCAAGGGGCATGAGACCATTTGATCTTGCAGATACTTGGGAGTAATAGCAAAATGGAGTGGAAGTTTCTTCTAGAGAGTAGAAAAGCAGGGGAGGGAGGGAAGGGGTTGGTGTGTCTCAGAAGGATGTTTCCCCAACACAAGTTAAAAATGATGAACGAATGATAGATATTTGCTGCTTACTTGGAACTAACACTTCTTTTTGTCTTTATTTCTCTGAAATGGATTTCAAAATGTGTGTAACAGATATGTATTCAAAAGTGCTAATTTTTATAGACCCTCATATTTCCTGACTGAGAAGTTATTTTAGAGCAGAAAACCTGAAACTTCTCAAGACTCAAGCAAATCAGACCTGTATATGAGAAACTCCTCCAGTATGGTAATTTTACATGGATTATTTGGCTTGTGCTTATTATGATTTCTGCATGCTTTTCTGATGAGTCGAAACAGAAGAGGTTGATTCTATGGTAACACTCTCTTCCAGTAGAGACTAATCAGTCTTTGTAGAGATATACCCAATATGATAATTTTCCTGCAGGGAAATGGTTTGTCTTGATGTTTTTTCATCAAGGCTAAGTGGGCAAACTGAGTCTGTCTCAGCTGACATTCTGAACAAACTGAAACCTGCATACCAGACTTAAGGAATTTATTAAATGCGACTTGTGTGGTATATACTATACTTTTAAGCTTCCTGCATATCTCCTGCCAAAAGCAATTTCAGCTGGAGTACTTTATTTCAAAGACTTCCCCCCCGTCCCTTCTTTTTAATGTATCTATATTTTACAGTGGTATTATTTTGTAAATATATGTATGTGTTTAGCACAAACTAAACCAGAACTGGCTGTGCTGGAGAAGCTAGAGTTCTCTTTATACATCTGTTAAAAGCCTTTTTTTCCTCCAAGAAGTTATGACTTTGTTTTCTGCTGAAACTCACCATATGTGGCTTCAGTGGTAAATTGACTTGATTTGCTTTAGATTTGTTAAATAACATTTTCTTTCTATTGAAATTGTAATGTTGCACGCAACCTGATTCTTTCTGTGAATATCCTGTTCTCAAACTTCTACCGGCATGTCTATTATAAATTATTATTATCAAATTAAGCTGTTACAATTTAAAAATGTCTAAGAAGTTTCTTTCTTTCATATGTAAAGTAAATATTGTGACAGCTGTCTTACCCCAGCTATCTTCATAATCCTTCTTGTGGGATTTCGTATTAGTGAGATTTTTCTGCCTATAGAGGTAGGGCTCCCTGGGCTTATTACTATTAGCTTGAGCACAACACCAACCTATAAATATGCACCTCTGTGTGGGAGCTGACTAGGGCCAGGGCAAGAAAGAGTTGGTGCCTGTCTTCAAAAGACTGTGAGGACATAAACACCGTATCTCACGAACATCTGAACTATTAGAGCATCTGCTCTGACACCCTGTGTAATGCACACCACACAGCTTCAGCTGTACCCTTTGCACTGGGTCCAGAGATTTCCGTTTGATTATTGACACGGCTTTTGTGAGCCACTTTGGCCAAATTTCCAGCTAGGATGGCTGCCTGCTTGAGATATGGATGTAAGGCTTGACTCATATCAAGTCAACTAAGAATACAGTCTGTCTCTTTCTCCTAGAAGTTTTGCTTAAAGCGTTCCAGGAAAGAAAAATAATTCTCTAAAGGGTTATCTGATCCTCCAGAGACCAGTTGGTGTGATACCAAGAAAGGGCAGTTAGCTGTAACTACTGCTTACTAGTTCAGGAGGAGGTGAAGTCAAATCTCTGTTTATTAATCACTTTCAATATTGCAGGGAAGTGTGTTCTTATTTTGATGCCTGCAAGAAGTGCTATAGAAATTGAAGAGTATTTTATATTCTCAGAGATATTGCGAGTCTCCATATACAGGTATAGAAACAATTTGTCTGTTTCCAGGTGCGATCCCATTAGATGCGATGGAGACTTATGCACCCACTTGCAAGAAAACCGGTCATTTCAAAACTACTGAAGAAACAGGAAAGGAGTTCAGAATAAAGCAAACAAAACAAACGAAAGGATACAACAGCTATTTCAAAACTGCAGCTAAAAGTAAATTCCTGTTCTGACAGAAGTATCCAACCTAGTCAGTCTCAATCTGTGGGGCAAGGAAGGATGCTGAGAACTAAAACCTACAGCGGTTGAAAACCAGAGGTAGCTAATAAAGCACAGGTATTGGCTGTGGTTTGTTACAATGCTTTAATACAAAAAAAGGCTGACCCGACAAGCTGAAATTCCTTTAGAAACCATCTATAATCTTTTTACATTACCACTAACACTTTGCAGCACTTAGCTAATAATTAGAAATTCCTCTGGTTTTCACTGTCACTGTATGAATCATTTGGTTTAAATGCAGATACCTTAAGTAGGTCTGAACAATTCTGCTGGAATCAGCAAATTAACTAGACTGTTTAATCTTCTCAGCCACGTTTACATGGCTATAGGAACTGTGGTACAGACATTTTGAACGCTAATTGGAGACTTGTAAAAATAAAGGTTCTTACTTTTGTAAGGTCAGCAAAATGAATGGTACAATTCACATCACTTGAAAAAATGAAAATCATTTTACAAAGTGTCAGAAGTGAAAAAATAGCATTGAAATGAATAAACGTAGAATTAAGTGAAATGGATACAGAATTTGCTTTGGGACTAGGGATGAGCAACTCGTGGGATCTGTACAAGGAAATCTATTGAGAATGGGGAGATAAACCTAGATTGGGAAAGCTAATTCTAAATAGACAATTTCTCTGTAATCTCTCTCTTATTTTTTTTTCCCCTTTAGGCATATGTGGTCATTGGTCAACCAGCATTTTTAATGAGTAACAGCATATATTACACACTTTAAAGAATCAGTTGTGAGGCACAAATAAAATAAACCCTATGACTGTACTTTAAGGGTAAAATACGTGATACTCATAACTACAAAGTGTTACAAATCCCACCACTTTTCCATTGGGGATAAAATAGGTGGGCTTGGCAACTGCATAAAATAAATAAATGTAGGAAGCACTGAATTATTTTTTAAGTATCTGCTTTAAAGTAGTTACCGTTCTTTCACTTAATAGGAAAAAAGAACTTTCTTTGCTTATCTTCTGACAGGTCCCTTTGAACGTTGCATTTCCCATCATTTTCCTGTTTCAATGTTTTTTTAATTTCTTGCTTGAAATGTTAGTTTCTGTTTTCTTCTTTTAGCTTTTCTTCCGTGCAACTACTTCAGTGCCACTTTCCTCCCTCCCTCCCTTTTCCCCAGACTCGGCAGCATCTGTCGGTCAGCTGTGCTTTGTGCAGACCAGTAAGGAATCACTGTAGGCAGCAGAGCTGGCTGCTTTCTGTGGAAGGAAATGCTGCAACTGCGTTATGGAAGCAGCTTACATTTCTCACCTGAGGGGCTACCAGTGGTTAAATCGGTTCCATTGAGCTGCCTACGGATTCGGAGCCCTGCATTTAGTCAAAGTGCTCTTAACCAGAACCAGCGTTTAACTTTCTTGCTTATTTGAAGTCTAAGACTTTGAGGCCATCTGCTCTAAATGAATCTTCAGATATCAATATTAAAATATCAGCAAGGTATATCACTCAAGACTGGAGTGCCCTTGCTCTAGTTTCTGTGAAAACACGGACAAGAAAATATTCCCTGCCCCAAAGAATGAAATGGGTAAGACAAAGCAAACAGAAGCACCTAGAAGGGGAGGAACTTGGTTGCAGTCACATAGCGAATCAATCCTTGGCAGACCTCGAGGTGTCTTGAGTTTTGTGTGGTTGATTTTTTTTTTAAATAAATGCAATGGTGATTGGAAATGGTATCCACAATGTCAGAAATCCCCTTTTTATTTCTGGTTCTTGGGCCATAGCTGGAAATACCCTTTCTGCCATATCAAGGGATCTCACTGACCTGCTGCAGTCCATAATCCCTATCACCTGCCCCTCCTCCTTCACCTACCCCGTGATCTAGGCAAGGCGTGAAAGACTAGAGCATCTGTTACCTTGCATCAATAGCCATTTATCACAGAGAAATGAACTCCAAAGTGGGGACAACTTATAGAGATAGTAACTCTTTTGCAGACCAGGAATTTGGTCAATTTTCTTTAATAATGAACAGATCCAACTATAAATCTGTTTACCTAGTGTCACAGATAGGTAAGAGGAATAGAAACAGTGTAGACCACAGACATACTGTGTTTTTATACTGCTTATTCATCTGGTTTCCAGTTACCTTTTTTGCATGTTTGTTTCCCCATCCATCTTTCTGTCTCCCATGGGGAGTATTTTGAAGTGCTACTGTACACCTTTGTGTAGGAGGTCTCCACCAAGGCGAGTGAGTGGAGCTGTAGAAGAAGTACCACTCAATCTGCCTTCTGGCAGAACGCGCAGATCCTGCTGCCTTCAGCCCGGCTGCGTTCCCTTATCTTTCATACTTGGCACCCTCTCTCCTACAATTATGTGGAAAAATAATAATTAGCATTGTCAGGAATATATTTTTTTAAGATTTGGGCCAAGATTCGCACATGTAAACTTAGATTTTAAATGCAATTTGCTTCATAGTGATTAGGTCTTTGTTTCAAAAGGCACTTTGAGGTCTCACTCATGCAGAAAGCCATGGGAAAGCCACCACAGCCTGAAACGACAGCAGCCACTGGCAAAGCTCAAGGCAGTAGTGCAGATTCAGGGATTGAATACGTGTCCATACACCATGCAACCGGTCCTGCAGCACAGACAACGAATTGCATCCTGGATGCAGTATCAGCCTGGCACTGCCCCAGGGCTCTCAGCAGCACTAATGAGACCAGGGCCAGTGCCACGATAAGATGGATATGCTGGTCCCATGCGTTGTGCACATGCTGTCAGCCACCTTGCCCCATGTACTGCTGGCTTTGTATGGAGTCCAAAAAGGGCTTCCTGGCTTCTCCAGAGGTTCCCTTGGCCCAGCAGGAACGTGGCATTCCTCATCCTCCTTACCGCTCAGCCATTACCAGCTAAAATCAACAGTTTCCATTCTGCAGTCAAAACAGACTTTGGGGGTCACTTTATATAAGTGGAAATCTTCATGTACCATCTACAATACATAGGTTATATTATTGCCATGAGCAAGTTAACAATTCTGGAAACAATTGAGTACTAATAACAAACTAACCTTTAATCAAACACATTTTGCATTGCCTGGGCTCATTAGCCTCATGGCGGTTGAAGCAAAATAAGGCATCTGCTTCTAGTTTCTTTCCTAAATCTGTAATAAACATTTTAATGTATGTAATCGTGATAGACCCCGTATTGTGGTGTTCACATCAGCTGACTGGTTCTGCCTGTTTTACAAATAATCTTTCTCTGGTAAAATGATCTACTTTTTCTACATTAGTATGAGGCTCCATCTGCACTAGTGGATGCATTCAGGCGTTGTAAAATGTGTAAGTGACCATTTTTGAATTTAGTAGCACTTAGAGGTCTAAGTTAGGCTCAAAGCCCTGTTGTGCTAGGCACTGTAAAAACTCACAGTAAGGGAAAGCTTGACTAGAAATTTCTCTTATCTAAGTATGCAAGAATAGCCAAATTTAGGAAGTGAAATGGTGGTGCAGAGGAGAAAAGCATTTGCCAAAGTCATGTCTCGAGACAGTAGAGGAGATAAGAAATTAAACCATAGTCCTCATTCAGTGCCTTATCCAGACACCCTGTTGTTTTCCATAATCAAACTATTAAACAGTAAGATTAAATATTTGAATGAAGACAAAGAATAAAGTAGAACCGTACACCTCAAATCACCTTTCTGCTTTCCGTGGTGCTTTGGGCTTCTCTTTGCCACTGTTTGCCTGGTACTTGGGCACAGAGTTGACTTGGGGAACGTGGACTTTTGCTCTGCCCCAGTTATGGGCTTTTAAATCTTCCCGTTCTTTCCAGCATGAAGACTTTTGATTGCCTGTCCTCTTCTTCCTGGTGGGGGAACTGACTGCTGTTTCATTCGAGGACATATGTTCTGCAGGGCTTTCATGTTGCTGATGCATCCTGCTTCTTTTGATACTTCCAACCCAGAGCAGCTGGGGTGCTTTTCCCTGGCCTTGGCACTTTCCACAGACTGCCTGTCTACATGCTCAAACTTGGCGGTTTCCACTTCCCAGTTACCCTCATTTCTAACCCTATTGCTGTGGCTGCCTGCTGTAACCTGTGTCTTGCTGCAGAGTCACCTAGCACCTTTTCCATCGCGTGCTTGCTAATCTGACAGCTGGACCCAGGTTTCCCAGTTTTGTGCGGTGTCCTGGGGCTGGGGCTGCTTTGCTGTAGGGAGGTGCTTGTGTCTGGGCCTCAGCTGGTGCTCGATCCTGGCCATTGCTTACACCTGGGACTGCTGCTGCTGAGGGACAGAACCCTGGCATTGCAGTCCCAGGGTTGGGTTGCCCCAGACACCCCAAAGAAGGGGCCACAGCCCAGGAGTGCTGAGTTAAGATATCCTTCCAATAAGTTATAGTTGGTTCAGGATGACTCCCCTATGGCTTTATGCTTGCCTCTGCCTCTTCTGACCAGAGGAAGTCATTTAGGCTCCTTCCCCCTGTTGCTCATAGGCCGGGTATTTTTAACCTTGCTTTTTGTATCACTTTGTGTAGATGGTGCTTTGGACTGTGACACCTCCATTCTCAGCCAGCTGCTGGTCCTTTACCTTGTTCTGTGCAAGTGTCTGTGCATAGCATGTTTTTTTTCCTGCAACAGTTCAGCTCCTCTTGCTGTCTGTCTGCCTTTCCCTTGGGTTGGATCTGCCTGCAAACTAGAACTTCTCCTGTTGGATGGAATAAGTGAGCCACAAATGTGCCTTTCCTTAATTAAGGCACCTTTAACATCTCCAAGTTGTGTGTTAGTGTGTGAGTTCTTGGGTCAATAACATGAGTATGCAACTCATATTTTGCTGCTTAACTTGTAGTTCAAGGCCTCTTCACAGCCCTATTCTGACACAGGAGCCACGGCAGTTCACAGTTGGCTTTGTGTTAACTCCTGGCAAGAGCATGTGTCCTTTCTTCCCAACAAGACGGCGAAAGCTCCACCTTTCTTTTCTCTGCCCTGTTCCCTATCAATAGGTTTGTTTATGGGCTTTATTGTTGTTACTCTTGCTTCAGTGCTTGTGCAGATTTGTAGGCTCAGAAATGTAAGTGCTACTTTGTTTGCCTGTTTAATCATAAATTCTGTCCTGGTGTGTGTTCTGCCCAGCTGACCATTGGCACTGTGTTTCTCGTACATTTATTAGGGAATAATAAAAGAGTCATAGTCTCTGAAACTACATTCACTCCTTGCCAGGGAAATTATTTACAGAGATGCTGCAGGTACTGCTAGAGAGCGAGCATTTGAGCACACACACATGCACGCTGGTTTCTTGGCTTCTTCCATCAAACTTTTCCATTTAGGGTTTTACAGTTTTACAATATAGCAGGAAAAATTAAAGGGTCCTGATGAGTGGGGTCCTTATCTACTGTTTACTGTAGCTCCTTCCTCTCTAAAGCAGAAGAAGGGCTGAAACTACACAGGAATGAACTAATGGTGGGGGTGATGGTAAAAACAGGAGCAGGAACACAAAGCAGTGAATGCCATGCAATGCTGACTACAGTGTGAAGATTTCCAGGGTAACAGCATTGCCAATGCCTGAACTGGGAACTGGAGGATTTAGGAAGAAAAAGGTTCCTTGGTAGTGGCTCATGATTTCCCTATGATGTATTCAGTTACTTTTCCTGGACTGACAGGTGCTTAACATTGATAGCACTAGTAGGAAATCCCTAACTATGCCCTTCTTCATCTACAATTAGACATACTATATTTGTTACTGGTCGAGTAACTAAAACAAAACAAAACCCTTTGTGATTACTCCTCTCTTTGAACAAAGATTTTTGGGGGTCAGATACAGAGTAGGGTGATAGAGACATCTCCAGGAGCAATGTCTTTACACGTTGCAAATCCTGAGGGCTTCCTTGCAAGAAAGCATCTCTGGAGATAGATTGCCTTTTTTCCAACTCAGGAGACTTAACTATGCTGATCTTTCCAGTGATGGCATTTTAGGCTGGGTTCTTTTCCTCATGCATGTCTTTTGATACTTGCATGACATCTGCTACTACTGAAAACCAGGTGTGGTGTGATGAAGACAAGGACTGTGTTACTTGACAAGTTATATAATCTTAAAAACTGTCATAGGAACATAAAGTATTGGAGTTAAAAGATAGACTATTTGTAAGTCTGATTAGATGTTTATATTTTATTTAGAATAAACGTTTGGATGTTTTCACACAATGACTGGAGTTATAGGCATTCTGTTAAACCCTTCGGCTCTCCCACTTGGTTGCTTCATGAAATGCCCCAAAGGTTTCCCATTGCATAATATGATGGACTTTTCTGTTGCAGCCACGTTGTGCTACACTGCTCCTCAGACAAGTGAACTCTTTGGGAAATGCCACTCCCAGCAACTTGTTCACTGAACAAATGCAAGTGTTGCAACGAAAGTTCTCTGCTGCGTGGTGGGTTTTTTTGTTTGTTTTGTTTTGTATTTTTTTATAAGGCTGGCTGAGGCCTGAGGTGGGTTCTGCTTTGCTGCTTCCCCACCTGGGAACCTCAAACATATTTCTAGTCATTGTGCACCTTTATTGTATCCATTTCTGTCTGATCATCTGCCTGTGCTTGTTGAGCATGATGAGGAAAGCTCTTTTCTGGCAACAAGTGGTGACAGGTCAAGGCCTTACAAGACCACTGCAGCACAGATCTCTGGTGCTGTCAACCCTGAGGAAAATGGTCCAGGTGTCTGCCCTAGGCATGCTCTGACAACTCACTGCACTGAGAAGTCCCCAGGGTGGCTGGCCTGAGCTCCAAGACAGCTCCTCTGCAAGTGCTGCCAGATCCAGGCAGGGTGCAGGGAGGTAGGACATCTCTGTAGCTTTTCTGCCTGGCACAGATTGAACCCTAAGCTTCGTTACTGCCCCTTTGTAAGAGCCCTTAAAACACTGCTGATGTCCTGCCACAGACAATGTGGTAAAACACAGCTGATCAGAATTGAAGGAAATCTTCTATGGGAAATGGCCTAGGAATAGATTTGCCTTGTATCCCCAACAGCCCTCAGCTGAAGAGGGTGTTTGCAGAGATGGGCGTGTGTTCCTGTTACTCACTGTGCTCACACACTCACAGGGAGCAGGAACACTCACCTGAGGGCTTTCTGAAATGGAGCTGTAGTGGCCTGAAGAAATGTAAGAGAAGCAGTTGCTAACATTGCCAAGCAAACCCAAAGTGCAATTGCTGCGACTCTAACTTTGCCAACTGAAAACAAGTGTGTTCTGAGTGACCGGACGTGTATTCTTGCATGGCTTCAAAAATAAATACAAAAAATGGTGTGGTTTCACAAACTGAAAGGAAAGGGAGCTCTGTAAAAAGCAGACAAGCCAAATGTCAGGGTTAAATCTGGGCTTTGAGGGGGTAAGTCAGGTGAGAGGGCAGTCGAGGCTGAGCTTCTTGGCTTGCAGCACTGGCAGCACAGTTGCACACTAACGAAATGTTTTGCTCTGCGTATTATGTCAGGTTATGTCAGGCTCTGCATCTCACGCTGGTTCCCCAGAGCCGCAGAGGCACCTCCCTGGCATTGCCTTGGCACCAGCCAGGCTCCCAACAGCAACGGGGGCAGGAGCAGGGGTTGTCCAGGCAAGGATCCAGAAGGATGCAGTTATCCCAGTTCAGGATATGTATGGTCTTAGAAGTAAATAGAAAAGACCGCACTGTTTACCGTCCTTTTTCCTTTTCCTTTTTTTTTTTTTAATGTGCAATTTACATGTCCTTTGGAGTCAGTCCCAAATGATGGGTGTTTAGTCATTTCATGTCATGCCCACCTGCTATTTTCAGACATTTCAGAAAATGACTGGTTTCACAATAGGATTGCAACATATGTCAGAGAGGGACAGGGACGTCAGGATAAAATTGGAGAGGGAGGAAAACATAAATGCATCCAGAGCTGTTATTTCATGTTAATATGCAGATGTTTTTTATTACATAAAGACATAGGGAACTGTGCAGGACTTGCTCTCCTCACTTATTTTGTCCTGCTCCTATTCCCCAATTTTGCTTTTTGTCTGATTGCCGCATCTTCTTGTAACCAAGAGCGTGTATTATCCTTGAGGCACCATCTGTTTACTTTGTATCTGTATGACATACCACCATGGGACCTGGCACTCATGGCCTCTGAATGGTCCGATGACACATATTAATAGTCTGATGCAATAGGGTAGTTCTGCAGTTCCTTAATACTCCTGGATGCAGAGCGTGAATAAAACAAGCTCCGATACAGGGAGCTCTTAATTGCTCTCCAGGCAACAGGGATTGGTGCTGGCTTGGAAAAACAGGTGAAGATTGTAATAAGGCATTTGGATTGCTACAGAAGGTTTCTGTTCAGAGTGTATTTGGAAAGAGTATATTTTCTCAGGTAATGCAGTTTGAACATGCAATTCTTGTTGCTCATTTCAGCTGAGTGGAATCTGATCCAGCTGTCTTTGAGCTATTAGCTCCTAAATGAGTTATACCCACCTTTGAAGTGTGATAGGAATGCCATTTTCCCTGACGTTTTCAGCCCATCGTCAGTAATTCAACATCATCTTCTGTAAAGATATGGCAAACTCAAATTTTCCCCATTACAATTTAGAAATGGCCTCTTTAAGCAAGAACATTTTTCTCACACCATATTTCTTGGTTTGTTTTGGATAGCCCAAAACTCAAAGCCACAAAAGAATAATCAGCAATATTAAGTTTTTTTGGAGCCCATATTTTGTGTGGTTATGTATGCCGGCATCCTTCTTTTCTACAATGCAGTAGAGCAGAGATGAAGCATATGCAATATCAGGCTTATCAAACATCTTTTCAGTATTTAAGAAGAAATATATATTTTTAAAAACTTACGTTTTCTGAATGAAAGCTGAATTCTGTTTGCTCCAAGCTTTCAATTTTCTTTCAAAAAATCCTGAACTTAAGCTATAAAAAGGATGAAGCAGCACTGTGAATGCCTGTAGAAAGAAAAAAATAGGACACCACTTGAGGGCAGCAAATACTCAGCTTCTCTCTTTCACAAGCTAACAAAGTATCATAAAGAGATAGTACTTTTATTTTGCACTTATTTATCTTGTAATTTTTGACTTGTCTTGGAAAGAGTATTGTTTCCAAATAATTGCACTGATAGAAAGAAAAGTCATTTTTGTATATCTGCAAAAAGAAAAAAGGGGATTTTGTTCTGGGTTTTTATTTTTGCTTTGGACTTCAGCAAAAACACAAAGGTGCATGGAATTTTTTTGAAGGTGGCAGAGAAGGGGTCCAGCAGCAGAAGCTCATTTTAACCAGATACATCCTCAGAGTGCTATATGACAGAACTTGTGCAAAGTCTTCACACTACAAAAAGCAGAAAAAACATATGAACTTGAAAAAATATATTTTCAGTCAATATAAATGATAGTGTGAGGTCATGTAACTTTCAGATACATAAAGAATGAAGACAGTGTCAAAATACTTGTTTGAGGATGTCGGATTAAATCTGCGCAAGAACGTTTAATCCTAGCATAGACTAAATTCTTATAGCACTTGATTTCACAACCACACCTTTTTCTAAAAAATGCTCAGTTTTAAAATGCAGCAAAATGATAAAAGAAAATCCATCATCTGGAACTAAATTTATGCCTTCGTGTTCCATTAACAGCTTTAAAATTTAGATGTAAAGCAGAGAACTTTACCAATTAGGGTAACAGAGTGATCAGCCATGAGGTTGTTTGGGAACTTGACGGATAAGCCCGTGTTTTGTTGTTGTTCTTCACAGTCTGATGATGATGATGGAGAAATACCGGGTTTCAGTCTAGGTTTTTACTTTCTTCCTAGTACCATCTTTCCTCAGCTGATCCATTTTGCACCTTTTCTTGTGCCAGTTGCTGCCTTCCCTGTAGCCCTTTCGTCCTCATTGAATGTCTCCATTTCTCCATTCTGCAGTTTGGGCTGCTCCCCCTCAGCCCCTCACTCCCCTTTTGTCCTGTAGGAGAGGCTAAGCCTCTTCCTAGCTCCTTCTCCATGCCAGCTGTGCTGCTTCTCCTCCACATTGCTGAAGCACGAGGATCGGGGGGGGGAGCAGGGCGCATTGGGACGTAACTTTCAGATACATAAAGAATGAAGACAGTGTCAAAATACTTGTTTGAGGATGTCGGATTAAATCTGCGCAAGAACGTTTAATCCTAGCATAGACTAAATTCTTATAGCACTTGATTTCACAACCACACCTTTTTCTAAAAAATGCTCAGTTTTAAAATGCAGCAAAATGATAAAAGAAAATCCATCATCTGGAACTAAATTTATGCCTTCGTGTTCCATTAACAGCTTTAAAATTTAGATGTAAAGCAGAGAACTTTACCAATTAGGGTAACAGAGTGATCAGCCATGAGGTTGTTTGGGAACTTGACGGATAAGCCCGTGTTTTGTTGTTGTTCTTCACAGTCTGATGATGATGATGGAGAAATACCGGGTTTCAGTCTAGGTTTTTACTTTCTTCCTAGTACCATCTTTCCTCAGCTGATCCATTTTGCACCTTTTCTTGTGCCAGTTGCTGCCTTCCCGGTAGCCCTTTCGTCCTCATTGAATGTCTCCATTTCTCCATTCTGCAGTTTGGGCTGCTCCCCCTCAGCCCCTCACTCCCCTTTTGTCCTGTAGGAGAGGCTAAGCCTCTTCCTAGCTCCTTCTCCATGCCAGCTGTGCTGGCTTCGCCGCACATTGCTGAAGCACGAGGATCGGGGGGGGAGCAGGGTGCATTGGGAGGTTCTTTGGGCCTCAGCTCCTCTGCCCAGTGCTGCAGCGTCATCAGCTTGTTGGAAGATGTCGCAAGCAGGGAAGTCCTGCTCAGCCCCATCAGCTGAGTGTGTGTGTGCCTATCTTGGGACCTCAGAGCCTTGTACAGAAGAACCTGAGTGGATTTTCGCATGGGTTGTGAATACCACCACTGGTTTCACCCACATCTTTGCCTTTGGGCCTCAGCTCCTCTGCCCAGTGCTGCAGCGTCATCAGCTTGTTGGAAGATGTCGCAAGCAGGGAAGTCCTGCTCAGCCCCATCAGCTGAGTGTGTGTGTGCCTATCTTGGGACCTCAGAGCCTTGTACAGAAGAACCTGAGTGGATTTTCGCATGGGTTGTGAATACCACCACTGGTTTCACCCACATCTTTGCTGAACTTTTAATCTCTGGTCAAAAGCACGGAATTACTGGAGAGTTTTAGTTTTATGGTGGTATTTATTTTAATGTTGAGGTTGGAGAAAAAGTGAAGTTGATTTACCATTTTCAGAAACGAGTGAACCGTGTAAGCTAACTAAAAATATATCCGCATACAGAAATAAAATTGAAATTCAGCTTAATGCAATTCAGCACCATAATAGGCAATTTCAGTGCATGTGAACAAAGTTGGTGAGATTTAGTTGAAGGCAGGCTTATATAATGGAAAATGTAAAAGGTGTCTTACCTGTAGGTATTGTTATTGGTGTTACCTCTGCTCTGTTTCTCTTGTCTGAGGTTGCGTTGTCCTGTGGACATACAGGAATATTGGAAGCGGATAAACGGAGGAACATCTCTGTTTCACAGATAGGAAAACTACTGCTCAGCAAGGCTGTTGGTCAGAGTTTTCAAGATTTGGCACCACTTTTAAGTTTTTAAATTTTCAGCTTTTATTATCCAATGTGAGAGAAAGAAGCTGTCTTTTCAGAGTGGCTTTACGTTTGTCCCTCCCACTGAAAGTAAACTAGGGCTCCCAGTCTGCTTTTTTAAAAATCAGGTTTTAGGTGTTTCAGATGAAGTCTGCAAATGCTGGCCATTACGGAAATGTTGATTTTTTTTGCCCTATCTTGCACAGAAAATCTGTTTCAGAGCCAGAAATATAGATTGAATCTCAGGACCTCTACACCTTTGGTTTGGCAACAAGACCATCTGTCACTTCTAATTCCTGCTATGAAAAAGACAATCTAGTTATCTTTGATGGAATAATTCTGAATTTGCAAGCTACATTCTTCCCCCTTTCCCCAATTAGATTTTTCCTCCCCTCATACATACTGGAATTTCTATTTGAAGGTTCAGCCTTGGATAAAGCTAAACCCAAAGAGAACGATCCATTTTTAATCACTGTCTCCCCATTGGACGTGATATAAACTTGCAAAACATGCTAACTCCTCTCACCAAAGCAATCGTGACTCAGTTTCAAAAGGGAGAGGAATCTGAGAACAGGTGAATTCCTTGTCACTTTAGATTTCATTAAGGATGTGCAGGACTTTTGCTCCATTTTAAGCTTGATATATGTTTTGGAAGATAAAAGATGCATAAGGAGGGGCTGGATATTTTCTCAGACATGTCTACATCTTAACTAGCATCTGCATATCATTCCAAGACTGCTTTTTAATCTACTGGGTTCTCACTCAACTTTGTTTAATTCTCCAAGGCAAAGTACTCTTTCTCATAGGACCGTTAAAAACATGACTAGATTCTCTCTCATAATGAGGAAAGAAATCAACTTCCTTCTTTGGAGAGAACCATCCTCATCCTCATCTGGGCAAAGATATGTTCCCTGAGATCATAATGTGTTCAGTCTTTCACATGTGTGTTTTCATGGTGTAAACTACAGGTGAAAAGCACATGACATAATTTCATCATTTGAGTGGCCTTATTTTTCATGGCTGTAGGTGAAGGAATGTCTCAGGCAGCTCCTTCCATCCAGCTATTGTTTTTCCCACCCGTGTATACATAAACACATTCCTGAAGCACAAGCTCAGTTGTGTTTGTATACTTCAGGGCATGTCTCTGCTGTTAAATTTTAATGAAAATATGATTGAAATTTTGGGGATTAATGACCGCTTGGCAAAAATTCAGCTGATATCTACTTTATCTGCACCAGTTCTTCCGACCTTCTTTCTACAATGAATAACTAAAAACGACTGAGGAACTGAAAGCTGTTTCTAGGATACAATGTGCAGCACTTCCTACTCTTGGCTCACTCTAACTTCAACCTCTCAGCTCTGTCATTTTTTTCTGTCTATGAATTTAAAATAGTTTTTGCCACCAGATAGTGAGGTAAAAGCAATAGCATTTGTCCCAGCTGTGGGTGGGATCACCTTGCTACCGTGGTAAAATCGAAGGGGCTGATCTTCGCGAGGATTTTGCAGTAGGGTAATTTCCACACATTACTTATCCTGCTGTTCGGAAAAAACCCTTTCCTGCAGTCAGTTCAGAGGCTTTGTGTATGTATATGAGCGCACACATGTCCCTGTACAAAGCGTGGCTTCTCTGCGTTGGCATTCCAGCTGGCAGTTCCTGGAAAGCTGTCTGGAAAGTCACCGTGTAGCTCCAAAAGCTGCTGCAAAAAGGAAATCACAAACGATATGGCCTCCCTCCTGCTGTTTGTACTTGTACCGTCCTTTCCGTGCTCCAGCGCTCGCACACGGGCAGAATGAGCAAGAGATCATTGCTTGTTCGTAATCCTTCTTTGTGGGGAGAACAAATTCCTTATGGGGGCTGCTTTCTTTGGGCAGTCCAGCTGAGGGGAAGAAAAGGTCTTTAAACTGTGTCGCTTCAGGTTGATCTGGATATAAACACTTTGGGTACATTGATCTATTGTAAACTCCTGGAACAGGAACAGGATGCAGGTATAGCGGACAATTATTATAAAACAATTGCTACTCTATAAACAGCCAGTTTACAGCTTTCTGGTGTCCCCGAGATATAAGTGTTGGTTTCATGTTCTTGGCAGCCCTTCACTCTGTAAGTCAAGGTCCCTCTTTTTGACCAGGAGCTGGCAGGAGGCTCGCAGGTCAGCGGTAACGGGCTGCTGGGGAAAAGCTACCCTCAAACTGGAAAACCAAAGAGATTTTTTTGTCGTTTAGGTTTGGGATACAACCCCCCTTGCCAGCATTTTGTGCTTGCAGTACATGATTACTTTGAGATTTAGAAAGCAAACGAACAGCAGTCATTAAGAGCAGTTTATTAAATGAAATAAATTTCTCCTTGTGCCGTTGACTAAAAAGCAGGCAATTTAGCTGTTCCTAATTATGGGACTATGCCTGGATTTTTCTAAACTGAAATGACAGTTTATATACACCTTTTTTTTGAGGTATGTGCGTACTTTTCAAGGGTTTTACACAAACGAGCTCTTTTACCTCTCCTCTGTCCACAAGTGCCACCATGTGCAAGTGACTGAAAACGGTGGTGTAAATCTTGGTGCTGCTTCTAGCCAATTACAGAGCCCTGAATACACGGCACATACCCACAGGCAGCGATCTGCCCCGGTGTTTAGCAGAGGGGTGTTTTTTCTCAGCCGATTCAGGCAGGGCAGATACACACATTCACCCCAGGCCCATGTTTGGGATGGTGAAATAAAATAGTTCCCATAGTTATTCCTAGAAGTTAATTAGCTGTGACAGTGGGAAAGTGACAACCTCATGATTCTTGGATATTTATAACGAGGCTGTCACTTGCTGGGTTAGTCGGGTCATAGAGGAGACAAGTGTGTGAAGTCAGGTTTCTGGCAGGACACAGAGCTGAACCTGCATCGTCGTGCTTCCTTGCCATTGCTTAGGTGTTGGCAGAAAGGATCTCTTGGTGCAGCATTTGTAACACTACACCAGCGTGTGATCCGTATCTTTGGGAAACGTGGCTTCACCTTGCTGCAGCGCTCTGTAGGTGCACATGCATTGCCTTCATCACATGCCTTTAGAGTTTGATCTGGGATTATTGAAATCGAGGTGTCTTTTCTGCTCCTGCTTTCACAAGCGCAAGGTCAGACTTCCAGGGGCAAAGCAGAGCTGTGGCACAGGGACATCATGGAGGACATGAAGAAATGCCGTCGTGCCATCCCTTGGCGTGCACGGTCTGCTTAGGTGGGTGCTACAGCGTTCACCATGCCCGCACCATAATGCCCTTCTGCACCATGCACTGGTTGCTCCATGGGTGACATAGACAGCTGGTTTGGGGTCTTTTGCCTCTACTTTGTGTGTTTAGCAAGCGGCACTGCTACTATCGTGCTTCGGGACTTACCGTAACTATGGAGTTTCCTAATGCAGGAGTAGATGTTAGAGTTTGTTTGACTCTCTGTTTTTACCATGTCATCAAGGCTTAATGTGCTAAATGTGTTCACTGTACACTGGTAACGGCACAGCTGAGCATGACTTTTTATTAATACCTAGAGAGCTGCTCAGTCCAGAAAGGCTGCTGGAAATATTTCTGAGAGCATTTTTTGTATTTTTGAGAGTTAAAAGAGCAAAAGAGTTACACCAGTGGAAAAAAAGCTCTCAAATTACACGTTTTGTGCACATCACAGATATTTTATTGGTAATGATAGGCTAACCTGGAATAGATTATTTCAAAAATCTCTCTCATTCAGAGTACCATTTAGTAATGTTGCTACTGCTCAGAAAGAGAGATATCTCACGCTGAGAAATGTATGAGTTACCATCGTGATAAGGAGAGAGCACAGAAGTTGGTTCATTTTTGTCTGTCTGTCATTCCGGTCCTTCAGTTTTAGTAGGAAAAACTATCACACAACTTTAGCATGATCTCTAGAATGTTGTTTCTCCGTGAAAATTTCCTGCCCATAAATAGTGTGCCAAATTTTGTAGTGGGTTTGTCATCTGCCCAATATTCTTCAGAGAAAGCAGCTGACTGTTGGCTTCCCTAATTATTTCTTCTGATATTGATTCCTCAGAGCTAGCTTGAAGGGGGAACAAACCCCAACTATATATAAATAACAAAACCCAGACATTTCTGTCAAAAAAATGTAAAGCTTTGGAACAAACAAAAATACAAAAATAGTTTCATGAAAATTTCTCTCTCTCAAAACTGGCAAGATTTCAATAAGAATTTTCTGAGAAAAATTTTATTTCACTGAAAGGTGGGACACTGCTTTTTTGCATTGCTACAAACCCTCACTGGAGAGCAAAGCTGGGAAACTGCCAAACATCTCATACCTGCTGTGACAATGGGTAGCCGTATCAACACACACAAACCCATATTTAACTAAACTGTTCAATTGAATTCTAATCTCCAGCTAATCGCTAAGCTTTAAAAAAAAAAAATCTCCCTATTCATGTTTTATTTCTAAAAAATACCTTTATGATGTAATGCAAGTGAATGAATGGATGAGAGACTCAAGCACAATATGCTATCTACAAAGCTAAATGAGCTACAGGGCTCATATTCTATTAAATATTTGACCCATGAAACCCTCAGTTAGAAAGAACCTTTAAATGGAGGTTGGGAAGTCACTGAAGGGCCCTTTTAGGGATTCTCAGAATAGAAGGTGATACAGAAGGTGTGTTCATTTCGCGCTGTGACATCCCAGGGAGAAAACACTCCAAGCCTCCATAAGCCACACAACTGAATGAGATGATTACAATTGGAGAAGTACCAGTGGTCACTGGTTTGTGCGTAGTAGGTATACTTTGTGTTCAAAACAGAACTGCAACCTCCTGAACGAAGCGCGCGTGTGTGTGGTAGGGGGTAGGGAGAGCTTTCATCTTTCCTACCTCAAGACTATACGCAGAAGAAAGCATGCCGTCCCTGAGTCTGTGCATCAGACTTGGCAACTTCTGTGTGATTGGCAGTATCCAAATTAATTTCTTCTCAGTATTTCTTAATGGGGGATATTACAGAAGTGAAAAGGTGCTCCTCCCTTGACTTCTTTGGGGGCATAATTCGAAGTTAATAATGGGGGAAATGCGAGGTTAAAATACACAGTCCCTAAGTCAGGACTCGTAATGCAGCACCTCATCATCATTTACAAGCCTGAATGGGTACCCCGACCCAGTTTTACCCAGGAAGCACTGATGTTCCTGACAAAAGCCACTTCTGTGGAAAGGGTGCTGCCCTGTTACAGAACCAAAACATAATTTCATACGAGGATGCTGTGGAGCAAGTGTGAAGAATGAGACATTTGTGTACAGCTGGTTCTCAAGAAAAGTGTATGAAAAACAGAAAAGTCTTCCCTGGATCTCCTCACTGAGTTTCAGGTGCTTACCTCCTATCTGGGTCTCAGTTTCCATCTTTTTTGCAGACCTGAAGATAAGGGCAGTCTGATCTGTGCTAGTGTTTGGTTGGGCATCCAGCAAAACTCTCTGTGAGTATGATGGCTCCTTTTTGCTGATTTTAAGAAATTCCTTGCAGGTGGCTCATTCTCATTCTGTTTTTCTATGCTGCACAGCAAGGCTGGGCATTTCTTTAATTTAACCTGGCAGTGAGAAGTTCTGGCATGTACTTTTAACTGAAGTGACTCTCCCTGACCCAGGTTTTATGCTTGCATGGAAACCCTGTCAGTGAAAATAATTTTCCAGTGTCTTTCCATTTGTTCTGTTATTATACTGTGTCTTCGAATCTCCACCTTTTGGGCGCTAATAGGCCAATGTGACCTTCTTACCAAACGATTATTGAAGACTACAGCTAACAAAGTGTTCTAGGGGGCTATCAAATGTCTCCAAGGTAAGGCATGCATAAAACATGAGCACATAGTCGTAAATAACCAGGCTCCTCTTCATTTATTTTAAAATAATCATGGTTGTTTAACTGGCTCGAAAGGGTTACTCTTTCACCCCTAGCTTGTTCTGAGCACCGTGGGAAAATGACATGAATACTGTTTAGTTTAAGGGATGTAGTCATGCAAAACCTTTGCTGTACTTGTGGAGGAAGCTGGAGTGTTTCAAGAAATAATGAAGGTGTGAATCATCACAATTCTGAATTGTCTGATAAGAAAATCTTTTAATCTCTTGTGGTAATGTAAGGACTCCAATTGCTGCAATTCTCTTTATAAATTGTGCAATAAAATATGGAATCAATCATTGCAAAAGAATCCAGGATTATCAGCAGTCTCTTCCTTTGATATCAGTATTTCTGAACGGTGTTCTTTAAAGGCTTTTGCTTGTTAGTTTAGTTTTAGGAGACAAGTAAACTAATTAGTTCATTTTTTTTCACTTTATGGTCTGTTCTTGGCACGCTTAGGAAACATTTGAGCTCAAACAGTTCATTTTCAGTTGTGCCCGTTAGCAGGAAGGATTTCCATTTTTCAAAAACAACCTAAGAAAACAACCAGGACGAGATACTGCTTTCATTAAAAGTATATGCAAAGGACGAGGAGTTTGGTTGCTTACTTCTTTTTCTTTTTTTTTTTTTAATATATTTTAAATGGCATTCAAAATGTACCAAAAAATCTTCATTTTTATATGTGTGTGTTCAGTCAAAAAACCCTCAAGGGTTCTCTTTTGAAAAATATTCTCATTTCTCATTGTTTCTGGAATTTGGCTCCACGTGCTCTATTTGATTTTACAGGATGACATCTATCGTCTTTTACCAAGGTTTTGCGTTTTTATTTAAGCAAAAATCACACAATGCAGTAGGATGTCAAGAAAGTGAACAGCGTGGTAAGATTTAGGCTTTTGAGGTTCCTTTTATGATCAAGAAAGATATAAAATCATGTAAATCACTCAAATTGGAAACCTCAGAACCTAGCTTTGATATATGACTCTTCTCATAATATACAATAAGACTTTGATTACAGCTTTATAATTTCATTTATCACTTCCTAGGCAGCAGCTGCCCATTGGCTAGGGAGGAAATCAAACGTTTATCCACTGCTACCTTTGCCTGTGGACAGTAAAAAGGTATCTATAATATATGACAAAGTCCTGCCATAAAAGATTAGAATAGTGGAGCTAGACAGGAAGAATGAACTACAGCCATAAAGAATAATGTTTAAAATGTTTGGGTCGGATTCTGTTGTAATTTGTAGGCCAGCTCCTTGCTGAGGCTGTGGTATGTCCTGGCAGCCCACCCCAGGTAAGAGCTACAGAGCAAGGCGCAGCTCCTTGCTGGGTGCCCGTGAACGTCCTCCATGCACACCGTTTTCGAAAGGCTGTGAGAAAGTGGCAAAGCAGTTTTTGGAAACAGCATGTGCACTCGCATTTTGGATGGGTTTTTTTATCACTGGAATACATCTTATAAATATTTGATGAATGTCTGAAAAAAATGTGAAAAATCACATTAATGATAAGATTGCCTATGGTGCTTTAATGTATTTGGTCTATTTACTTTCCACAGAAAGTTATTGGGTAAAATACCTTTGTGTGCAGATTAAAGATATGTGACACGCTCTGGCTAATTGTCTGGATGTGTAGCTCAGCAAGAGGGACAAGCTGCCCAGCCCTTTCTCTGTCACCTCCCTCACTTCATACAACTGTTTACAGCCAGTAATTGGCTTGGGAAACAACATATAGTACAGCCACTGTTCGTATGACAATCATGAGAGATTCCTTTGCACAAATAATTCCCAGACTGGCTTATGAAGGTACAAAAATGCTACTTGAGTGCTTGTTTAGCCCCAGTTGCTTCACCTGCTGGGCTTTGGATGCTGGAGGGAAGAAGCCAAGTGACTGTGAGCTGCTGGGAGGTGAGTGGAGAGCAAGTGGGTTGGTAGTGGCATGAGGAGGCCACCTCTGCCTGAGGTCCTGGGCATGCTTATGTCTCCTGGGACTCAGAAATAGGGCCTGTGGCAGGCCAATAGTATAGTGTCCCTGGGAGGACGAGAGAGGTCCTGAAGGTGAGCTGAGACCCCTTTGTAGCTGAATAAGGGGATCTCGGTAGGTGGTGAAGGCACACCTTCAGGAAGAGGTAAGACAACTGAGGATATGACAAGAAGTAGGTGAAAAGATAGCATCTAGCTGTTTTACGTGCAGTTCATAGACTGAACTGGAAGACTTGATGGGCCTGAACTCTTCTCACAGCCTCCTGAAGTGTTGAGATGGGGGAGCATGGTGATGGACCTGGGAGGGGAAGGGGGCTGCTCAGGGTTAGCCTCCGCTCAGACCCGCCTTGTGGTGAGGCCAGCTGGCCCTGCCTGGAGCTCTGTGATGCAGTAGTGAGGTCACGTTGCTGTTCTCCTGCTCTGGATGCATTCATGAGCTTGTGGTCCCCGTCATGCAGAGCAGTGAGGGAGCTGTGTTGCTGCAAAAATGATATGGATGGCTGCGCATGTGTGTGATCCTATTCTAGCTATAATGGGCTTTAAATGTCGTCTGATTCAGATATAATCTAATACAGAATTTTGGACTGTGTGTGAACTGCTTGATTTCCCCTTAGGTTTCTTTAAATATGAGGCAATTGCACAGTAATCTAGAGATAACCTACTGTAGAAAAATAATAGAGATGCTTCTGTTGTTCCCTTGCCATTTTTACTTCCTTTCTTTTTCTTCAAAACCACCAGTTATTTCCCTGTAGAGCTATGAAGTAAGAGGAAACAAGAACCCCCCAGCCAAGCAAAGTCTCTTCTGCAGAACTACAGGAGATCACATCCTGTAGAAAGGTTAATGAGGAACTGAGACTTTTGTGTGTCAGGATAAAGAGAATCGCTCACTTCCTAGCGCACTAGAAGCATTGATGAAACCTTTTAGGCAATGGCATAATGTATTTTTAGTGTAAAATGAAGCTAGAAAAAAGTTGCAAAAAGCTGTACCATCAGTCCTGGATTTGACACATCAGACACTCGGCAACTGCAGGTTTCTTGCTTCCTTATTTTACTGAAAATGGATGCAGAGGACTTCAGAAAATATTTTTCCTTTCTCATTTCCTCATCAGGCCCTCCCTAGAAAACGCACGTCAGCCAATGTGTGTGAGCCAAGCTGGTGCTGGACACCGGTCCTGCTGGACACCAGACAGAGAGCACAGCACAGCCCTCTCTTGCCCACCTCTGAGAGGGCTTTTATGGCTCAGTGCCCATTGCCGTTTCCCTGCCTCCCTCTCCTGGCCCGCAGCAGCCGCTTCCAGGGCTGCTACTATGCACACTCAGATATTTTTTCTTTTTTTTTCCAATCTCTGCATTTTAATTACACATCCTCCATTTCAAAAGGCTGGACGTTTTGAGATAACGAAATGTTTCCACAGGTCATGCTGCTTTCTCTTCCTCTGGATTCCTCTATTAACAGAAAGCTACTGGCTTCCAGAAGGAAATTGTCTTGATTTCTTTATAGCCTCCATCTGTTCTCACTGAAGCCACTGGCAAACCTTCTGTTTATTTTTCAGGGATACAAAACTAAGCCAAATGCCATCAGGCAGAGATCAGTGCATATATTGAACCGTGAGCAAGGCCTGGGGAGCCTAGTTAAGTCATTCATTAGAGCTACTTTGAAATTCCTCACTAAAGAGGTTTGGGTTTGGTTTTTGCCAGAAATACTAGCTCGCTGAATGGAAACATTTTATGGCAATATGTATCAATTTCTGTTATCCAGAAAGTTATTTTTGGGTCCCAGGTGAAATTTTATGGGGAGAAAAGGAAGCAGAGAAGGACTTTTTGTCTGTGATACTATACTGAGCAAATGTAGCTACCATGGCTTCTGGCTAGAATTGCTTGCAATTGTCTGAACACATCTGGGTAGATGGACTTAGCCCTTGATTTCAGGTGTCTAAATTGAAAGGCACCTGAAAGAGGATTGGAAAGGGGGTTGGACTGGGTGATCTTTAAAGGTCCCTTCCAACCCAAACCATTCTATGACTTTATGGAGTATGTATGTTTGCGATGTGTAATTACTACATGTTCCTATTTACATCTGTTTATGAAAAATAATGTTGGAGTGGAGAGGGCCATCAACCTGGGGAAAGTAGAAGCATCATTTAAGCCCACTCTTTTTGTAAGGAGTTGGATTCCACATCATGATGAAGTGTGACGCTCCCTGCCACAGGGCACAATGTAATTCAATGCTTAGAAAGCGGATAGAGGCATCACAGAAGAAGATCTTGTCAAGAACTATAAGCAAAACCTACTTTTAGCTCAAGAAATTGCTGGAAACTGGGAGAGTATGTCAAAGTAATACCATGTTGTCATTACCTTGTTCTTACACCTTTCTCTAGGCACGTGGTCACTGTCCAAGCCAGGATGCTGGGCTGAATGCATATTTAGTTCAGCCTGCTACAGCTGGGCTTTTTATGCTATCTTAAAAAAAGTTTACATGAAGGCACCAGAGAAAATCATTCCTGCCCCCCCTTCAGCTGTGCCTGCTCTCTGCAATTAGTACTGTGTGTCTGTAGCTGCATCGGCTTCTGCAGCTGAGATCTTCCACAAGGCTCTGAAGGCATCAGTGACGGAAAAATGATAAATAGAGACATGAGAAGTGCTGAGGCTGGAACAAGACCAAACACCCATTGACATTCCACTGTTTTTGATCCATCACTGACGGTAAACTGAAGTCAGGGGTCCACATTATTAAAGGCATTCAAATACCTAAAGCTCACCGAAATCTCTGGGAGTAAAGTGTCCGAACATTTTTATAATCTGGGTCATAATAAAGCCAACGCATAGTGTTTGTGTTAAATCAGAGGTGTGGTTTGTTTGACATTCAGGCATGATGGGAATACAGGAAAGTAATAGTTACTCTCAAAATGTTTAAAAGATCACATGGTTATCTTGCATTCGAAACATCACTATCAGTTTACCTCACTGTTGTGTTGCATTGTGTTGATGTCACAGGCAGTACGCAAGCATAAAAATGAAGTAACAAATGATGAATGTTTCTGTCATTCTTGTATTCCAACAAAAACAGAGCAAGATTTGCCTTGTATTTTGATTACAGTTTTCTTTATAAGTAGGACATATTCTAAATATTATTAATATTAAATGAGCTTTTCTGTCCAACAAACAGTATAAAATGAAGTTCCAGGTTTTTTGTTTAAATCCTGAGTCTACATCAGTTGTATCCATGGCGATAGTAAGAGTCTTGTTCAGATTCCTTTTCAAGTCAGTGTTGTGATTCTTAGTGATTTTGAAACTGCTTTTCAGTAATTCTAAAAAATTAATGGTTAGACAAATAGTCTCAGTTTGGCTCAGTCTTCAGTGTGCATGCACCCATTATTAAGTAACAATCTACAGCAGCAAACCCTTTCATTGTGGTTTGGGTTCTCGTGTTGTGTCTGTAGGGATAGGATAATCTATTTGAACAAAATCTGGTGATATTGCACCAAAGCTTGCTACATGCTTTATTGGAAAATATAAAGGTCAAGCTCTTTCTTTGTAGAGATTGCTGGCTCGGTGTAGCTTTAGTAGTAGGAGTGAGCAATAGGAATGAGGGAGTGGCGTGATAAACCAGAGGAACGCTTGCTTCAATAGATATCTCTTACAGTAATTTGCTCTTGGTAAGATATTTAGGGTTTGTTTATCATTCTATCTTTTCTGTGGGTGTGCAGCCTGGAAAATTTGGGGAAAAAAAACCATAAAGCAAAGAGATGGCACTATAGGGAGAAGGCAGATTATATAGGTAGGGATCCCCATGTATACGTTGCAGAGGGAAGGAGTGAGGAAGGCAGGTGATGGTAGTGCAGGAGGTACAGCAGGGTGTGCAGAAGCAATACCATGGAAAGCAAGTGAGGAATATTCTTAATTTTGACAGCTGTGGAGTGGGGACACTTTGCTTGGCCACCCCACGCAAGGGAGGACATGGAGCATTAGGCCAATGGGACCAGCAAGAGCCTAGGTTAGCCCGGAGTGTTGGACATGCCAGTGGGAAAATTGGCGCATGACAGCTACAGCTCTTCCTCTTGCTGTCTAGAAACTTTTCCCAAAGCTTGGACTGAATCAAATTAATACACATCTGATAGGAAACTTGAAAATCTTCCTGGTATTCATCAGGAACTGCAGGTTTCCAGAACCCCTGTATTGCTAAGCTCAGCCTGAACAAAATGAGGAAGTGCTCCAGAGATTTGCTGTACTGTGCCCTTGAACAAAAGTGAAGCTTAAAAAAGCTTTAACAAACATTCATGCTTTTCAAATGCTTATCTGGAGCTCTTGCCTCCCCCTTAGCTGTATAGACTGAAGATGAGGAGGGAGGAGCCTGCACTGCGATTATTCCCCCTGACAAGGACACCTGGATAAAATGGTTCTTGACTGGAAGAGCCCAGTGAAGGGACTGCGCTGATGCTACATGTGTGGTTTGTCGTTAATATACATTAACAGTGACTTACAGTTAACCTGAAGTCTTGTTTCTGTGACTGTGTGGGCCTTTTAAAGTTTCAAGTATACAGCTGAATGTTTTCTCTGTTTCATCTTCAAGTGAATGTGCAAAATGTTCGGCTCTGGCTTGCCGTGAGCGAGCTCTCCCCTGAGTCAGTGATGACAGAATGTGGTCCATTTTTTAAATGGGGATTTGCAAACTCAAACACATTCACAAATCAAGTTCAGTCAGATTCCTCACATTCCTGCCCTGAATGGTCTCCAGACTCTATGAAAAATACAACTGGTCTGCACTCCATATGACCATGGTTTTTTAGTTCGTTCATGGGAATGCCAAATGATAATCACTGTCAGCCAGTTTCACAAATGGCTAGAAATTATTCTCAGAGAAGAGAGTCAGTGCTATCAAGCTAGAAGGCATCTAATACATCTTATGCTACTTCTGATGTACAATGAGATGCAAAAATATCTCCCTTTTTTACAAACAATTTGACTGATGGAAGAGATGCTTTTAAAATTTGACACTTCAGTTGGTGGTGTTGCAAGATCTTCTGGAGGACATGATCAGAGTTCAAAATGATCTTGGTCAGACAGGGAGATGAATAGAGAATTTGTCAGACAGAGAGATGAATAGGTGAATGAACAAAAGGATGTTCAATGTACCAACTGTGACATTTAGGAAGGGGAATACAAATGCCAGGTGGGTAGAGTCTGTTAAGCAGCAGTATGGCAGAGGAAGATATAGAGATGGGAATAGAACAACAGTATGTATTAGTCAGCAACATGGTATTGCAAAAAATGGAAATGTCACCCTAGGCTGAAGTTGAATTTTAAATAATTTGGTAGTCTTAGAAGTCCTTTACCAGTAATTCTACAATAAATGCCTCATTTAGGTCTGATGCCCCCTTATTCTTTGCAGAGCTGCTCCATTTATTTTTACAAAACTAACTCGTTCATTATAGCTAGATCTTAGTAAAGGTAGGTTGGCTTGTGACAGTCAGCTTAAAGACATCTCCAACTTCATTTTGAATTAGTTGATACAGGCCTAGCGTAACAGCTCATAAAGCCCACGTGTAGTGTGGAGTGCATCATCTCCTTGAACTTGCTCTGTGAGAGTGAATTGTTCAGTGGAGGGAGACACGGTGCTGCAGAGGGACATCCCAGGGAGTCTTCCTAGGACTCTTGTAGTCTATGGAGGAGCCCAAGGAAACCCACCCAGGCTAAGGTAATTTTTTGTGGCTACATCTATCCAAATGACTTGACTGACATAGATTGATGATGAACACATGATTTGTATGTTGAATTCATCTGAATTCCGCACTTTATTAACAGCAGTGTGGACCAGCTAAGAACGGTCTTGCACATAGACTCTGTCTTTCTTTTTTCTTAAAGCACAAGGAATACAGATATCTTCCTTAGTTTCCCAGGGCTTTCCTTATCTGTACATAACTCTTTAGCTGGTGCACACTTAAACAGAAAAAATTTCTTCCCTGTGTACTATGTATTTCACAAATTTGCCAGTAGTTTAGCTTTTCATTTTAGCTTCTCAAAGCTTGGTTTAAGCCCTTCCACATTAGCACCACAATCTACTGAAAACAGCGAACCCCATGACAGTTACAAATACACAGATGACTTGACAGCCATGCCACGTTTAAGATGTGATGGTGTATCATTTGCCTGAATTGGTGCTAGTGATGGAACTGTATACCTAGCTGGAGTTATACTACTTTAAGCAAATAAAAGTGGAGAGAAGAACAAGAAGACTGGGGGCTGGGTTAGCGAACATGACCTGTGAAGAAGGCTGAAGGGACTAGAGTTGTTCAGTCAGGAGAAGAGAAACCAAAGGGGGAGCAGGAGAAGTTTTAAAATATGAAGACCTTTTCATAAAGGAGACGGTGATCAGTGGTTGTCCACAACTGCTGGAGAAAGGACAGGACAATAGGAGCTTGGTTTACAGCAAAAGGAAATTTAAGGTGGATTTCAGTGGAAGCAGAACAGCCTGTATGATGAAAGAGTGGAATGAGTTTTACTGGGCAGTCTGGGGTCCCTCTCAATGCTAACCTCTTCCTTTAGGAGTTTCACAAACTTCTTTTAGGTATAACCTATTAATATTTAGTCATAGACTCATAGAATCATAGAATCATTTAGGTTGGAAAAGACCTTTAAGATCATCAAGTCCAGCTGTTAACCTAGCACTGCCAAGTCCACCACTAAACCATGTCCCTAAGCACCACATCTACACGTCTTTTAAATACCTCCAGGGATGGGGACTCAACCACTTCCCTGGGCAGCCTGTTCCAATGCTTGACAGCCCTTTCGGTGAAGACATTTTTCCTCACATCCAATCTAAACCTCCCCTGGTACAACTTGAGGCCGTTTCCTCTCGTCCTATTGCTTGTTACTTGGGAGAAGAGACTGACACCCACTTCGCTACAACCTTTCAGGTAGTTGTAGAGAGTGATAAGGTCTCCCTTGAGCCTCCTTTTCTCCTGACTCATCAAAGGAAGGCTGGGCTAGGTTACATCCTTGAAGTTCCTCACGGCCTTTAATTTCTATGACTCCTTCCTTTCTGTTGCTTGCAGTAATGCTGTATGTCTTCAAACTCCTTGTAGGTTTGTGCATACTGAAAAATGTTTCCTTTGCTAATCTGAATGCGTCATCAAAATTAAGCAAAGCATGGAGAAGCAGGCTAGCCGAGTCAAACATTCAAAATCTAGTAGCTACTACATCTTGTCTGTCTGTGGACACCCTTTGTGTTTGCAGCCTCTGCTCACTGCTTTGCTTGCAGAGATAAGTTTGTCTTATCTGGAAATATCTCCATACTTGAAGTTTATAAGCAAAGCAGATGTACACACCTCCTCATACTATAAAGTAATCTGTAAGGTTGGACTATCTGGTCTCATAAACCAGAAGCTATCATCAACAATCTGCTTTTTGAAGTTGCTGCATGGGTTAACTGTAGAATGGTATCTCACTCTGAAGATAAGATCTCAGACTGGACCTTCTCTGCAGCTGTAGTTAAATGTGACAGGCAAGGTTTTTTACTTTTTTTCGTCGTCTCTCTCGTACAAACACATACACAGCTAAACCACACATGAGAAAACAAGTGGAAATAATTGGGATAAACCAATCTAATATAAAATCATTATCAACAGCCTTGGCCTCTGCAAAACTTTAAAAGCATTTCTGACTGACTTAGCTGACAAACCCCCATCACTCCAAGTCTTGTTCCTGGTATTTTTACCTTAGTAACCAGGAAGATGTCTCCCAGAGAGACTATTGTGCTTGTTTTTCCTACCAGTAGTGCACAAATTACATAGACCTACAGCACTTCTGTTATAAATCGTCATCTGAAGTCAGAAACAGGACTTAACGCACCGTCCCCAAGGAAAGTCAAAGGCAGGGGTGGGTAGCTCTTGAGATGCGCTGGGTTCACGGGCAGTTCCAGCACAGATGTGATGCCTGGGCATGTGACTGGCAGCAAGGTTTGCTACGTGAGGGTCTGCGAGGCGAAACCCATGCCCAGCTGTGGGGGTAAGTGAGCCAAGCGGAGCAGCTGAGGCCGACGTTCCTGGTCTGTCCTTGAGCCCCATCTCACAATGGAACAGCAACCCCCCCCAGGAGCTGCTGTCATTTCCTGCCTCCACCCCGTTCCCAGGGTTTCCCAGGATCGCCAAGGTATTAGAAGTGTGTCTTGTGGCTTTTCTTCCTTACAAGAGAAATGTGAGATTTCTCTGACCTTTGGAGAAAATTATGGCTTCTCCACAGAGTGTAGCTCATTGGAATATTCTTAGGGTCTGTCTTTTGGATTGATCTTCCCAAGATCAATCAAATCTCTTCTCTGGAATTCAGTCCTTCCAGTCTGCAAGATTCCTGGCCAATTAATTCTTGAGCACTTTATTATTACACTCGTCTGAGCTCAGTAGCTATGGAAAATTCTCTTGATATTTTGGATAAATTGCAAATACTTTTTCCTTATACTCTGGAATAAGCATGCATTATCCCTAAACCCGAGATTTCTTATATTTTCCCCAAATGCAAATTTAATATTTATTGAAATCTTCTGTTGATTAAATGCTCTGAATAGTGTATCCAGAAGACTAATCGATATTTTAAATGCACTCAGACATATTATCTGCTTACTGGTTACACAGAGAAATAATGAACTTGCTGTATGAGAAGGTAAAATTCATGAATAATTTATAGCCATTAATTTATTCAGTTTTGCCTTTTGAATTGATTTGGCAATTATTCTTGTACTGCACATCATTTACAAATGCTTAGATATAAATATTTACAGTTGCAAATTTGTGGTCAAATAATTTCTATTCTCTGATTGAATGGCTTCTGTAGCACACCAAGCAGTGCAAATTGTGAATTTTACTGTTAAATATACAGCTCAGTAGAATGTGGGTGCTTGAATGATCAAATAAAGTGGATACATACTGACTGTAAATATGGTCAAACTGATGTATTTCAAATATGAATAAATATTTGCAGGCAGGTTTTTCTTCATCACTTATTGCAGTAAGAATGAGGGAAAGATCTCGTGTGTCGTGCTGTCACAGGCAACAAAGACCAATGTCCTTTGGCACTGAAATTTTTATTGTTTATTCAGCTCTTCTCTCTTTTTCCTTTGTTTGCAAGGGTTTTTTTCCTGCTGATTGTGTTCTACATTTTTCAAGGATGATTGCAACATTCAGGAAAATGAGAATTCGCTCTAGATGTGGATGACTGGCAAAACCCCCTCTGTTTTCCTTAACCCCATGGTGAAGCTGTGTAGCTAGAGGATCCACAAGCAGAATGTTATGGATCTGTGACGGAACTGATGGTCTGAGTGAAAGGGCTAATTCACAACGGCTTACTTCAGCCAAAGCAGGCTTGCCTCCTAAACTCCCCTTGAAGATATTGGAGAAAGAGAGACTTCTCTAGAGGATGATTCAGAACGGGAGCCTAATTTTAAGTGCTCTGAATCACTCTGCTAGTCTGCTTATTTTGAACAGTGCAGTTTATCTTCCCTCCATTTCCTACTTGCTGCCGTGACTGATGAGTCAGGATTTATGCAGAATGAATGAATTTCACCTTTTATGAATAAAGCATAGCATTGTAATCATTTAAAGCACTTGATTTGAGACTAAAGAACTAGTGAAAGCATTAAGGTGTATTATGTTATATATTTCTCTCTCTGAACACTTAGAAGAACCTTGAAAAATTCCAGCTTTAAGCATTTAAGTCATTTAATACACTGCAATAATTCAAAGTCACTTAATGTGATTTTCAATTTTCTTGAAGCACTCCAGAAAATTATTTTTCCAAAGTTCCTTCACTTTGAAATGCTTCCACAGAAGCACTTGGGGCTGAAAGTAAAGTTAATCCATTTACAGATAGCACCTTCAGAAAAGAACAAAACCTATGAAACTACAAACAGTTTGTTCTAAAGGAATAAAGATGAATGCATTAGCATCTGAAGCAATCCTGAAGTAAAATTAGGTATTTGGTTGTAAACACATTTGAGAAATGAGAGTGGATGCTCAGGTGGTCTTAAGGCCAGGCCAGTGGTAGCCTTAGGACTCCTGTGTAGGAATATAAGGGATGCTCAAAGGAAATTTGCTCATTGTGTGCAGCTCATGAATGGGCGTGAAACCACATTCAAACTTTTTGTGGCTATTCTTCTCCTGGGATGAAGTGCTGTTGCTCAGAGCACAGCTTCATGACGTCAGCAAAACTGCTGAAGCTGCCACTCTCAACTCTTCACTGTTGCTCTCAGGAGCAGTGTCAATGGGGCTGTGTGAGCACCTCCCATCTGGGTAAGTGCCAGGTCACCTTGCTGAGCTGCAGCTGACACCCAGAAGGAAACTCCTGATCAACAGCCTCCATGTAGACATAGGGCCTGCTGTAAGTGTTGTCCACAGCCTTGCTCTCCTTGGTGGACACTCTGTGTCTTCTTCTGTGTGGTGTTGGGGACACATGGTGCTGCAGATGGCAATAGAATAGAATAGAATAGAATAGAATAGAATAGAATAGAATAGCTCAGCTGGAAGGTACTTACAATGATCATCCAGTCCAACTGCTTGGCCACTTCAGGGCTGACCAGAAGTCAAAGCATGTTGTTAAGGGCATTGTCCAAATGCCTCTTAAACACTGACAGGCTTGGGGCCTGGCATCGACCACCTCTCTAGGAAGCCTGTTCCAGTGTTTGACCACCCTCTTGGTAAAGAAATGCTTCCTAATGTCCAGTCTAAACCTCCCCTGGTGCAGTTTTGAACCGTTCCCACGCGTCCTATCACAGGGAGAAGAGCTCAGCACCTCCCTCTCCACTTCCCCTCCTCAGGAAGCTGTAGGGAGCA
>NW_008795695.1:13679616-13753376 GCF_000699145.1 Aptenodytes forsteri
TCCAGAAGGATGCTGTGAGGGACAGTATCAAAAGCCTTACTAAAATCCAGAACAACTCCATCCACCACCTTCCCTTCACCCACTAGGCAGACGATCTTATCATAGAAGGATATCAAATTAGTTAAACAGGACTTTCCCTTTGTGAACCCATGTTGACTGTGCCTGATGACTGCATTATTCTTTAAAGGCCTTTCAATAGTACCCAGTATAATCTTCTCCATAATTTTTCCAGGAGCTGAGGTTAGACTAACAGGTCTGTAGTTCCCTGGGTCTTCCCTCACGCCATTCTTGTAGATCGGAATAACATTGGCTAGCTTCCAGTCAGCAGGGACCTTCCCAGGCTCCCAAGACCTTTGGTAGATGATCGAGAGGGGTCCTGCATAACATCCGCTAGCTCCTTCAGTACTCTGGGATGAATCCCATCAGGACCCATGGACTTCTGAACATTCAGCTGATACAGGTGATCCCTTACAATTTCAGTGTCCAGGACACATTATTCTAGCACATCAGCATCTTGGGACAACCACTACTAATGCCTCCGAATTGAAATTAGGTGACTAACAAATGCTTCTACAGATGTTGCATAGTGCATCTATGTATGGTGGCCCCCATATAGGACACTCAGGATGGATGTCCCACTCAGGACACCCAGCTGCCAGGGGCTGCTTTGCAGGGACCTTCTGCCACAGGCACCTGGAGGTGGTCCCACTTCCTACGCTAATTGCCTGCTGCCATCTGCTGGCTTTTTTCCAGTGCCTTTGTCAACCCTGTACCCTCCGGGGGCTTGATAGGACCTCCAAGCACCCTTCTGAATGGCTCATCATAAAATGACTGTTTGTTTTAAATACAATTTCCATCACGGGCAAGGTCCATATGGGGTTTGCTCCAGTTCAGAAATGCCACAACATGGGGAGCGACTGGTGAGCTCCTTACGGCTGTGTCAGGTGCCTGTAGTGTTTGTGTGCTCCCCTTTGGTCACAAACATGAATTGAGAAGAGGGGAGGCCAAAGGGGCATTGCACTGAGGTGAGAAATTCTGTGCTGGTGGGTACTGTGACTGTATGAAGGATGTTTGAACTTGGCTTCCTGCTCATCATGTGGTACATTGTGGGGTAGTGCACCTGTGATTAACTCTTCCTCCCCTGGGTGAACAGACAGAAATGATATTTGCTTCTTAGTGTAGTGCTAAAATACTTTTTTAGTCTTTCCACATTTTCATTCGAAAAGTAGGAACAAAATTCTGCTGTCAGTGAAGTGAATTGTCAGAACAACTGCATGTACTGAGTTTAATTTCATTATTCATTTAATATTTAATGACTAGCTAGCTTTTCCTGGGATAATGATTTCATAAGAAGAGAAAGATCAGAGCAGACCTCCTGCCAGTGTAGCACAGCTACAGCAGGAACTGCAGAAATGCAGGGTCAATCCAGCAGAATGAGATTCTGCCATCTGTAGTCATCGTGGATAGCACTTCACTCCTCAAGGGTCTGCACTTGGGTCAGTAGGACTGCTGTAGAGGAAAGGACACATTCAGTATGCATTAAAGCACAGAATTTGATCCTAACTGCAAAATGCTCCCTCCCTTGGTAAGAATAAACTGGACATGGTTTAAGGCAATCCTCTCTATTCTCCTGCCTTTTATGAGAGAGGGCTGGGACGTCTCCTCCCAGATCACGCATGTCACAAGACTGCTGTCCAGCCCTTTCCACAGTCACATAAATTCCTCGCTCAGCCATGTAATGGTGAGGTTATTTTATACGAAGAGGACTTTTTTACAATAATTTACAATAATTTCCACAACAGCAATCTGCCTACATTTCTGTATGGCAAACTCAATGCTAGATACACTCGACCATCAAACAGTATCTGTATGGTTTTGACATCAATGTCAAAAGTAATGTTTCTACACTTAGTGGGTTAGCAGATGTAGGTGTTGGTGGTCCACACAGCAGAATAGGCGTTGATTTGTTTTCTCACAGTTGTAGTGGCTCTGCAGTGCTAACAGTCTTGTTAGTTCTTGTCTTTGGCCTCCTCAGATGCATTCCTCTGAATTTCGAGAGTTAGAAGAACCATTAGATACAAGGAAGGAACAAGAAGACCCACAGCATATGTTCAGTCTGCAGGCGAACAGTACTGCCTGTGCTAACCCTAATCCATGTGTATAAAGATGGTCTGGGAAGCTAATTATGACAGGAAAAAAAAAAAAGAAAGCACTGTAGGAATTTGCTCCAAATTACAGCAAATGCAGTTGGCAGAATGACTGAAACTCGGCCCCTGAAGAATCCCTCCAGGATATGTAGCTTTCCTGACACAAAGTGAGTGGGCTTATTAGGTGGATTCAATGACTTTAGAGTCATTTTCTACCCATAGCCAGACTAACACCTGTAATTCTTCCTCTCTCTATTTTTTTTTCTGCCATTGGATAGGGACCAGCTCCATAGATCAATTTGTTTATTTGTGGGGGTTTTTTGACAATGGCTGAATTGACTGATAGTGTCATCACCGCCTTGTGAACCCAAGGATAAATTCACAAGCTGTTAGCAAAAGCACTGCCTGATGCCTGTCATCTCTACTGAGCAGGCATTGCTCCCTCCTCCCCAAACTCTCAGGATGGTTTGAGGCTCCTTTTCCTTTAATGTTTTATTTTCCACTGAACTGCACCCTGTGGTTAATTTTCCTTCTTACATTGCAGTTTCTCCTCACCAGCCTGCACCATTATGTGGGTATATTCCGCTTTCAGATCTCACAGTTTGCCAAGCACGAGGCGCAGTGAGAAACAGCGGCACAGATTTTAGAGAACCTGGCTACTTTCTCTCCGGGCTGGCATTACGGAGCAAATAACTGAAGATTTGTACCTGTTCATTTTAAATAAATCCCAAAAGATTTCTGAAGACATAGGGAAGATGGTTTTCAGGTATTGCCCTTGTTTGCCTACCAGATGCCAACAGGGGGAGTTTCAGCTCTGTCTCAGATTTATGCTTCTGACAGTATCCTCGCCTTTAGTGATATTGATCATGAGGGATAAAAGTTATTTATTTTCCCACATTTCAATAACATTTCTTAACACCTCTTTCCTTTAAAGAAACACTTCTGTGGCTCTTCTATAGATTGAAAATGAAGGCACAGTTCATATCTCTTGTTGAAATCCTTTTAAAAAGAGACCAGTGATGGAATGGTTCTACACCTTGCTTTGCTAGAGTGAAAGAAAACTGATTTGCCTCTGAGATGAATCAAAAACAGATTTTAGAAAACCATCTCCATTTCTCCCTTCCCCCTGAAAACCCTGATGACTGAGGCATAGTTGACTTCTCTTGCTCATTTTGTATAAACTAAGATTCAAATGATAAGATCTTAGAAAACCAAAAATCTGCCTCTGGCCTATCAGTTTAAATCAATTAATTCATAGCCAGATAGAAAACAAATGTAGAAAAAATATCTCCCTTTGATTTGTTTGCTTATTTCTTTAAGGAGGAAGTAAATGGGGAAGAACTTCACTTGTGAGGAGGCAGAACGACATCTTAGGGAAAGGAGGCTCTGTCCTTAGAAGGGGAATGTAAGCCATGCTTGTGTAGAAATGAACGGAGGAAGACTTTTTGGGGAGACACTTTGTCTCTTTATAAATAGGACAGAATATGTCTGTGCAGTGCTACAGTAAATTCTGCCAGGCCCCAGCAAATTGCAGTTTCTTTTCTTTTCACAAAATTTCTCATTTATTTCTTATGTGAAAAATTATTTTTGAAATTGTCTTCAAAGAACAAGGGCTGCATATTTTCTGTAACATAAGCATGATATTTTCAGTTGCTACTGAAGAAGGTACCTTCCGTATATTGAGCCTCTAGGGTTCACTCAAGTTGCATTTCAAGCATTTTTTGCTGCCATCCAGACCAGACTTCAACTTCTGAATCTGCTTCCTTTTTGGGTGTGAAAACATGAACAAATTAAATCCAAAGCTCTTCAGGAGAAAACTGAAATGTCCTGAGTCATCTAGTGAGAGTTGATGCTAGCTCCTCTTTTCAAAGTCTTATTACCTCTGGGTCTGAGCTTCAAAACTATAGCTGCTTTCAACTATGACATCTCAGCTGACAGGGTCCAGACCTGTGATCTTGTCAACAGAGGCCAGAGTGGAAGAAATCTCCCGTAGGCAGTCTGTCCTTTCTGGGGGAATCCTGCAAAATTGACTTCTTCCTAGTTTGTGGAAGGAGCATTTTTAAGGGATTAAAAATTCTTCAGCTTCCATTTGGCATCTGAATTTTGAATTCACAAGCTGTGTCATTCTCTCCATACCCACACACAGGAGGGCCCTGCTCTGCGTAATATACAAAAACATGTAAGTAAAGATGTGTGTGTGTATATATATATATATATATATACCTGTGATCTTGTCAACAGAGGCCAGAGTGGAAGAAATCTCCCGTAGGCAGTCTGTCCTTTCTGGGGGAATCCTGCAAAATTGACTTCTTCCTAGTTTGTGGAAGGAGCATTTTTAAGGGATTAAAAATTCTTCAGCTTCCATTTGGCATCTGAATTTTGAATTCACAAGCTGTGTCATTCTCTCCATACCCACACACAGGAGGGCCCTGCTCTGCGTAATATACAAAAACATGTAAGTAAAGATGTGTGTGTGTATATATATATATATATATAACCCCCCCCACTTCAGAAATCCAAATTAAAATTCATGTCTATAGCAATGATGCTCATCATTTGACTCAGTCCAGTTTCGCAGTCAGTTAAAAACCTTTTTAATTAGTAGCTATCAGCAATTTGGTGAGTAGGTTGCTGGAGTGGAGAAGGTTAATGCCGTATCTGGGGGGGAAGGGAGTCAACTTACTGCTGTAGGAAGTAGGACTTTTTTCTTGATTTGATGTAATTACGTTGGAGAGAAATCCACTGTGTCTTGATATTGACATAATTGCGTTGCATATGCTGAAACGGCCCTCTGTAATGGGCCGATCCTGTGCGTGTACCAAAGGGCAAGGATGGCCTGGTGCGGCTTGCTGAGATGCTCTGTCTATTCCCATGCCAGCAGCCCAGCCAGAAGGGGTGAATGGTTCCAGGGGTATTAGGAGGGGTGCCAAGATCAGTCAGGGCTGGCAGGTTTTACTGGGACAGTTGCAATACTGCAGTAATACATCTGCCTGGGCCTGGCTCTTGGGTAAGAAATGGAGAGTAAAAGTAATTCCCAAGGATACTGAAGTAGGTCATCTCCACCACTGACTGTGACCCAAATATCCCCCCTGAGAATGAAGCCTCGTTTCACACCCTAGCCAAACAGCGTGAAGACAGGGCTGGAAACCCTTCCATTTCTCCTGGGTATGAACTTCTGGTTAAAGCCCAGACTTCTTGTTCAGACCACTGGCAGAGAGTGAAGGAGAGGAAAGACATGTTGGATGTAAGAAGGGTGTTTAGATCAATAACTAAGAGATGCTGTGTCACAGGATTAAGGCAGCTATGCAAGCTTGCATGGCTATTCCCACTTGTGCTGTCCTCACACCTTCTCTGACGGAAGATTTTTGTCCCAAACACAAGGACTGTATGTACATTGCAGGATACATTGCAGTGCACCACACAGCCATGGCTTCTGGCCATGTGTCTGCTTGTGGGGACATGCTGGTTTGCACCATGCCAACGCGTGCCCTGCTTTCCTTGAGAAGGAAGCCCAGGTGCACATGGGCAGGGAAGGAGCCGAGGTGCAGCAAGTAGGCTGGTTGGGATGGCTATGGGACCAGGCCTGCAAGGTGCACTGGGGAGTTCACCATCCCATAGGTAGCATGCAGCCAGAGGTCATGCCGGGGGATCAGGGCTGCAAGTGCGTCAGTGCCCAGTGAACACAGCTTTGAGGCACCGCTCTTATGGCTGTACGAATGGGGATCCCAAGGCTATAATCTGTAATTGTGGGATCTGGGCTGTGTTTGGGAAGTGTACAAAATGTTATGGCTGCAGTAGGACATGGGTTACATTTTCTGTGCCTTTGACCAAGAAGACAAAACTGGTGGTGTTGCACTAGTAAACACCATATAAAGTACTGAGGATCATGATGGGTTTTAAACACGATAACCAAGTCAATGGGTAGGCTGCTGGGTGCACCCTATGCACAACTAGCTTTGTATATAACAAAATCAAAAGCCTTGTGAAAGAGTAAGTAGGAAAACTTAAGTTAACTTATAGTATGGAGGTGGACATTTGCTGTAAGTACATTAAAAACTTTTTACTGGTAAATGAAGTATCAACGGAAAATGGCTTATATCTCTATCTATGACTTCTAGACAGGTTTACATGGACATTAAATAAAACTGTGCTTTTCTGGAGTAAGGCCAAGATGCTGTCAAGGATCATGTATCTTTTAGTCAAAAGTGGTATAAGATCTCACTGTCTCTAAAGAGAAAAGGAATGTCTACAGAGGGAAGTGGAAATATCTGTAGAAGAATTGTTGGTTCCAAGAGCTGTGTGTTTAAAAAACAAAATCCCATGAAACATTGCCAGGAATGGCAGAGGAATGAGAGGCAATGCTTTAGAACAAAACAAAACAACAAAGAAAGAAGCAAGTAAGAGTTGTGTCTACCATGTGCTTAAGAACAATAGCGCTGAGTCAAAACCTGCTGGACTCAGTTGGGAATGCTGTGGTTTAGCTAGCCCAACTGAGCTGAACTGGAATGCTCTTTTTGTCTTTCAACAAGCCTGTAAAAGTTGGCAGAGATCTGATCAGCTGTTCAAGCCCTGCTGAACAGCCCTCGGAGTTCAGCTCTTACATCTGGTTAGGGGCCCAGCAGAAAAATTAAGGGTCAAACAGGTTGTAGGCGTAGCTGGCAGTTGTGTTTGAGAGGTGTGCAGAATAAGATGTTTTTTCCTGCATTGAAGAAAAATGTTTGTTGCCTCAGAAAGATGTGTCCTCCTGCACTCTTCTTTTCTGAAGCAGGGGCTTGCTGTATAAATAGAAACGTGAGCAGTAGCTTGGGGAATTATTTCATGCTTGTGACATTACACAAACTAGCTTAGCTCTTTGTCTAGGGGCGGATGTCCAAGGCAATTTAGATCTATCTAAGTCAGAGCTATCACAGTTTGGTCCTGCACCTTGCTCCCTCTCTCCTTGCCAGCACTGATATTTGTCTCATCTTGTCATGAGCCAGTTCAGGGAGTTAAACTGATTGAAGACTACTGCTTTTTCCTGCAGAGTTACTTTTTACCTCATTTAACTCCCTGAACCAGCTCATGGCAGGGTCATAGCAAGGCCTAGTACTGGCACGCAAGGGCTAGCTGGAATTTGTGGCTGGGGTGAGAAGGAAATGGCAGGACTTGGATTAGCCGAGCTCTTGGGGAACCTCAACCTACAGCAGTTTACCCTTCCTCCTGCTCCACTGCATCCGCTTATAGACCTCCAGTCCCCTTATGTACTTTATATCCAAGTTTATCTGAGTATGGACTCTTTAACTGAAACTATTTTGTAGTGTACTGCTGGACCTGCTTTCTCCTTCACAGTCAGACTGTGCTCAGAAAGGCTGGACTTTGCACTCAGCAGCATAATGTGTCCACCTGGGTTTGTGAAATGCTGTGGGTCCTAGCTTGGAAGGCTTAAATCCCACTGTCCCAACAGCTCCCACTCAGGTCAAGGCAACGAAGGCATATAAAGAGGTACAAAGACACCCTGCAGTGCAGCTGGGGTGATGCTAACTTAATTTGGGCATATCTTGGGAAGAAAAATGTGCAGGTGTCAATGTCTCAGCCTCTTCCTATGCTGGCTGGTCCCAAGGAGAGAAGGTCTCACTATCCCCAACCCCATGGGCTTTCTTCCATGCCCTCCATTCGGCTGTTTTGTAGCCCGACGTATACTATGCATTCAGTGTTGGTGGAGGCAAGGCTGACAGAGGCATGGAGAGTTTGATCACATGTGCTAAAAGTGCTTGTGGTGAATCTTAATAACATCACTCATCCTCTGGGCATAGGCAGGCTATGCAGTTACTTCCATTTTATGTTAGGAAGATGGCTATGTGAAAAAAGCAATAGAGCTCAGTGTGATAATGATTTGGTCCTCTCTTCTCCTTTAAGGGGTCCAGAAGTATCAATAAAAATGTGCACTTTGGGATTACTAGTGGGAAGCAGTGCTTCAGAGCATGGTCTCAAACGGTGTTGCCTGGGAACTTGCCTTACCAAACGATGCCGACTCCTTCAGCTCAAAGAAAGTAAAAGTATTTTCAGACTTTGGCATGTAAGTAATAGTTGTAGTTGCTGCAGAGATATTGAGCAATTGTAGCCGAGCGTGGGAAGTGGCCTGTGAAATCATGAAAGGTGGGGAGAAGTCCCAAGAAACAGTTTCTCTCCCAAGTGTGGGTTCCACATTTTGTGAAGGCCTGACAGCCTGCCTGTAATTTCACCTTTTCTGACAGTTTGACTTCTATTTCCACTTGCTGACCATTGTCATTATTTTAAGCTTCTGTCTCTCATCTGTTTGCCTTAACAATTTCTGTTAACTCTAGCCCAGCCTACATGTTTTAGCTACTAATGGTTTCAGATGGAGGGATGTGACCTTCCTTCCTTAATGATTTCTCAGTGTTCCTTTGTTCCTGGGTATGGGATGCAGGAAATATTTTTTTTCCTCAGAATGAGGCTGTAGTTACCTGAGGGTTGAAAAAATGAACATTGTAATTCAAGGCAATAGCACATAGCAGTGAAGAATGTAAATGGTGCTTTTCATTTAGCCTGGTTTCTTGCAATCCCTTTTTCACCAGGAGCAGACAAATGACTATTCCAATAATTAAAAGGAATACACCTGGAGAATTAACCGTATAATGAATGCCCCAGAAGTTGAAACTTCAGCTCTCTGATTGTGCATTCAGTCCCCACGGGCCTAAAATGCAGAAGTCAAGTTCCAGGTTAGAGCTGCTGCTTTTGGACGGCAGCATGAGCTCTGGTACCAGCACCATTTAAAGAACATATTCTTCTTATATTAATTATCCTTTTCCAGTGCATACCTTAAAGTGACATTTAATGGGAGCAAGAATAGGGCAGAAATAAATGCTGAAATGTGATAGCATGCATTTTATGTGGACTATCCATGGTCAGAAGAGGAAGTAATGATCTGATAAGGGTTTCAAGTTCTAATATACCTCCCACAATGGAGTTATGTATGGCTGTTCTTGGTCATATGGGAAATAGGTAGCTTCTATGCCCATGGATGATAGGACAAAATCTAGGGTAGCTGTACTCCTTTATGTTTGAGTAAACTGGCTGTATTTCTCTTGTATTGGGAAGATATTCATCTTGCTTTTTAATCTTAGAATATAACCAGTGCTGAATCTCAGAGAAAAGGGTTGAAAACCAGTAAGTTTCTTTTTCATGTTAAACAGCGTTGGACACCCTTTTATGAATAAAATGACACGGCAAAGTGTGAAGTAACAAAGGAATTGTAAGCAGTGGCCAGCATGTGGAAAGTCAAAACTATCTACAGCTGAATAATGTTCTTATTAGAAATGAAGGGCAAACAGGAGTATAATTGATTATTGCCTCTTTATGTGGCTTCAGAGATCACATAATCCAAAGTAAAAAATGGCATGCATGTGTTCCCTAAGATATTCTTCAGAATGGAGGGGCTATATATCAAAACCTTATTTCCTGGTAATGAATTTTAAATAAGTGCCCAGGGCATCAGGTCACTGATGTTTCCACTTTGCAAACTGGGTGGGCTATGAAAGCCCCTAGAGCCCTTCAAAGGCGCCTTAAAAAAGATCCCTAGCTTTAACTGACCAAACTTTTCAAGAAAAATACCTGAAACAATTAGGAGAATGAAAACCAGGAGGTCAGATTACTTGGCCCATGGCTGAGGATTTACATAAATAGGCCTAACCTTTGACTTGAAAATAAAAGGTAAGTACAGAGCCCTGACAGAACAGCAGGTCATTGGTATTTACTCTGTAAAGTACTGCCTCTGATGCTATGACAAAAATGCCAGGAATTCCACTGATCACTGTGTGCTGATAGGGCTCAAAGGTATGCAGCCAGCTAACAGAAACCCAGCCTACCTGACTGATCGAAACTGCATTACTCCCACGCATTTATAACCTGCAATCTGTGAGCGTGGGAAAGTGTGCAAGGCCTTAGACTAATTCCTTAGGAAAAAAAATGGAGAAAGTTGCTGTCTTTAACAGTTTTTTGATTTTTTTTGTGGGTGGGGCAACATATAATAAAATTAACAAAAAGTCTCCGAGTGAGCATCTTAAGACGTTTTCTTCTCTGTATGTACTGCTGTTCAAGAGACTCCAGAATTGATGTTGCACGTGCAGGCTGAGATTGGTACCACATTCAGCGTCATGCAGATGTGGGACTTTGTCAAAGATAATCTGTGCTTACAAGCAGTCTTCAACTGTCAAAATGGTAACAAGCTGTAGGAAGCCAGCACCCTGGCTCAATTGTTAGCTGATGAAACTCTAGGCAGTAAACCTACAGGAGAAATTGTATGCTGTGTGTTTGTGTTACATTTTGTCAAGCAATGGCTCTGCACTCACAGATCAGAGAGGAAAAGGTGAACCAAAAAAAATTTTTTACATTTTTATGTCTAGCACGATAACAAAAATATTTTAGATATTTTTTTCTTTCCTACATGAATAGCAGAGACAAGAGTACCTCTGTGAAAGTAGAAACAATAAGTGCAAAGTTTTTATGTTCATGTTGTAGAGAGAGAGATTTGGTTTCCTGTTCCAGTTTGAGACACAAGCATACATCAAGTATCCTGCAGGCTGTTTCAAACTTGTTTCTCTAATTAATCAAAAGTGATCCATTACAGAAAACCTGCAGGAATGTCAGAGATGGATGCTTCTGCCGTACTGTTTTTGACTTGCTTGTTGCAACAGAGGGGGAAGCTGTTAGTGCCTGTCTAGTAAATTATTGAAGGATGGTGTAAGAGGGCCTGCCGCCTTCCTCCTGAAGGGCCAGGAAGCCTGGGGCTAGCCAGCCTCGTGCTGCTTTCCCTGTCTGCTAGACTGCTGTGGGATTTTGGAGGGAGGTGGAGGAATACCCCACAGCTGGGGACTAATCGGGGGAGAAGACCGGCTGGCCCCGTGCCCTGGGTGCTGCTTGGCCGAGCCCTGTGGTTGGGAAGCCCGGCAGGCAGTGATGAAGCAGGAGGAGCTAGTGTCCACTGGAGGATGGTCAAGCAGGGTGTCCTGGTGAGGAGCCAGTTGTTGGTCCCCCGTGCCCGGCGAGTTTGAGCACTGTGAGAGGAGAAGCCCAGCCCAGCCCCGCTCTCTGACCAGCATGGCCTTCACAGGGTACCGCTGGGCATGTCTCCCTTCCCCCTCTGACCAACAATTATACCCAAGGTATAATTCTGAAGGGAAACAGTCTCTGGAGGGTGTTCCTGGTGACCTAGAGCCCCTTTGGCTTTAGTTCTGGTGTGTCCCCTGGCCAGGTTCAGCTGCTTCCTCCCATGACCCCCCACCTGCCCTAGGTCTTCCTGGGCGGTGGCCAAGTGTCCCCTCCTCTGAGTCAATTCTGTGATCTGCCCATGGGAAGTGTAGGCCAGTCTGCTTTTGCTTCCGTGTATAGTGGTGCTGTGTGGTGCTGGCACTGTTTCACTGATGCACTGGACTCAGGGGCACCGGGGCAGAATCGTTACCGATCAAGTCTTGTACTGCACTATGAACTGCTTGATGTCTTGTACGCTGAGCTGTGGCTATCTGCCCTGCTCTGTCTGACTGCATCTGGCAGAAATGGATTTGCTACGTATAACTACAAGGTTAGCAGGAGTGAGGCTATCGCAGGGAATTGAGGGCAAGAGTTCATAAACAAGCCATTTCCAAGAGGTGTGCAGTCCAGGACAGGGAGATGCCACTGGTGATAACGCCACCTTGCAAAATGATGTGAGTGAATCCCTGATTCAGTGTAAATAAGGAGTACTTCTGTCTTGCTTGGGGGTGAGGAAAGGAGAGTTGGAGGCCTGGACAATTTCCCATGGCCTCTCTTGCTCATCCCAATCAGCATTTTGGTATCTGCTGTGAACCTTAAAAGCGCCTTCAGTGCTGATCTTTACACGAGCCTGCTCTAAAACACCTCTGGACCTTCTTGATTTTTCAGTCCCTAACCATTGTAACTGCTATTTATGTCTTTGAACACAGCTCTGTCTAGTACTGAGTGCTCTCCCTTACCTGGGTAGCAGTGCCAGGAGCATGCCGTCACAGCCCCTGTACTAGTAGCCGGAAGACTTTGTACATGGTCTTGTCCTCAGCAGGCTCTGTGATAAATGTTGTCCATGTTTCATTCTGAGGCTGAACAGAATGGTATTTACTTTCTGTAAATTCTGTACCAATACTTCCTTTCTTCCCTTTTAAATTGGTATGCATATAGTTTGGGTTCCAAAGTTTGCTTTACTTTTGACAAAGCAGTTTCCCAAGTGTAGTTTGCTTAAAGACTTCCTCCATAGCCAAAGAATGATGCACATTCCATCAGCATGGTGATGCAGATCCAGGTCCATTCATATGCAAAAGAAGAACAGTGCCTGTAGTCCCTTTGCCTCCACAGAAATCATACCTGGGCGGGTATTTTTTCACTTATTATATGATTTTGAGATGGTTTCAAAATTGTGCATTTGGGAACTCTGTGCTTTAAAGAAAGTGACCAGGCTTTTCCTGAGCTCATATTCCGTTTCTGGTTCCTACATTGTAGCTATAGGAGAATACAACTTAAGAGGAAGGTGGTTTGCTGGGGCCATTTTGGCAATGGCAACAAGTTGCATATAGGCAGTCTATAGACTAAGGCCAGTGCCTCCTCTTCTCCTTGACCATGCTGTTTCCTAGGTCTTTTTTAGAGTGCATGATGTAGACTATGTCACCTCCTAACTTGAGCTTTAAAATTGTGGGAGGACAGGATCAATCCTTGGGGGATGTCTGTGGACAAATTAATTTTGTCCATATTGTCATCTCACTCCCAATCTTCAGGTTTTCATCAACTACTGCTGTTTCTCAGGCAGTCTGTTAAGAGCTGAATCCTTGTGGGCTGGCCATCCCTGCACAGTTTGCTCACAGACTGCTCTTGAGTACTCTCAGACTAAAATTTTGGGCAGTGCGATAGATTTTGTGGAATGATGAACTTTGTACCCCTGCCTTGACCAGTAGGGCAGCAGCCTTTGGCAGTGTGTAAATCCTCTTACCCCATTATACCATCAAAAAAGTGTTCTGGCTTCCTGTGAAATGCCGGCAACTAAGCACCACACAGACACTCGCTTGCTCCCCCCCGGTGGCATGGGGGACAAAATCAGAAGAGTAAAAGTGAAAAAACTCGTGGGTTGAGATAAAAAAAATTTAATAGGTAAAGCAAAAGCTGCGTGCACACAAGCAAAGCAAAACAAGGAATTCATTCACCACTTCCCATCGGCAGGCAGGTGTTCAGCCATCTCCAGGAAAGCAGGGCTCCATCATGCATAACAGTTATTTGGGAAGACAAAATGCCATAACTCCGAACATCGCCCTTTCCTTCTTCTTCCCCCAGCTTTATATGCTGAGCATGACGTCATATGGTGTGGGATATCCCTTTGGTCAGTTGGGGTCAGCTGTCCCAGCCGTGTCCCCTCTGTGTAAGCGCTGCTCAGCAATTAACTAAAACATCCCTGCATTATCAACACTGTTTTAAGCGCAAATCAAAAACACAGCCCCATACTAGCTACTATGAAGAAAATTAACTCTATCCCAGCCAAAACCAGCAGTTTCCACCCCCTTATTTCATGCCATTTACGTCACGCTCAGGTCTCACAGATATTGTTCCCTTAGTCTATGGACCACCCCTGTGAAATGTCTGTATTGAATTCATCTTTACATGATCTCTGGTGGCAGGGGCCTTTTTATTAATGGCACTTGTGCCACTCCATTCTTGCAAAACCACAGGAAAATACCTAGTATGAGAAGACTTTCAAAACACTGCACCCCCATTTGCTTCCTTTACATAATTATTTGCTTCTTTTTGGACCACTTATAAATGTGGCATTCACCCTGTTGTCCTACAGTGGCTGAGAAGTTCATCCACACAGTAGCTTTTTCTGCTGGCTCTGTACCTAACAGAGCAATGCACCTCTCCAGCCCCTCTTTTAGCTTGGGCCTTGCAGGGAGAGCTAAACTTCCACTCACTGCAAGAGCTGAATTGAATTTCTTGGGGAGACTGTGTTGACATTGGTCTCTTTTACCTCTATTCCTTGTCTGCTGGTGCTTCTCTCCCTCCTGGAAAGTCATCTTCAGTCCCTTCAGTCTCCTTCAATGTTGTTTTGTCCCCGGCCTCCCTCCCCAGATAAAACCAATAATTTAATACAATTTTAACCCCAAAGAGATTGTTTTCTTCCCCAACTCTCTATTGTTTCAACATGTTATTTATTCCTCCATTCATGCACTTCCTGTAGTGCCTAATTAGGGTAAGACTGTCCCTGTAAACCCCAGATCAGTCCACCTTACATTCTTTTGCCTATAGATTTTCCCTCAGACCTAGCAAGACCACAACTGAGACCACAGGTTTGGGTACCTACATCCAGCTGGAAGTTAAGGCGCCCCTTTTGCTCAGGTTGGTTGCCTATTCCTCTCCAGGCTCAGTGCTGTCCCCGGCTCTGGCAGAGGACTCCCTTGAGTGGTACCGTCCGCCTATGTTGCTCTTACACATGCTCTCCAAGCATTTGTAAACTCTCCCCCAGCGGCCTTGTGGAGCTCAGGCTTATTAGGTTGCTTCCTACTGCACAGAAGAGCTATTTCATATATTCACTGATAGCTGGGAAACATAAACATTCAGAAGCAAAACATTACTCAAAGTCATAAGGAAGGAAGGCTGCATTTGTAAAATCTTGTGTGGAGAAGCCCATTTTGTCTCGTGAAGAGCTCTCAGGCACCATATCAAACTTGTGTTTTGCTAAAGGAGGCATCAGCTGAAACAGTGACAGCCAAAAGGCTTTGATTCGTTTCATTTATTTTTAACTTTCCCATTGAAATGCCTGAGAAAAAAACCAAAAAAATTGCTTCATTGGAGAGCCCTTCAGCTCTGAGAAAGATACCTGCTGCAATCTATAAACAGGCTTGTTCTGGGAACAGCCCGGCCAAGCACTGCCCAGGGGGCTGTAGTTTGTTCTTTCTTTCTTTATTTATTAATTTTGACCCTGAACACAGCCACCTCTTTCAAAGGCTGCTGTCGTGGGTTGGGTTTTTTTGGTTTTGTTTTGGTGAAGAGCTGAGTGGGCTCCAGCTCATGGGAGTGGAGCGTAGCAAGAGCTGGGAGAGCCCGAGCGACGGCAGCCTGAGCTGCGTCAGTCGGCCGGTCACAAGGATGCCTGTCATGTGCTGCTGCTCAGACAAAGATCCCTTTCTTTCCATGCCTGGTGGGTTCTCCATCAATGAGAGGACCTTGTCCTACAAACAGAAATCAAACCTCTGTAATTGCAGTGTCACTTATAAAACACGACTTCTTTACCAATTTGTACAAGCACTTTGACCTCTTGCCTTGGTGCAAAAGACTTCGAAGATTTTTCGTCTCTAGCTCTTTTTATGGTTTTGATGGAAATACTGTAGGAAAGTTTATTTTGGGAGTATTTTTGATCTATCTCAAGCAAGAAGCTAAGCTTGTGAACTCACAGTCAAAACTGCTATGAATTGTCTGGAGTGATTGTTAGCTCTAAATAAAAATGGTTTCAGGTTATGGTTTACTTTTCGTTTAAATTTAGAACTACTTTTGCATGAATAATTAGTGCTATGTGTTTTCAACAAAGATAAGAACAAAATTTCTGCTCCACACAGTTTCTATTCCTAAAAAAAAGTGAAAAATTAAAGTAAGAGGGCTGAAAAAAAAAAAAGAGTAGTGCTGAATAGCCTGGCTAAGCAGCTGTGGTTTTTTTTTCTTCCCCCAATTGAATTATTGCTATAACTGTTCTTTCTAAGTTAAGATCTCACTGGGGGAAGGAAGAAAGTTTCTAGGTTTCACAGCAGGAAAGTCTTTAACAAGAAGTTAATGTAGGATAATGAAGGGGTCAGGAAAACCATAAGCACAAAGGGATTGTCCAGAAGACTGTGTAGAGATAAGAGTGCGAATAAAGTTACTAAATAAGAGAAGAAACAGGCAGCAACCATTTGAATTTTAACCTAGCTGTTCAGTGACAAATACGTACCGTATCCACCATGGCGTATTATCCTGGGCACAGTAGTCAGCAGCAGTCATGGTCACCGTCCCAAGTTATCAGAGAGAATGAAAATTTCTTGTTTGTACACGTGTTCTTCTTTGAAGGGAAATATCTTACTTGTGACAGGATTTAAAGACTACAAGATAGATGGAAGACAATACCGTTTAAAAACAAAGCCAAACTGAAAATTAAGAGAAGCAGGTATTTGTGGGATTCTGGGATTGTACTTGAAGTTTCTAATATTTAACTCCTGCAAAAGGTAAGTATATCAGAGAAATTAACTGGACTAGCAGACCAGCTAGCTTTGTTGTTGCTTTTCAGTCAATAGGTCATTTCCCTGGCTTAGGGGTTGTGCTCTGCCAAACAGCAGGATTTTTTAGCTGGTCCTATATCAATGAGGAAATAATTCTCTGTGTCTATGGTGCCATATGTCATCAATAAAATAAGAAATTATTATATTCTTCAATACTGCAAAATTGCTGCCTTTACTATTCTTAGAATATTGGATTATTTTTAAAATAAACTAGATCTTTTTCAGATGTATTAAAACCCCACCTCAGCAACGTATTTTTGCGAGGGATTTAATAGAAGTTAGCTTCTGAAATACATATGAGATGCTGCGTACTAACTGTGCTGGTGGTTAATTCAGATTTAGTACCTAGAGTGTGATTTTGCCAGTTAGCTCCCTTTAGGGTCAAGATGGGACACTCTGAAGTATTATGGCCGTGGAAACTATTTCATCATACAGAGGCAGGTACCTCTCTGATCTATGTAGTTGTGTTTGCATTGATATCCCTACCAGTGAAAGAACTTGTCAGCTTTAAACACTGCGTACGATGGACAAAAGTCAGCATTAGTAGCATTGAGTTCCATGAATAGATCTGTATTGCTGCCATGAATTAAATGAATGATTAGCAACAGAAAAATGGTATTTCCTCTGCCAATTTCTGGAGATTTTATTATTCCCTCATAGGATAAGAAGATACTATGTTCCTTATTTCAGAGAAACGTTTTTATGTGTGATATGTCCTCACTTCTCAAGAAGTAGATATCACAGGCTAAAGTACCTAAACACTAAGGAACATGACAGCTCTCCCCTTTCCTTTTGCCCTCAGCAGAAATGAAGTTTTGGCTAGCTACTGGTATTTTGTAGGAATTATGCCTGCTCAGTTATTTATTTTTATATTGCTGCAACTTTTTATCCTGATTCCTGCAGAAATGAGGCTTATGCAATCCTGCTGCGTATGCTTGTATTTCCGTCACTTCCACACCCCCGAAATCCTTTGAACCTATTGACGAATTTCAACCAATTGATCTCTCAAAGAAAATCAAGTTCATACAAGCTTTGCGAAAATAACCTGCCAGGTAGTGCTCTCACAGAGGGGTAGGCTGCAGTGCGAATAGGCACCATTTCAGACAGCAGAGAACCCGCTTGTAAGAAAGTGTTTATTTATAAACGCCTGTCCATGGGGAGCATTTCAGGGAAAGCTTGTTGCTTCTTTGATTTAAAGTCAATCGAGTCTGAGGCTCAGGTCTTTCAGGAGCCAGGCTTCATAGTACTGATCTCCACAGCAGGTGGGGATACTGCTTTGCAGAAATGATTTACCACCTTAACTGCATTTAAAGCAAATGTTTTTAAAAACCACTTAATTTTCCATTTATTTTCCTTTTTTTTTTTTTTTTTTGTAAAGGACCAACACCTGCCCAATAACCTGTCTTTTTTAATTTTCCATTTATTTTCCTTTTTTTTTTTTTTTTTTTTTGTAAAGGAACAACTGCCCAATAACCTGTCTTTTAAGACCAAGACTTTATGTTGTCCATCACCCTAGAAGTCAACTCTTGACCTTTATCACTGTCACTTTTCTCCGCGGATTCTCTGAGTTTAAAGTTACAGAACTGCCAAAACAGATAACAGAGTGCAGGAGGCTGAGAAGTGGCTAGGACGAGCCTCCAGGGACAAAGTTTATCTGTTGGAGCATTTCCTGTGTGTACTTTGAAACCTCTCAATTTAACTTGATCAAAGCATGAGCCGACACGTTTCAGCTCCCTACTGAACAAACAAATTTACTGTTTATCATTGTTGCCACCTCAGTCTTTACTTTACTTAGTAAGCCAGTACATGTTAAATGAACAACCTGGTTATTACAAATGCTAGGTTCTGGTCTCAAAAATAGGCTGCAGTTTGCCTGACATTAAATTACACAGCACATCGCAGACCCTCTCCTTCCCCACAATTTCGATGTAAAGGGAAGCTTAAGCCATATATAGCCAGTGTGGACAACAGTAGCCTCTTTGGGACCACTATATCCATCAGCATCTGTTGGATTTTTTTTAATATCTTGGGCTTCCTCCTTTCTTTTTCATTAACTCCTGTAGAACATATGTGGACTGAGAAAAATGGTGGTGTTTTCAAAATGCGTTAGTTAAACTCACATTAACACATTTCAAAGCACAGTTTAGCACATATGGATTAACAGATCATTTTAAACATCAGGTGTTTTGTCAACAGTAGTAACTAATACTTTTTTTAATGTTCTGGTAAATGGGAAATTTTTTTTTCATGAAAAAAAGTCTTTACTTAAGTTAATAATAACAATAATAAAGACTACTGTGAGGTGTTGCATGAAGGGAGCATGGCCAGACAGCCTGGCTTGTAGAAGATAATGAGGTACAGCGTCTGCCTTTCTGTTTTTAAACCAAAAAAAATTTGGCAAGTGTTTTTATACCATGTCTAAAATATTTTAATCATTTTCCACTTACTTAAAACTACTGGCCTATGTTGTCCAGCTTATGTGGCCTTCCTTATTCTCAGGGAAATTGAGTCCAAAAGTTTTGATTTCCTTGGTAACTGTTGTTCATCAATAGCGTGTCCCCCTGGAACGAGAGCCAGTGTGGTACTCGGGGTGAGGCTGCTTCTCTTTCAGGAGGCACCTGCAAGGGCAGGGACGAGTGCCATGCATTTGGTGACATTTGTCCTCAGTTCTTGAATGCTTTTCCTGTGTGACTGCAGAACCCCTGAACTAGGAAATTGCTCCTGTCCTTCCAAGGTGTATGTTTCTTGCTCCATAAAGCAATCACTGAAATATCCTGGGTTAGAGAAAATAATCAGTCAATAAACCGGCCTCCCAAACCAGCCTTCCGCCCAGAACAACACTAAAAGGGATCTTTACTTGATATAGGTAGATACAGATATAAACTATTCTTCAGCACTCCAAACTGTGGTTGCCTTTGTTGACTGGCACTTTCTTTCCTTCTTTCAAGCAAAAATAACTTCTTCAAACATTCTGCAACCTCAGATATTAACCGTAATCAGTTTTTATTCTACTTCCGTGCCATTGCTCATTGAAAATGCAAAATGCTTAGACAATCTAAGTTATGATGGAAATTTTCAAAAAAAGTGCAGCGATACATCTCCTCTTAGAATTAATGGGACATGCGTGACGCTCTCCTGCACAGCTTGGTAAATGTCACTCAGAGACTTCAGAGCATCTATGTAAGAAATGACAGGAAAGCCAGCCACGTATGGCACTGTCTGCTGACACAGATCAACCTCCACACGCAATCCAACTAATAAATCTATCATGTCTTTTCCCGTAACAACCACAGACTAGGGATAGTTGAGTTTAGGGTTTTGTGAAGTTTACAGATGATATTTTGGTTTTGTTGGCTTGTAAAACTATTTCAAATCCACAAAATTCCTTCACAACTTGGACTTGGCATTGATTATTTTCTTCCTCTGATGTTATTAAATTAAACAAGTTAGATGACTTATTTTTCCACCTAAACGAAGCCTGTGCCAGACATAGAAAACTCCTTGCCTGGAAGGTGAATGACCTGCATTTTTTGATTAGCTGTAATGAATTAGCTGCAATTATTGAGGTAATCCAAGATTTATCATTTTGTCACTCTGTTTTTAAATTTGTCAAAGGAAACCTTAGTGTAACTGGTTCTGCCATTTTCAAGAACAAATTTAGACAACAGAGCTGGGTGGGAAATGTTCCCATGTTGTTCTGGGATGAAGCAGATCTCTAGAAGTATTCTCCAAATAGGGAAAAGAGCAAGTTTGTTCTGGAGTAGATGGTATCCTGGTGCTTGTGCTTCACACTGGGACTATTGGAGAAACAGGTTTAAACCATTCTTTGTCTTCAGCTGGGTTTCTCATGTGCCAGGACGGATTCCCCTGACACCAGTCCATCAGCTGCTCTGTGATGGGTCTCCTTAAATATCTCTGGCCTTCTAAGTTGCTTGCGCTTCTCTAAGAGATAATGTCTGTGTGGGTGTGGGTTTGAGCACTCCTCTGGGACAAGGGAGACTCAGACGCATGCTCCTGCTCCTGGTGTTTTTTACATATAAAAAGTGGAAACTACTCCAGTGAGTGGGCTTGGAGAAGATGCCTTCTCCTTTCCATCAAACGATGCTGGTCAGGAGCATACCTAGTCCTGAAACTGAAACCCCTAGTCCAACTCTGGCAGAGTAGATATGTTTGCTCCTGGAGCAACAAAAGCTGTTATTTTTGCTGAAAGTTTCACTTAAACAGCTATATTTCCATAAGAACCTCTGTTCTTAACAAGTTGACATCTTGTAACAAAGCTTATTTTGTAGAAATTTCCATAGCAGCTCTAGAGAATGGGAGGTAGAAGGACCGGTTCCTTGGGCTGCTCTGTGGACTTGGACCTTCTCACTCAGTCTTCAACCTGTGGCTCCTCTTCTCAGCCCAGCTGCTCTTGACACAAATAATCACAGAAAACTACAGCTGATGTCTGGAGCGTGCTGCTAATTGCTGCAAATGCACTTGCAGGTATTCCTGACTGTGCTGAAGCAGCTAAATGATTCAGGGCCCTTAAATGAGCAGGGCTGCAAGGAGGGCAACAGTCCAGAGGTGATGTATCCTACATGGGGAGCCCTTACACTGTTTGTGGGGATTTTTTAAAGCAGAATGGAAACAAAATGTTTTAAATCCCCCATAAAGGAGTGGCTATCGGTTACTCAGCTGTCCTGGAAGTCCTGTCTTGATGGCAGTCTGGTTAGATGGCTGGGAGGTAGAGAAACCCTGCAGACCCCTGGCTGCTAAAGGAATGGGAGCCAGGACTTGGGGGTCTTCCATGCTCCTCAGTTGTCCTCTGCTGGATGGATATTACTTACACTTTTCTAGACAGTTTTATGGGTGGGTAGAGACAAAAGAGAAAACAGACAAGAGAAAAAAAATCTAGCTATTTCTGTGATAAGGCCACCTGCTAATGTCTTCTCAGGACGGTGGCCTCATTGTGGGTACTGCTCTTCTTTTCCTCTACAGACAGCCAATGTTTCAGATGTCTGCAATTTTCCAACAATGAGTTATATTAAATTCAGACACCAGGTTTAGTTTTAAAAAATTAATCTTTGCAAAGCACCTATGTCAGGAAAACTTCTGTCCATTAGTAGGAAATTATTCAGAAAAAGGAAGACGATTTGCTTATTTATGTAAGAAACTGCTGTACAATTAAGTACAGATATAGGTCAGTAAAATAAGTTCTTTGATCTATTGCTACAAGGAATCAATGTAAATACGTTTCCTGATAAGAGTTGCTACTGCGTAATTGCATTTTACAAACTGCGTAGTGTGCTATTACTCAGGAAATGTGTTTACTGATATGCATGTCTCCACTCAGCCTCATGGCTGAAAGGTTTGCTTTTTCTGATATTTATAGTTCTTGCACATTTTTAAATAAGGTGATTAAACTTGTGAAGGGATGGAAGAGAGTACAAATAGGGAAAATTGATTCTGGAGCATACAAAACCACTATTGAAACAGAGACCAGTTGATTGTTTTTAAACAAATGTTGGTTAGTGGCATTTGAGATTAAACTGCAAGACAAATATTAAGAGGGATTAATTTATACTGTCAACTCTGACTGTTCTGGGCTTCATCCTTTTATTAGAATAAATGAGAGTATGACTCCATCACAGCTGTAAAAAGGCTTGCTCTTCATGGAGTTTTGTCCTATTTTAGGGAGAATAATAGTGTAGAAATTGAGCCCCTCCAGAGCTTGCACAAGAGCTGCTAACTGAATGCCAGTGGTATTGAATGCTCACTAGTTGCTCACCTAAGGATAGACTTGTCCTGGGCTTTAGTGGGGTTGCTGATATAGGAAGATGGGAATCAACATAGTGTTGTTATAACTCCAACCACGATTCCCTATTTACTAAAGATGCTGCCATAATAATGAAGGGTATCCAGGTAATTCTTTTCAAGTTTGGATTTTAATCACTGTGAACCTACCTAAGCAATGCCTGTCAGATAGAAGTTGTTCAGGTAGGCAGGACTGAACTCATTAAACATTGTCTCAGCATGAAAATATGTATATTAGTTTACAGGTTTAAGCGAAGCCATCTCGTATTTTAATCTGGGGGATATGAAAAGACCGTTGTCTAGTTAAAAACAAGAGGGCGGAAAAGTGGTTGCATTTGTATTTGTTTTGACGAGCACATTGTTGAACAATCAGAAGCAGAAAACTGCTGCAGGATGGGAAGGGAGCCCTCGCAGAGCAGGAGTGCGTCTCTGCGCTCTGGTTACAGAGGCTGTGATTTGACTAGTTGTGGGCTGCTGAAAAATCCCACTTTGCAGAGGCATGGTATTCATAACAGGGTAAACAGTCCCTTTCAGGCTGGAGTGGGACGTCCACCATTCTCGTGGTCTGTAGTAGGCAACAGAGGAAAAAACAGTGGGTCGTTCCTGAGAGAGAGGATGTGGTTCTGGGTTCGTGGCCAGGGTGGGAGGCAATTCCCGCATCCTGCCTTATCTTCAGGTTCTGGAGCCAAGCATGTTGCTCTGCACGTCATGTTTTCGTTAATAGAAAAACAATTTGTACAGCTCTCTTCCCTGCACCAATTTCAGGACAAGGCCTTCCTGGGGGAGCCTAGGGAAGGCCCTTGCTTTTTCTTATGGGAGGTACGATATGCAGTCGAAACCAAAATGAAATTGAAACCCGATTTGTCTCTGCCTGGTTGCTTTGGAGGAGCAGTGGGAGCCATTGTCATGCCCTCCATGCTCAATGCATGGGGAAAGAGGTGCTGCGATGTGGTTGGAGCCCTGCTTCGGGTCAGGGGCCCCAGTGCTGCCTTAGGGAGCAGTCACGGCCTAAAGGCCCAGTGGGCCTGGGATGAGTCAGAGCTATGGTCCTCAGCGTACAAGTGGCACCATTCCTTTTTAATAACGTTTGGTGCAAAAGTAGGCTGTGGTTTACATGTAAGTCAGCTACAGAGCAGAAAAAAAAATTATTAGGAATGAGAAAGGCCTCCATCTTATTCTTCTTGCTTTTACTGAAATGGAGTGGGGTGCTTTAACAGGGTGGTAGGGTGTCCTCTGATGACGGAAAACTCCATAGGAGGCAGCATACTCCAGGGGATGGTCATGGTCTGGTTTTAGATTTAGGTGGGCCTTGTGCTTTTCCATGACTTTACTGCTCCTGACCTCCCTCCTCAAGATATCTCCCTTCACTTCTCTGGAAACCAGTACCCTTGTGTGAGTATGAAATGGGGACAGTAATACTTGCCTTTCTTCCTAACTCACCTTGGAATCTACTGGTGGAAAGGATTTGGTGGGACAGTCTAAGTTCCTGATGGCAGTTCAGGTTATGATCAGGCTCTGCAAAGCTAGAAATGGTTGATGCTGGTGTTGTCTTTGGTGTGATTACAGCTCCCAGAGTGTGCAGAAAAAGACCTTCTCCTGCCGACGTTTAGAGGTATGTAGGATTGGCACTGCCATAGTTGTTAGGAGAATAGTTTTCTTTTTTACCCTCTGCATCATTTTTTACTTTTAAAATATCTTAGAATATTGAATAGGAGAGGGGGAAAGAAACCTATAAAAGAGTGCACTGAGAATATATTTTAAGCAGATGCCAGGAAACGACAATGTTCAGGTTGCACACAGAGTCTGAATTTGGCTCCCTTGTGACAGTGCAGTCTCTAATTACATGAACAAATATCATTTTCGAAGTCATATGATATAAAAATACGGACTATTTAAAACCTTAGACAAACATGAAAGTCCCACCAATTATGTTACACTTATGCCGCTTTATTGTCAGAGTGGTCTGCTTTATTTTTATTGTCTTGTGGGTATGATACTCATTTTCTACAAGAGTTCATTGACAGTACAGGGGGTCTGCAAGTGAGTGCAAATGGTTCTGACTGCAGTGCTTTCCTGAATGGGGATAGATGTAAAAAGATGTTGAAATGCTTTCCTGACTCAGGCCCATGAAGATTGCTAGCAGGGGTCATTGCTGGAGAGCAGAGACCCTTGGCTGGGAGGAGGATGTCCCCTTACCTATTAGAAGAGCAGGGCTTATCTTTTTCAGATTTCTGAAGAGAAATCTGAAGGGATTTCTGAAGAGAAATCTGAAAAAGGGGAGTAGTCTGTCCCAGACAGAAAATTGGTTTCCTGATCTGTGTGAGCCATCTAACCTGAGCCATCCTACTTAGGGAAGAGAAACTGGAAGAAAGGCTCCAGATACTACACGATAAGGCAACCATCTCAGCTATTGATAAGGTACCTGAAAAGCACAAAAAGGAATTAGGAATCTACTTCAGACAGCTGCATCAGGCTTCTCCGCACTCTCCTCCCCAGCAGTATTACATGGAGGAATTCTTCCTTCTGTACAAGCAGTTTTTCTAGTACTTAAAGGCATTAATGAAGGCTGAGACCTTTAAGTCCTGTTTCTTGCTTGCTCCTAATGGACTGTATGAACTCAACCACATAGTTTTAGTTCCCTAAATTTCAATTTATTTATCTGTAAGACAGCCTTCTATATTATATACCTCACACAGCTTTGTGAGGACAGACTTTAGGTAAAGCCAACAAGGATCTGCTGGGAAAAAATGTGGTGTAATCATGACATATTATAGTTATTATCAGTTACCATTAGAAGAATTGTACTTTTGCATGTGAGAAAGGGAAGAAGGAAAGATGCTCATTAGCAGCTTCCTTCCTCAGGCTATGAGCTTCCACAGGCTCCTCTCCGATAAGCGTGTACACAGCTGCAGTCCCACGGCAGCCTAAGCTGATGCAACGGCTCTGCTGCAGTGCGGTCCCACCATCTGTCCTTCTCTCACAGTCCCACTCCATCCCCTACATTGGCTCAGATGTTCTCTGCTCCTTCGCAGAGCCATTTTGAGGTGTTAACCTGAGAGAAAACTACCTGTTACTTTTTTTTTGTGGGGATAGTTTCTGCTGAGGAGTGCTCTGAAGCATGGCAGGACACTGTCAGAGGGGCCCTGGAGGTGCTGCAGGAGAGGGGCAGGGCTGTGGGGCAGAGGGCAGGGCAGCAGAGTTGGCTGCGGTGGACAGCAGCAGTATTGTCTTGTGGGTATGATACTCATTTTCTACAGCCTTGACTGAGGCTGCCAAGGAGCTGCAGCCTTCCCCTCCAAGCTAGAGTGTTCTGGTGCGGTGATAGCTGCTGCTGAGACTGTCTGGCTTACCATACAGCCCCACAAACACCGGTGTTGCCCCAGCTGATGGGGAAGTGCAGGGGTGAAGAGGAGTCACGGGGAAAGAAGAGGAGTGAGGATGCTATAAGATGGGACTACAATCAAGAACAAGTTCAGAAGAGAGAAATAAGAGTCACTATGGAGAAAATGTTGGCTCATGGCTCAGTGGCTCTCAAAAAGTTGACCAGACTGGGATTATTAGGAGAAGTCTAGCTAACAGTCTGAAAATACCACTTTCCCATAGTAGAAAGTGCCTCGTTTGCTCACCTCTTAAACTGCAGGGAGTTTTGATGCCTCCTCCCTGCCTCAGAAGGGATGAAGTAGAAGTAAAAAAAGTTCAGAGAAGGCCAGGAAGGATGAGCAAAGGTATGGAGCACCTCCTTTATAGGGAGAAGCTAAATAGAATAATCCTCTCTGAGTTTGGAAAAGAGAGACCCGGCAAGGGCAGAGAGGGGCTGTTGGTTTGCAGTGCTTCATGGGATCATGAATGACATGGTGAGTGGATAAGAAGAAAGTGAAAAGAAAGCAGTGTTTCACTATTTCATGCTAAAAAAGGTGGTGGACACCCTGAGAGGTTATAAAGACAGAACAATTTAGTCTGAAAGGGACCCCTGGAGGTAATCTGGTCCAACCCTCTCTCTAAGCAGGGTCAGCTTAGATCAGGGCCTTGTCTTGCCTGATTTTGAATACCTCCAAGGATGCAGATCCTACAGCCTCTCTGGGCAACCGGTTCCAGTGTTATCAGACATAAGATTTGAAGCAAATTAAGAAAGTGTTTTATGCATCATATGACCATTGAATATGTTTAAATCATTACTTAGGATACTGTGGGGTGGAAAATCTGAATTGCTTCATAAAATGACCAAAATCCTAGAAGAAAAGCACTTCCAGAGCTATTAAAACTGTGAGGACAACATCTGGCTTGAGAACTCTGTAAGCAGCAGATTGAGGGAAGGTGGGAATATACTGTGGGTGCAATCACCACAGTTTACTTGTCCTTTTCTCCTCTTCTCCCCCAGGGCACTTACTATTGACCACTTCAGAGGTGAAATACTGGCTTTGACAGGCCTTTAGTCCACCAGCATGATGGTCTTTGGTCTGCTCAGTGGGTACCTAAGCCTGGCAACACGTCTAGTAGGGTGAAAATGCATTGGAGCCCTTAATGCTGCCTTCAGTTTCACAGAAGGACAGCTGCCCAGGCAGGTTCGGACCTATTTCCATCAAGCATTAAAAGTTGGTTTCGTAACACGTATTTTTCTGTCAAACTTTGTGAATAAAACAGTGCAGGAAGATGTCGTGACTAACGCGAAGCTTTTTATTCAGGCAGCAGATGAAGTGGGTTAGTTTTAGAAAGGAGTAGGAGTCAGAAGAACATTCAGCTTAAGCAGACAGACCAACCCTGGTTAAACTGAAGGGAAAAGCAATGACACTGGGTCTTGCATATCTGATGTGAAAGACTAGGAATACAATACTGGATTTATTGTTCGGGTTATACATTATCCCAGAATACTATGGTTTTATAGTGGTGACATCTGACCACTTGCTATCAAGAGATAACTTGAAAGTGCCGCACGATAGGAAAGCTGTTCCTTTCTTGTTGCAGTTATTTTTATTGACGAGCTTTCAGACACTGTGAAAGAGTCCACTGGTACACAGCGGTAAAATACCATACACAGCCAGTCAGAGTAAGATTGAAGGTATGAAGAATAAAGCAAATGAATACCCTGCTGCCTCTCTGCACACATAGCTGCTTATTCAGCCTTCAAAAATAAGTAAATAAAATGCACAGATGTTTGGATTCAGAGATAAGATGATCCCATAGTGCAGGGACCTCTCCCATTTTTTGGATCCAATTTGCCACATCTTGGGGGAGAGGTGGATGTGGGGCCTTTCTGCAACATGTCATCTGCAACATAACCCCCTCACACTCGTGTCAGACCAATCCTTTCCTACTCACGAGCTGATAACCTCTTTGTTGCAGAAACATTAATTGATTGCTTGGGGAAAAAAAAGTAATATCTTGAGAAGGATTGCAATGCTTTATTTATGGTTTTATTTATTTATTTAGGTTAGTTGTTGCTTTTCTTCCTGTAAAGTGCTTTCACTTCTGGTGGTTGATTATTAAGGAGAGCAATGGTGTGATCATGGACTCTGGGTAAAGTCTTTCTGGTGTCTTTGTCTTCTCGCTTTAACTTGTGCTGTTCCCCATGCAGAGCTCAGCTGCAAAGGGAAGCTCTGCACCAGCGGGGGTGGAGGCCCGGGCTCAGGATGGCACAGAGCAGGGGCTCTGCAGGGCAGAGGGCTCAGCAGGCAGGTCCCAGGCAGGGGATGAGCCCAGGGACCTGTGAAGGGCGCAGTGGCTGGATCTGCAACTCCGACGCGAGAGGCTTAGTGTACCCAGATGTGCTGTGGCCAGGACCTGGTGGATGGCCACGTGAACTGTGCTCAGCCAGGTGCCGTCACACTCACCAGCTACACCAGATCACACAGTGTCTAAGCCTATTTACGAGAAAAAAGATACCCTCCTTTCCCCTCCCCATGCACTTGGGGAAAGGGAGAAAGCATACTGTGAGTCCAGTGGGACTCCGTCTCAGATAAGTGACTCTGGAGCCAGCGCCTAGCTTGGTGATGGCAAAGAAAGAGCAAGCCCGCTACCCAAGCTGGCACACGGCAGGGATCGGGCGACAGTGAACATGCACATTATTTTGTTTTTGCAGCACGTATCTCACCCAAGCCTTTTTTTCAGTGATCTCAGTAAGAACAAGAGAAATGGCAAAGCTTTTAGTAAGATCAGTTTCTCTAATGACTCACCAAGTGCTACAAAGTCAAAACAGGTTGCTTGTGCTTGAAAGGTATAAAACAACCATGTCATTTTTATGGTTACTGTACAAAACACTGCATATATGCACGCAAGGGAACATTTTAAAACCTCATACAGCTTTTTTTTGCAGCTAGAGGCTCCTTTCTCCTGTTTTTTATTCATGTGTCATGCTTTGTATTAAGCATTATTGCTTTAGCAATTAAGCTAATTTCCTCACTGCACTCTGCCAGTCAGAGTTTTGCTCTTTTGTATTCCTAAAAGAAAGGAGGAATTAAGTTGAGGTACTGGTGGCCCAAACCAGTTCCCTCTGCAGTCCACCAAAGTTCTCCCATTGGCGTTAGCAGGGGCAGCTAGTTCTCTGAGCATTGGGAAATGAGTAACAACTACATCTCACATCCAAAAAAGACCTACAAGTCCATCAACTTTCTGTTACATAAAATTATTTTCAACAACAACAATACACCTACATTTCTGTAATGTCTTTCATTCCAAATGAAATTTTACCACCATAGTGTTTCAGGGAAATGTGCCTTTTTTTTGTAGTTACACGAGATTTGACAAGAAAAATATCCCTTTCAGTGAAGTCTGACAGAAAAATGAAATTCCAAGGAAATAAAATATCTTGTAATGCAATTAGAGATTTTTACAAAAAACTTTTGAGAGACACATATTCTCATTTTTTCAGAACAGGACAGCCATCTTAGGATTTTCCAGTAGTTTCTCAATCTCTCCCCCTTTTTTCTTTCTTTCTTTTTTTTTTTTTTGAAGGAACAGGAAGCATCCAGAAGTATTCAATCCCCTAGAGGATATAAAAGAATATAAATAGTAGCATGTGATATTTCCTTGGGTGGAGAATAATTCTTATACATCACATTCCTTTTGCAAGTTAGGGTATGCCTCTGCTACAGCGCCTGGGTAGGTCCCAGGGTGCTTAATCCAGGCCAAGCTCCCACTTCCACAGCAGCACCTCTACCCAGGCCTCCACAGCTGGCGTGGAGCTCGCCTGGGCACGCCGGTGTGAGCTGCAGACAGAGGATGCTCCAGACATTCCCAGTTTGTTTCTGGAGCTGCCCAAAATGGACTCTGAAGGGAGCTTATTTCATGAATTAAACCAGCAATGCATACAAGAGATAGCTCGCATCCTTGGTTTGTCATTGTACAAAATTCCCGTTAGGACTCAGTAAGGGGTAGCATACACTCTGTAGCTGAAATGGTCTTTTTCCTCCTCTTCCTCCACGCTGGGGAACTGTGCCAACCGTTTACCTGGGGGACTTGCTCTTCTTACCATGCTGGTTACAGTATGAGGATTGCTGTCTTGAGGACGGGGATGAAGTCCAAGTTTTAACCACACTCTTCCCTTGCACCACTGGCTTCACAAGGGCACCTCCCCTCCCTGTGCTGTGACATGGGGAGGTGGTATAAGGACAGGTGGAGTTGCATCACTCCCATATGGATCTGTGGAGAAAGCCAGCTTCTCTGGCTTTTTTTCTACACTGTTGCTCTGTGACCTGCACGAGCTGTCAGAAAAATGGAGGGAAAGAGTTAAATGCGATGGCTTATGGGAGTGCCTTCCCAGCTTGATGCAGGTATTTCCTGCCCGACTGCTCAAAAATGGTAATTCATAGAACAGGATGCACATTTCTTTCTGCTTTCTGCTCATTAAAACGTCAGTGATGACAGACACAATCTCCAGGGCAGCTGCTCTGTGCCTTGCCATGGGTCTAGCCTGCCTCCAAGCAAGAGGGCTTGGTGCTGGTGAGTACCAGGGCACGTCTCTGAGGCCCAGCCACACACATTGCAGGGGAGAGAGGAAGAGGTCTGGATGGCTTTTTGACCCTCCAGTCCCTACTCCTGTTCACATCCTCATGTGGTCACAGAAGCCCTCAACTAAAGAAGTCTTCGAGTTACAGGAGAAACGTGCTGATCTAGGTCTCCTGCAGTGCCACAGGATGGGGGACCTCCCCGGCAGGGAGGAGTTGTACAGGCAGGATGATGGGAAGGTGAGCTCGCTGCCCAGGGATGACTGACCTGCACCCCAAACTGTCCCAGGACTGTCTCAGTAAGTGCTCTAGGCTCTTGCAAAGGTGGCTTGCATGTCCTCCTCCAGGACTACTGAGCTGCTCTACTTCTTCAAGCTTTTTAAATTTGGGTTTCCCCACAGCAGACCTTTCTCAAGCTGCTTAGCCTTTTTTCCTAGTACACCCACATAATTACTCCAGCACAAAGAGTGGGCTTGTGAAGCAGCAGCATTTTAAAAAACCACAAACTCTGATCTCAAGGCAATCTTTCCCTCCCACTTCCTCCCCCTTCAAGCAGGGGTGTCAGCCGTGCTGTTTCTTTCAAACTTTCTCTGAGTCATCTCATCAGGCAGCTTGTAAATACTTGAATGCATCCATCAATGTCAAGTCAAAGTAAGTAAGTAGCAGCATATGCTGTGCAATGGAGTTTCCCTTGCTCACATTTGTCTCTTTTTTGGAGGTGCAGAGAATTTAGGGGTGGCCCTATCTCCCCATATCATCAACATAGATATCGTCAAAGATGTTGTCTCATTATGAGAACAAGACACAAGATATAAGATGAGCTTCTTACAGTCGAGAAACTTACACTCTTCTGAAACTCCCACTACTGTATGATCCAGAGCGGAATGCCTTCATGCAAGATGCTCCATTCTTTTCAAGCCTAAAAACTGGGAATTAGAGACTCTGAGGAGATGCAGTACCAGCAGCCCTTTGAGAATGTACCATGGCTAACCATTTTGGACCAGCTGGTCACAGCCTTATGAACTGTTGCTAGAAAAATATTATGCTTTTATATTACAAGGGTGTATTTTGCTGTGTCATCATTGCATACCAAAATCTAAAAAGCAGAATGTGATTCAGAGGGTGTATGGAACACAAACCGCCTCCTCAGAAGGCAAAAATCTCTGCTGAAGAGCAGTAATGCTCCCAAGTATGACTGATAAACATGTGAGTTTCGTCTTGAGCTAAATGGCAAAATATGGACCCTGCACCAAAGCTTTGCTCAGCATGGGGCAAAATTCACCGGTTTGTCTGCTAGCAGGCTGGTTTATGGTAATGAAATCATTACAGTGGGAAGAAAGGAAAAGTCTTGCAAAATTTCTGAGTTATTCCCCCCAGATAGCTTGGAAGGAAGGTCTGGTGTCATTGTAATTTTTGCCTAATAAATATGAAATGGTCAAATCAGATGGATGAGCGTACTCTCAAATATGCCTATGTGTGCAAATATGCTCCCCCCCAACCCTCTGCCCCAAATAGGTAGGTTATGTGTGAAAATTACATTGGGAGCCAGGAACTCAAGCTTAGTGCCACCTTATGGAGTAGTCTGGGGGAAACCACTGAGAAGAATGCTCTTCTGCATAATGGGAGAGAAGATGCCCTGAAAACTCTTCCTCCCCTCTGCTGCAGCCCACAGTGAAAGCTTGGCAGAAGTGATGCTGTAAGGGGCATCTCATTCTTATCTGTTACGCTTTTAAAACATAAGGCATTGGGATCTCTCTCTGGATTCAGTGGCCTGCCAGAGTAAGATACTGGTCAAGGTGAGTATGGATGATAGTACTGATCTGTAAGCAATTTTTCCCTACCATGACCAAGGGACATTTCAAGCATTGCTCTTCCCTCTTGTTTCTCGGGGAGTGCAAGTCGAGAATCAGGATAATCGCACAGCAAAATGCTTTCCATCTCACTCCTTTATTTACTTTTCTTTTTTTTTGTGATTTTATTCCACTCCCAGGTGAAAGAATGTAGGCTGTTTGAAGAGCTGATCTTCTGGGGTGGGGCATTAACTTAATTTGAAGCATTGCTGAATATTTAGTCATGTTCCGTAGGAGTATTAGAATCATAAAATTCTTGGATTCCTAACAAACTGTGCACGTGTACACAATCTCCAGAAAGAGAACAAGTGTTTAAAAACAAGGCTCTATACACAATTCTAAAGTCATTTAAATATAAGATATATATATATATAATTCAAGTTAAAAACATCTTGCAGTACTACACTACTGACAGCTTGAAATCAGACACCAACTGGGATGGCATAGATCTGTAAGCTGCTTCAGGGAAAAATTGCTAACTGGTATAAATCTGATTTTAAACTAAAGATAGCACAGAGGGAGGTTTGAGTTAATTTAAATAGGAACATGTCATGTATAAACAGAAGTCTCTTCCCAGTGGTCAAACTGGTCAACCAATGGTGGTTTAGGAAGGTAGCTCTCTTATTTTTAAATCCATTATCTTGTGCTGTGGCACGTGGGACCTTGCTTTTGTGACTAATGTCTTCAAATTAGGATGCTTCCCTAAGTCTGCTAATGGCTATAGCTGGGTCAGAACCAAGTTTCTCTTCTCTCAGAGATTTTGTGATTTCAAAAAAAATTTCCTATTTTGGACAAGGATGAACATGAGAACTTAACTATTTCATCCAATGTTTACAGAAGTGTTTTCAGTAAGGAATCACTTCATCTCCCAATTTTACCTACCATGAAAATATAATATCTTTCCACTGTTCAGACATGGAGTGCCTGTCATTGCAGTGCTGATGAGACACCGATGGACAAGCTCTTGGAGGCTTGTGAAGGCTGGTGTTAGCTTTCTGTGCCATCCAGTCCACATACTCCCAGATGGAGATCGCCAAGGGAAAATTCACTTAATTTTTCTCAGAGTAAGAGATGCACATGTTTTTTTAGAAAAGCATGACTACCTGATTAGGTGATGGCTTTATAAATGGGCCCATTTCTGATCCTGCAGACTCAGACTAGAGATCAAAGTCACATGATGTGTATTGGAGTGATGTGCAACCAGAACTGGACCCATCATTTTCGAAGCAGGTCCACTAATGGTTCACAAATACTAGCTTCTGGCTCTTTTGGTACCAGACTTCAGAGGAAGGCAGAAATTGTTTGTAAAGCACAAATACTTGTATGGTGAATATACCTTCACTGTGTGAAAAATGAGCTCAAAGCTGATGCTGGGTAACAAATCTGGAATTAACTGATTTATCCAACTTCCATGTATAGTTTTCCGGCTGCAGCGCCATAGCCATAGTCAATGATATTTAGTTATCTAACTACTTCCTTGGTAGGCATAATGAAGTAATTAGCTGTCTAAGCGCTATCAGATATACTTGCCTCTATGTGCCCACAAAACTGCTCCTTTGAAAGTCTAAATACAAACCTGGAGGTGACTTCAGGCCTTAATGCTGTGTTCACAATCAAAGTGAGGCAAAGGCAGCTGCTGTGTCAAAACTTCCCGTCTTCCATTGTCAAAGGCAAATTGGCTTGCAGGTCTTAATGATCATTACCCAATTCCTAGTCACTCACAGTGGTTGAGACGCAGCTCTCCCACAAAGCCACGCAAGCATCATTCACTCTTACATACTTACATACTCATACATGTTGGCTTCAACACCGAGGTACATCTCATGCCCTGACTTATCTCTGTACATGTTGTCTATGAATAATTCAGGACGTCTCCAGACAAGTTTACTGTTTCATTCCAAGTGAATAAGCACCAGTAACAAATCTGATGTGAAAGTGTAGCAACAGACTACATAGCTAGTGTAAAGCAAGGAAGGTTTCCATGGACACCTTTTTGCTCTGATAGACGGTTTTAAGAGAGAAATACAGTATTAGTGTAGCGGGTTAAGGACATAAGCGAAGACAGACTGTTCCAGAAAGTAGCATGCATCAATCGTGTTCGACTGGTCAATCGGGCAGGCGTGTTTAATGAGTGTCGGAGGCAGTTGGCGGTATAAAAGATGCACAGTATGCCAATCCCTACAGTCTTGGGCTGGTCCAAGCTTTGCCGGCGTGCTGCGCCAATTAATCGCTATTGGTGTGATGACTCGTGAAACTCCTCCTGTGACATGCACTGCACTCTTGACATTGCAGGTGTGCCAGCTGCTCAGAGCTCAGGTGCCAAGTCACGCTGTGCAGGACGTGGACACACAGAGATAGTTCTATATGCACATATATCCTTTGGGAGTGGAGATGCTTCATTATAATTTTACATTGTTCCTGGGTATTGATAGTTTGCTGATTTTTTAATTTTTTTTTTTTTAAGCCAGAAATTGTACCAACCAGTTCAGAGGCTTTTGTTAGAAACAAGCAGAAGTTTTGTGACAATGTGTTTGGCGAGGATAACACTCAGCAGATTTCAAGGACATTTTGACAGGAAACTTTAAGATATGTTGTCAGTACTATAAGGAGAAAGAATATCCTCCTATTAACGTGTATCTAGATTTTCTCCCTGATTGTTTAGTTAATGATCCCAGCCTTGTTAGCTGCTATCAGGGAAGATCCAGCAGCTAGAGATCTGAGATGAAGACGATGAAGAATCATGGATTTCTAAATTAGAAAAGTTCAAAGGTAGAAACAGGTAATAAGGAAATTAAAAGAAAGATCTTTGTGATCATCATCCAAACTCTAGGGGGAAATAAAGAAATCTTCTGTGGATAGGAGGTACTCTCCATTCAGCCCTTCAGGTCAAAGGGTTTTCTGATGTTTCCTTCTTTCAAGAGAGAAAATAAAATGAGCATGGGTTTAGGAATATGGGGGAAAGCCCTAAATGTGGAGTGGAAATGGGAAGATTTGGAAAGGTTGTGGTATTTGGGTCCTCGTTGGCCTTAATCAGTGGGGAGGAGAACGCAGTCCTCTGGGCAGCATGACTGTACCCTGTCAAAACTTGTCATACCTAAATTACTTGACTATTCCTGTCAAGCTTGTCCCTTGTACTATCTGAGTAGCCAAAAGGTGGGCCAGCTTTACAGGTGAATTTGTGAATTTGTTGGGGTTCAGGGTTTGAACTTTTAAAATCTTTTATTCTCATGTTTTTCAGCACAGCTTTTTTCTTCTTTCCGCTGTTTTCTGCAAGTTCTCTGAGCAGGGATTGCCTCCTGCTATATTAATATATCCTCCCTGCTATGATGGGTCCTGCTCTGGGGCAGGGGTGCCTCTCTTGCACAGATGATATCTAACTTCTTATTTTTACAACCAGCTTCTAAAGGTCTTGGTTGTCTTTTATCTGTTATTTAGGTAAAGTATCTACAGCAAAGAAGCCTGTAAGTCTTTCCAGTTATCTGCCAAACTAATTGAAAAAAGGCTCATTAATTTATTTTGGGCAATTATTACGTAGTGAATAATGCAGTAAGTCACTACAACCTCCTGTATAACGTTTTCTTGCTTTATGGATTGTTTCCTAGCATGCCTGCAGCAGAGCTGTTTATGTTGTTTTCACTTTGTAATTTTGTGCATGAAGAACTACAATAAACATAATTAAAACCAAATTTCCCTATCTCTCCTCCTATTTTTCTTCCGTGACTCTTCCCTTCTCTTCATCTTCTTCATTCTCCTGTTTTCTTTCTCTCAAATTTCTTTTTCTTTCTTTACTTTCCCTGCTTTGTCTTCTGCTTTCTCTCCCTTCCCAGTTCTTTTCTGCCTTTTTTGTATTCCATGTGTTTTCAGAGACCTCAAAGGGCCTACACAACATAAGCTGGGGTTTCCAGAGATGACAAGTCTGTGGGCAGAAGCCAATAAGATTTGAAGCTGAAACACAATCGTAAAAAAGATCTACAAACTCTTGCAAAACTGGCTTGTAAAGACTCGTACCTGTCAATGACATATGAGTAGACTGTCTACATTGCTTGTATTTTCCATTTAAGGTGATCAAATGTCATCTTTCCACCACTCATCCACCTGTCTTATTTCGTATCGATCAGTACTTTTCTTTTTAAGGAGATAGTTGTTATGATATGGAAAGCAAAGCTGGAATTTGTTCCCTGAAATGTTCTTTCTGCATCTGGATTTGTGAATGGAGCCCTCTGTTAGGGGTCTGGACTTCAGGGCTCTCCAGGCTTTGCTGCTGGGTGACCACAGGTCAATCAGTTCATCTTTGGTCTTCTGCTTTCCCATCTGCAAGATGGAGATATTGGCTTCTTTGTAAATTGCTTGGAGATCTACAGATGACAAAGGTCTTTACTGTCAAAATGCTTTCTTCTTTTATTTACACTGAGAAAACACCAAACAGTTCTTGATGGGCGTTCAGTCCTTGCATGCAGAGCAGATGAAGGCTGACCACTGTGGTGAGAGAGGTGAAGAGTTTTCCGTAAGATTTAGCAGTTCATCTGAACAATGTGCAGAAGCTGATGAGCATTAACCAGTGAGGTTTTTTGAATTACTTCTTTCTCTGCGTCTCAGGAAGCGCCATCATATCTCATTATGCAGTTTCTGCTCACTAAGTGGGAATAATTGGCTGTTGGAGTGACACTGCCTTAGATAGGCATTGTCCATGATGTTATGACAGAAAGCATATCCTTTTGTTAGAAAGAGATGACATCCTGACTGTGCTTAACACCACTATCAGTTTGCATTTTGCTATCTTTCTGAAGTGTCTCTGTAGCACTAACTCAGAAATTTTGTTTGGCCGCTGGTAAAGACTGGTAGGATTTGGTGTTTAATGAAGATGATAAAAATTTCACCTTGCCATCTTTCAGAAACAACATATTTGCGGTTTCAGGAGAACGCTCCTGCTCAGCACAGGTTTTATCCTCATGAACCCTGTTCTGACAGACACAATGAAACATAGATTAATGCTGTCATGCTAAAATGCTCTCTCATGCACCTTTGCTCACTTTGCATTAAAAAAATTATCCCAAGGTGTAGAATGGGATCATATTTTGTTTTTACAACTGCATAGCTTCCAAGTTGCTTTTAATATTATTTACCAAAGAAAGAAACGTTAGTGTCCCCTCCCCCGCCCCCATGCTTGCTGCTATTACAAAATATCCCAAATGAAGAAAGAAATCCAACATCCAAAAATTCTCAACAGCCATCTAGGCACTTAGTAGCTACAGAGGGGAAAGTGTTAGCCTGTCATAAGCTAAGAAGAAAAGGCAGCCGTTCTTAGGCTGCCTGTAGCAGGCAACCGGGAGCAGCATGGGCAGAAGCAGTCGTATGCAAAAGCTTCCATTCCTGGTGCACAGCAGTTCCCAACACTGAGCATCAACTTTTCCTTTGGAGAGGCAAGCAGTCCAAAGGGTATGGTATCTGTGATAGAGGAGGGTGATATTTTATTATCAACTTACAGAGTAGGTCACAGAGGAAGCTCGTTCTTTTGTCCATGTACTCAGGCAGTGCTGGAGAGGCCTTTGTAAATGTACACATACCTGAGTAGTCCCATTTGGAGAAAGGGGCATGCTTTTCCAACAGGTTGTATGTGACCATGTGTAGATGAGGACAGTCAGAGAAAGCAATATGCAACCCAGTGGGATATATCTCTTCTTCTTTATGGTGGCCTCTAGTGGAATACAACCTTGGAAAGGAACTTTTTGAGTCCAGTGGCCCACTTAAATAGCATTTTCCTGGATATTTTCCCAAATGACTTATTTGGTCAAGAATACAGTCGGCCCCTCTTCAGCTCATGGATACATTCAGTTTTATGGACCAAGTCATCACTAGGTACAGCTTAGCCTGATTGCGTATCAGAGGGGTACAATGAAGATGAATTAACAATTGGGTCTTTCAGACACAACTATGAAGAGGACTTGGAAAGTACCTAGACAGCTGGGAGAATTAAATCCTATCTTTGCCAACAGCTGAAATGGGCCCACTTACAGGAATTACCACCAAAAGATACCTTGCTTTTTCAAGTCCAGAATATCTGCACTTGTAAATTACATGGTACATGTGACTCAGTGTAAATACAGATGCCACTATTTTTTTTAATGCTATAGGCATTTAAAGAGTCTCGTAGCACCAAATGCAGCAGCCGTCTTCACCTGACAAATTTTTCCACCCACTTAGTTGGAAGGATCCTTGCTCACTAGAAGGGAAGAGATAGGACTCAATCCAGACCGTGTGGAAATCGGCAAACAGACTTCCCTGAACTTTGCTGTCTCAGGCCCCTGGAGACCACATACATGTGAGTTCTAACGTGGACATTTCTCGTATGTCTCCAATCCAAACCGGGGGTCTTGGCAGCAAGGCAGCCTACAGGGGTGACTCAGGTTTGATCTCACACTGCACCAAGGGCAAGGCAGCTCTCTGTTTCCATTTTAATTGTGTCACTGTTGAGCCAGGGCTCACGTCTGCTTCCTCTCTCACCCCACAAAGGGAAAATGTGTGCCAAAATGCTTCCTGTTTTTCACTGCCAGCTGAGTCGTGCACTCGGGGTGAAGCTCATTAAGGCAGTGTGTGGCGTTAAAAAACGGCAGCCTCCAATAGTGGAAACAATCATGTTTCAGCATCCTATTCCTGAGTGGACTCAAGTGGAAATCAGGCTGCAGAGCACAATCAGTCCAGAAACAAAAACTGAAAGAGGGAAGGCAGTCACATTTAGTGATCTAAACAAACCAGGGAAAGTGGGCATGTATTCCACACAGGCAGTGTAATTGTTCTTTGCTTCAGACGAAGTAGGAAAAAGAGCCTGATAGGAACACCTAATGGTACAAAATTGCTTATAGTCAGAGGGGTTTGTCTTCTTTCCCATAGCATGAAGGGGTTGTCCATTTTGGCAACCCTTTTCTGGCTGGTAGTGCCAACATGTATTATAAAAACATTATCCTGTTAATTAACCTTCTAAGAAAGAAACCATTTCTTGACAGAAGCACGCATCTGTGTCCTTACCACGCTTTTCTGTACTTTATTTTCCTCAGCTGTGATGTTTCTTCCTCCCTCTTTCTCAGCTACTTTTTCCTAAGCCCTTTCAGTCTAAATTGTTTGAATAATTGCTGGTCATTTTGTCCTATAAGGGCTTATTTTTCTCCCAGGGCAGGTTACAGGGCTGTTATGTCTAACTCCAATCATCTCACACATGGAATACAAAACAAAGAAAAGCTGTCTAGTGTTTCAATCTCTCACCCTTCTTGGTGGCTAAAAAGATTTCATAATAATGTTTATGTTTAGAATTTCTGCAGTAATAAGCAGATCAGTATCAGTGCGTACGTAGTAAGTTTAAAGAGCTGTTAATAGACCGTTGCATGGCTCAGGAATTTAAAACCTTCATTACTATGTCATCAGTTCAAAGTCAACTCCGTTTACCAGGGATCCCTGATAGCATCAGTATATCCTTCCCAGATGAAGCAGGTATGCTTGTCCAAACTTGGAATTGCAATTCCACAGAAAATTCAGAAATTGCAAATTTTTCATTCAAAACTTTCCCACAAAACAGCGTTTTTGAAAAATGGTCTTTGGTCTACAAGCACTGCTGTTTTTTATGGGGAACATCTAAAAATGCCTATCTAAGGGAAAGTTTGAAAAATAATAAATGTGGAGACAATTTGGTTAATGTGTTTTGAATGTCCTTCTGGTTTTGTTTGTATACAAATTCTTTAGGATGAGGGGAAGGGAAAGAACTGGTTACCTGGAGTATTCCATTTAGGACGTCCTAATAATTTGCTAGTGATCTCATGGTCATTTTCCACAGCCACCAGTTGTGATCTTGCAAAAAGGACTATAACAAACAAACAAACAAGGAAGGAAGGAGTGAAGGAAGGAAGGAGAAAAAGAAAGAAAGAAAAAAAGAAAGAAGGAAAGAAGAAGAAAGATACAACACAGTGTTTCTTTAACAGGTAAATACAACATAGACTGTTATAGACTGCTTTTCCCCCGCAAATGCTCCATGACCAGACAGTGGGTCTTTAAAAATACATAGTTGTAGGTTTTAGATATTTTCCTAATGAGTTTCACCAAGCAAGGCCAGAGGGCTGAAACGTAACTTATCATTTCTCTTCCCATTTCCACCATCATCGGGAGAAGCCATATGTTATCTACAAGTGATCGGTTTCTGCTTTCCAAAGCCAAGTGAGGAGTCCAGAGATGCTGATTCTTTTCTTGGCTGTGAAAAGTCACTTTGCATTTATCTGTGTTGCTCTCCCGAGGGAGGATTTTCTTAATGAATTGGATCCTGGTGGTGAGAATGGATAAGGGTCAGGTAAGTCCAGTTTTCAGCTGGTGAAGTGCTCGGGACAGTGGTTGTATTTACTCCTATATTAAATAAGGAGGAAAATTCATCGTCTCTTTGACTTTGCCAATGTCAGTTGGAATGTAGGTGCTAATCTAACAGAAATAATAATAAAGGAGGCAATTTTCTTAAACCACAATACTTGAATATGGAAAATCTCCACTTTCATTCCTGAAAAATCTCTCTGCCTTTATTGCCTTTTTATTGAAGATTTCCTAAGCTATGGCTCTTTCCTCTAGTGCTATGGTTTTCAGCTCTTTGTCTATGAATGCTTCACGGTCCAGAAAGTATTTCTAGGGTTCAGAAAAAGGTGAATAAGTAAAGAAAGTTCATATATGCTCTGGAGTGACCTATACACGTGAATAGTTGTGGAAAATTGAAAAGGGTTGGACATCCATAAAGCAAAAAATTGCACTTGCAGTCACTGAGAAGTAGAGGAATCTTGGAATCTTGGACATGGACATGATATGTTCAGTCTAAAAGACTTTCCCATAAGCTGCTTTACAAATAAGTTGAGGTGATGTAGGATTGTTTCATGATACTTTTTAAAACATGCAATGAAACTGATAAACTGGTATTCACTTCAAACAGAGTATCTAGGAAAGCCAGACAAGTTCGCGATTTGACACATACAACATGTAGGTCCTGCTTCCCTGACATGAGAAGTTTTTACTTACATACTTTTTGCATAAGCATGGACAGAAAGATTTTTTTCCCTTAGAAAAACTCATGGTTAAAGAAAATACCCAGTGAACTGAATCACTTACTAATATTCTTTCAAAAGAATAATGTAATGATGGAAGTGCTCCATTCCAATGATCAGACTGTAGCTTCCTATTTTTCCTTTTAGATTTTTCAGAGCCACAATAATGGCATATTTCTCCTGATATGGTATCTGACATCAGACTTAGCCACAGCTCTGAATTCTGGGGAAATCTGATGGGTTTTGGTCATCTTCTGACATTCTTCTGTATTCTGCGGTGGGAATCAGGCCTCGTCTCTTCCCTGGTAGCTCATCTTATAGGAACAGGCACCTGCATGCTTCTGTATGTAAACTGCCCCTTATTTGGAAAGCTTTGTCCCATTGGTGAAAAAGACTTTTTGGCAGTTATGATGATGATTATTATTATTATTATTACTACTACTACTACTATTCATTTTTTTGAAACAGAAAAGCTCTCCACACCTTTTCTACAAGGCTGCAATTTCACTGTGTCCAGCAAAGTACTCACATTTTATATCATCTGTGTGCTTGAATCAAAACATCCTTGTACTGATGGTTATGTAGTTTACACCCACATGTGCACGCATACACACGCGCGCGCACACGCACAGAGATATGTGATCATATTCACATTCCAGGTGAATCACGATGTATATAACTAGAAATTACTCCCTTTCCCAGTGGTTTTAACCAAGGGAGACAAGGAAAGAAAATCATTGTCTCTGACTATATCACATCACTGGTAAATTCAGAGATATAGTAATAAATTCTTTGTGTTAAGCTTTGTATCTCCAATGATATAGTGCATCTGACTGAAGGGAATAATTTAGAGAATGCCTACTCTTCTTCTTTGGAAAAGCCAGCAGTCAGTTGCTCTTACTGAGCTCTGAGTTCACTCACAGCAGGAGGCAGCTCCCAAGTGAGAGATTATGATAAGGTGAGAGATAATTCCCCATCACTACTTTCTAATTTATACTAAACCAAGAGAGGTAGAGCAAGGGTGCATATTTGCTTCCACAGCGCAGAATGCTGCCTTTCCAGGTCAGTGTAGCAGCATATTGGGGTGTAGCTTTCATGCAAAATCCCAGCTTTAACTTAAGACTAACAACTTTTTGGGTCAAGACTTTCAAATTTTCAGGTTGACACCTACACACGTAGCCTGATGGCTAGAGACACTAAGAGACAGAGATGTTGGAGTTACATGCATTGAACATCTTTGGAAATCAAATTACTTGTGCGTCTCTATCCTACAAAAACATGCACATGTGCTTGACGCATGAGCAGTCTTGTTGAGGTCAGTGGGGCAGCCTCCATGCATACAATGAAATATATAAGTCTTTGCAGGATTGAGACAGTTATTTTGTGATTTCCATGTTTTGATCTTAACTTGAAACCAGTGAGGCTTGAGAATATTGTCTTTGCTTCTTGTAAGAGACATGCCTAAAAAAATCTTTTTGACGTTACTGTTCATACTGGAGAAACGTTTGAGTAATCTCAGGACAAGGTAAAATGCTTAAAGCACACATTATCTTAAAGGAACCAAATATCGTAGCTGAACTATGAATCATAATTTTCAAGTTCAGCATCTTAGAACTTACAAATGGCTGCAACTTCATCATAAAACCAGCTGAAGCTGGAGATGGTGGCACCTTGGAGAATCCTTCTGTGACAAGGAGGTGATATTTTCCAGACTGCAGCATCATTTCACTTGCTTGATATTTGCAGATGCCTGTAGCTGAGGCACTCTGAGTCAGTGAGACACAGGAGCATCACAGGAAACTTTGTATTTTCAAAGGAACTGAGTAGTGATTGCAAATCATTGTAATTGTGCAAGTGTCTCTGAACTTCTTCTCACAACTTCATGAGTGCAAAATGGAAGATCACTGGAAGGTCTGAACTGGAAACCAGTTACGATGTCACTTGACACATGCATTTAGAGAAAATGGCACTATATCATCAGTTCAAAGTCAGCTCAGTTTACCAGGGATCCCTGATAGCATCAGTCTGTCCTTCTCAGATGAAACAGGTATGCTTTCCAAACTTGGAATTGCAATTCCACAGAAAATTCAGAAATTGCAAATTTTTTATTCAAAATTTTCCTACAAAATAGTGTTTTTGAAAAATGGTCTTCAGTCCAATTTTTTAATTTCAATTCTTATTTTTAAAATTTGTCATGGTTTAACCTCAGCTGGCAACTGAGCACCACACAGCCACTCACCCACTCCCCCCCCTCCAGTGGGATGGGGGAGAGAATCAGAAGAGTGAAAGTGAGAAAACTCATGGGTTGAGATAAAAACAGTTTAATAATTAAAATAATAATAATAATAATAATAAGAAGAAGAAGAATATACAAAGCAAGTGATGCACGATGCAATTGCTCACCACCCACCGACCGATGCCCAGCCAGTCCCCGAGCAGCGGCCCCCCCGGCCAGCTTTCCCCCAGTTTATGTACTGAGCGTGACGTCACATGGTATGGAATGTCCCTGGGGCCAGTTTGGGTCAGCTGTCCTGGCTGTGCCCCCTCCTGGCTTCTTGTGCACCTCCAGCCTTCTCAGTCGGTAGAGCATGGGAAGCTGGAAAGTCCTTGACTAGTGTAAGCACTGCTCAGCAACAACTAAAACATGGGTGTGTTATCAACATTGTTCTCCTCCTAAATCCAAAACATAGCGCTGTACCAGCTACTAGGAAGGAAATTAACTCTATCCCAGCTGAAACCAGGACAAAATTTCATTTGGTCTGCAAAACATTCATAAACAGCCAAGATTAAAAATATGGCAAAAAGTAAAATGACATAACAACAAAAGTAACATTTTTTTTCTGAAGGAATACATTCTGAAAATATATTTTATGGTTATGGTCAAGAAAGAACATACCCTATCAAAATGTGTCATTTTGGTTATTCTCCCAAAATGAAATAATTTTGAAAGGTCCTATTTTGACTTTTTTTTAATAGTAAAATATGTCTGTTGAAGCTCCCCAGTAAAACAGGTCAAAAATCCAATGCAGCAGCCAGTATAAAATGTGCTGGTATTTTCCATCAAACCAGTTGCTCCCCCCCAGCCCCTTCTAGAGCAGAGGATTTGAACAGCCTCAGTGGAGCATCTCCCTTACTGGGTGCAGCAGTGGACTCATGTCACCGCTAAGGTGACATGGCAAGGCCAGGACTGGGGCAGTCTTATAGGAGAAGTTATTTTGTTCCTTCCTTTCTCAGTCTGATTTTTAGCTACACAGAACCAGGAAATTCAGCAACCTCTGTATCTTATATATATATAAATACATATATACTGCAGTTTGTTTTGGCAGCTGTAGTACCATGTGCTTGAGAATCTCAGCTGTAAGCATCAGGAGTTTCCTGCATGGCAGACTTGTGCACAGAGAGTTTTAATGAGCTTTTGATATGAACAAACTGTTCCTTAAATCCCTGCTATGAAGACAGAGAGCATGAGGCAAGAATACACTTTATGTGAAAATTATTCGTCCTCATAAAGTGAGAGCTTGGCTTTGGTGGCCAAAGGAATGGTTTGTTCAAAAGCAACCCAGTGAAAGATAGAATGAAATTCTGAGTTCCCTGTGGCCAAGTGTCTTTGGTCTCAAGGACGTCCTTAAGTGGTAATTACAGAAAAGGGCTTGCAGTGATTGTTTCAATACCTGTGCAACAGAAAGTATATATCACAACATGTTTTATGAAATGCTCCCTGGGTAATATTTGGAAGCTAACTTTGCAATATGAAGGTAAAAGTTCCCCTCCTGTTTGGAGGGTTTCATTAAAAAAAAAAATGGATCTCCCACTGACAATTTCAAAGACCAATTTAAACAATATCATACTTTTGTTTGTTTATAGTAAGACTCTTGTCTAAACTTGAAGATTCAGGGTTGTTTTGCCCTGGAGTAGTTTTCTTGGCACTGTTCATAATCTTTTAAATTCCAAGCTAGATTTTGGAGGAGAGTCAATGTATTACTTCATATGAAAGCTATTATTCCATATGAATAATTAGCACTCCGTCCTGCAGGACGATGAATGTGAGGCTTAGTGCTGAGCTGCTGCTAGGAATGCTGACTGTGGTTTTCATAATTTGCAGTCCAAAGTGGAATAAACTATGGGCTTGGGCTGCCTGAAACATTGTACCCAGGTATATGGGCTACTTGCTGAATGAGTGCTCTTTGGAAGAATGCCGATGGAAGCCTTTTTGTGCGTATGGATGTCTGTCCTCCCCAGCACCAGGTACATCTGCAGGAAGAGCAGCTTGCAAAAGTGAAAATGTCTGCTGCGTAATTCCTTGCCATGTGGAGGATTACAGCCTGCAATGTGACTAGACTGCAGGCACTTGCCCAACGTCCTCCTGTTGGTAGCAGTGTCACTGCAATTTTTAGCCACTCCCAAAGAGGTCAGATCTTAAAATGGCAAAGGCTGATGGAGAAGAGCAGGACAAGGCAGATTTTGTTTACATGCCATGCTTTTCAGGTTGTCAACCCACAGATCTCTGTGCTGTGAGATAATTTCTGGTCAGACTTACAGGAGCTTCTTGTCATACTGACTAAAACTTTATTTCATCTGTTTTCTGAATTAATCTATCATAATGATGTAGGAATGTGCGTTCGCAGCCCAGAAGGCCAATCGTATCCTGGGCTGCATCAAAAGAAGCGTGGCCAGCAGGTCGAGGGAGGTGATTCTGCCCCTCTACTCTGCTCTGGTGAGACCCCACCTGGAGTGCTGCGTCCAGCTCTGGAGCCCTCAGCACAGGAAAGACACGGACCTGTTGGAGCGGGTCCAGAAGAAGGCCACGAAAATGATCAGGGGGATGGAACACCTCTCCTCTGAAGAAAGGCTGAGAGAGTTGGGGTTGTTCAGCCTAGAGAAGAGAAGGCTCTGGGGAGACCTTATTGCAGCCTATCAGTACTTAAAGGGGGCTTATAAAAAAGATGGGGACAGACTTTTTAGCAGGTCCTGTTGCGACAGGACGAGGGGGAATGGCTTTAAACTAAAGGGGGTAGATTTAGATGAGCTATAAGGAAGAAATTTTTTACGCTGAGGGTGGTGAAACACTGGCACAGGTTGCCCAGAGAGGTGGTGGATGCCCCATCCCTGGAAACATTCAAGGTCAAGTTGGACGGGGCTTTGAGCAACCTGATCTAGTTGAAGATGTCCCTGCCGATGGCAGGGGGGTTGGACTAGATGACCTTTAGAGGTCCCTTCCAACCCAAACTATTCTATGATTCTATGAATATCAGTTGGTTGCTGTAATCTATATAATACAGCCTAGACATCTTTATAGATGATTAATTCTAGCGTAAACCATTTACCTCAACACCCATATAACTTGTATGTGAGATACTGATAGTGTTGGACTCTTCTAGAGCACGGGAGGCTATTGTATAAAGAATCCAGTGCGCAAAACTAAAATATTGAAAAAGGTAGTGTGTTGTTGGTTATGGAGGTGCAAGCAGTCATAGCAACCTGGAGAAAAATTAAGCCATATTCAGCACTGCATCTCTGACATTAAGAAAATGTGGTTATTTCTAATGGCAGCATATGAAAACAGTTTTAATTCCAGGATTTTTCGGAGTGCTCCCAGGAGTTTGAAATATCTCAGGAATGACATTTCTACACGCATTGTGGAACTTGTTTATGAGTCTGAGCTTCAGACCACAGGTATTTGCACATGACCTCAAAAGTTAGTGAGTTTACTTGTGAGAGGACAGGTAAAATGAACACTTCACTCTTGACCTGAGCTATTTTTACCCAATGTGTTTTCACAAATCTTGTCTAATTAGTCTTTCCAATTTTTTTTTGCTCTGACTTGAATATTCTGGTAAAAGTGTGGAGTGTCAACAACGTCTAGCTGTTCCGGAGAACAGAAGAATAGGAATTTGCACCTAGTGAATGCTAAACCTTTGTATGAACACTGTGGCCATATCACGTTTCTTCCTGAACAGGCATGTTTCAAGAGAGAGAGAGTAAAAGAGACACACTTCATTGAAGAATTTCCAATTTAAATACTCCTCCCTTTACGTCACTGGAATTGAATGCTTGGCATATAGTTTTAACGCCAGAAAAGACTATTTTTGATCATCTCGTCTGACAAAAACCATAGATTTTTATCAACTGGTTTCTTCATTGAGCCTCTAACTTCTGTTAGTAGGGTACACAGGTTCAATTTCAAGGCTTCACCTGAGAAAGAATCCAGCGTACCCTTGAGCAAGTAATTTGGTTGAAGATCCTGACTGTCAGGAGTGCATGCCTTTGCTCCCGAATGTAGTTAGCGTAGTTGCCAGATGTTGGATCTTGCTCTACCCTTTTCCATTAGTTTAAAAACCCTCTGCTATCAGAGGTATTTACAGACCATGTTCAGATCACTTTTTACCTTTGTGGGGATAAACTAAACAGGCTGAAGTCCAGGAGTCATAAAATGCCCCCTCACAAAAAGCTTTAACTTTAGATTGTTGCTCCCTCTGAAAGGTGACTGTAAAAACAGTACTGCAGAGTTTCATGTTTATGACTTTAATGGTTTCTATATAAAGAGCTTTGGTTTACCAGTTAAAATGCAGTGTAACTGGCTGCCAGACCTTTCAGTTTTATCATAGTCTCCAAGGGAAGTTGAGATTTTTGTGTCCTGTCTGTCATCACAAGCAGTAAACGCAGATTAAATCAGAGCAGGGCTTGAAGACTGGTGTCGAGGTCCATGGCCTACCTCCCTCTCCCCTAAGAGGAAAGGGATCACATGCCTGGTGAGATCAACGCCGCCTCGTGTCATGCGATGTGACTCGGAGGTTGCTCAGTCCCCCCCTCCCCTGGGTCCCTCCTCGCCCCCTGCCAGCAGGAGCTGTGCCCACTCCAGCATCTTCTCTGGGTCATGCTACGCCCTCAGCTACCCCATGTGATGGTGGTGCCGTCAGTACCCTTTATTGGGTCGGCAGCGAATGTGGCCCCGTGAAGCCGGGCGGGTGGCCCTGTTAATGAGTCACAAGACGGAGCAGAGGTCTGAGCTCACTCCTTCAGCCGTGCTAGCTCTCCCCTACAAATACCAAGCGAAGCAGTACGCTGCTCTCCAAAAAAAAATAATCAAATGTCCCTTCACGCAAAAAGCGGCAGTTTTGTTCAGTGAGAGGATTTTGCTTTTACACAGTCATTTTTTCACAGCAATGCTGCCCTTTGAGGCAAAAGAAACTTTTTTTTTTTTCCTCTTGTTGCAGTTGGTGGGTGTAAGTAGAAAGAAAATTCCATAGTTTAAAGATAGGAGTTACTAAAATAGTAGATTAGATTGGTGACTATAGGGAGGAAAACCTAAATACAGAAGGAGGGAAAGAAAAAGGGAAGAAGAAATGAAGGAAAGCAACAAACGTTTGAGGAAAGAATACACAGTGTTTCTTCTTCTCTCTATTATTCTTTCTTCCCACCACTCCTTCCAATTTAAATCTTTCCTTTGGTTGTAGGCACCAATCCAGCAACTATATGAAGCAAGTAATTAATGCTATGTATGGAAATAGTGTTATTAACTTAAGTGACCACAGTCAAGATCAGATTTCTGTTCCTTTTTTCTATAATGTACATGTAGAATTATATTTCCCATGATGGAATATTTCTTTTGCAATTTGTTAATTGCCTTTTTTATTATGAAGAGAATTTGTACTCTGAGAGCTACAAAAGGGCATGAGGTTCCAATAGCACTTAGAAACACAGTCAGATCTGCAACAGGAAATAAAGAGATGAATAAAGCGATCCCAAGATGCTTTCCGAGCCTGGAACACAAGCTATGGATGTGTCTTTTGACAAGTTAAGTTCTCCCTAAACACATCCACACTGTCAAATAGGTAAACCTCAGACTGCACCCAGAGCTGAGGAAATCCAGGCTCTTGCGTGTTAAAGATGCACGTGCCAGACTCAGAGGTGCAGCAACAAACACTTCCAGTTGTCTTTTAACAGGTGGGGAGCTGGATGCTAGGTCTGGGGAAACTCTGTGTAATTCCTGGATTTGCCTCAGTTGCAGGGTAACAGGTGCAACACCACCCCTGCTGGTCTCTTAAAAACTATAAGACAAAGACAATAATGCTATTAACCTTCTTCCTAAAATGCTGGGAATTCAGGCTGCAATGTTCTAGGCTGAGTAGCATCACCACCTTTCTTCTGTCTGATGTTTTTAACATATGGAAAAGAGATTTCCAAATACATTTCACAAGCTGTGTCTTTTCCATTGAATTAGATTTTCTGTTTCATTTCCATTAAATGATATTTAGCTAAAGACAATAATGCTATTAACCTTCTTCCTAAAATGCTGGGAATTCAGGCTGCAATGTTCTAGGCTGAGTAGCATCACCACCTTTCTTCTGTCTGATGTTTTTAACATATGGAAAAGAGATTTCCAAATACATTTCACAAGCTGTGTCTTTTCCATTGAATTAGATTTTCTGTTTCATTTCCATTAAATGATATTTAATTCCTGAACATATGTCTGCTTAAATATTTATTATAAATAAGCTTGCATTATAGAGTTATAGTCCATTTTAAAATGCAGATCATCTCTAGAAAAGAGATTTAATACAGATCTTATGCAATATTTATCAATTAAAACTAGTTTCAGGGATTCATAGTTGCATAATGATTTATAAATAAAAAATAATACTGGAGGATATGTTTCATTTAAACTATTTTATTTTGTTTTTTAAATTCAGTTATATCTAATATTTTGGTAGTTAAATTGAAATTCTGCTACATAATTTACATCTGAGAACATAAGCTAACATCTAATTTAATTTCATCTTCTTTAAGATAGATATAAACTGTATTCTGCAGATTCATAGGAACTTTGTTTTTGTGGGATTTGTTACAATTAACCTGACAGGGTATAAGAAATGCAGGTATGGTAGTCATTAGCATTCTCCACCATGCCTAAAGTCTTCTTGGAAAGAGATCAAGAATGATATGGATTCCTTAAGAAGACCAAAGAGACAGGCCTTCGGTATTATAGCTTGCAGGGCCTCTCCCTGCTCTAGCCAGTGCAATGCCACCACTGACATTTATGTAATCTACTTTCTGAAGGCCAGGCATATTTGTTGCAAGTGTTGTCCAGACATGGCCCTACCTAGACTGTGAGATCTAACACGATTCTGATGCCAGGCTGCATTGGTCCAAAAGAAAACAGCAGTTCTTTATCATCTGGTGATGTCTGAAATGTTTGGTTGATACAGCCAGCCTAAACTGAAAGAAAGCTTTCATAGGATTTACCAGATTTACCGTCCTGTACATATTAATTGGAAAGTTACTATTTAATAGTTTTGCATTGCCTCAGTTAACTCTTTTTTTTTCCCCCCCGAAAGAACACATTAGGAAGTTGATATTGATAAATTGTATTCATAGAATATTTGAAACTTGCTGAGCCTTCAGAGGATCACGGTGTCTTAAATGCATTTACGGATTCAGAATTATGCCTTAGTATTGTTGTGTAGTTCAGTTTGCCCTATTTTCCTGTATCCCTCTGTTGTTTCTTATCTCAGTCTTACACTGAAAAACCCTTAGCCACAGACCAGCTTTTGCTTCTGACGTTGTGCCCACGGTAGGGTAGTCTTGCCACATGAAGCCTCGATGATACAAATAATCATAGCAAAAGGCCATTGTGATCATCTGTTTAGGTTTCCCGTAGTAACACGGGTCTCAAGACTTCTTTGAATTGATTCTTGTTTGAATTGCAATGAGTCTTTTGGAAAAAAAAGTATCCAATTGTGATTTAAGTATTTCCGGTGATGGAGACTCCATCACAATCCTCTGCAACTGGTAAATGTTAATTATCAGCACTTCTATCAACCGTTATCTGTTACTTTAAAACAACCACAACAAAAGCTACCTGTATGTTTACTCAGAATTGCAGGTGAAAAAGATCTGTTCAGTTTAGTAATCTGCAGGGATGAAGGTATCTTCATGCTATGCCACTCCATCCCAAAGGATATCGTGTTTCTCCTTATTAACCCCAGACACATCGAAGGGTCCTTGGGGAGATTACTTTACTTCTCTAAACAGCTAGCAAACAATAGGACTGAACAAACGATTCACAGAGAAATATGTAACGCTGTGGATTTCACTTTTTCCTGCTGCAAAATGTCCATGAGCAGCTCATACATTATTTAATGTGGCTCTTCAGAATTACTCCACGGAACTGTACATTTGTGTGTGTGTGCGCGAGAAAGAGAGAGATTATTATTCCTTCCCGACGAATTGCTTGGAAAGTTCCCTGTAAACATTTGGGTCTTGAGAAATATTAACTATGATGGATTGTATCAGCATCTCGGTGTTATTTCTGGACTTGACAGGTACTATCAGCAGATGGAATGTATTCAGACTTCGGTTCTGCCATGCAGACACACAGTTAGAAAATTCAAAAAACTGAAACAAAATGCTGCAAAATGTCCATGAGCAGCTCATACATTATTTAATGTGGCTCTTCAGAATTACTCCACGGAACTGTACATTTGTGTGTGTGTGCGAGAAAGAGAGAGATTATTATTCCTTCCCGACGAATTGCTTGGAAAGTTCCCTGTAAACATTTGGGTCTTGAGAAATATTAACTATGATGGATTGTATCAGCATCTCGGTGTTATTTCTGGACTTGACAGGTACTATCAGCAGATGGAATGTATTCAGACTTCGGTTCTGCCATGCAGACACACAGTTAGAAAATTCAAAAAACTGAAACAAAACAAACCAAATCTCCCCTTCCTGGGCCAGTCAGGCCTTAACTGAGACATCATTATTACAAATCTCGTGTTTACTGGTGAAAGCCATGGACAAACCATGAAATGGATGCACCTTACTGGAGTCAGGCCAGCCTTGGGCACCTGCAGCACGGCTCCGTGTGTCCCACCAGAGGTCTGAGACCAACCCTGCCAACAACTGTCTTGGTAAGGAGAAGTGGGTGACAGGTTCACGTTTCACCTCTCCTCTTATCCTCCGCATATACATGCACACCCTGTGGCTTCACAGCCTTCAGCAACTGGTAAAACCTCAGGTAGGCGGTATAGGACAGCAATCCCTGTAGATATCCTGGTCGACACACTGCCTCCAGCTAGCCGGGAAGGGACCGCTCCTCAGTAACACGGATGTGGACTGGGTGCCTGCCAGGCACAGCAGCATCTAGGATTTGAGGGCATTAAATAGAGATTGCTTTTTACTAACAAACCTCTGTGAAATTAGAACCTACTTTTTCTGATTGATTGTTTGTTTGTTTTTAAGTACCTGAGACTGAAATGCAGCTAACAGCCATTCTTGGTATGGCTTGTATTATGAAAGAAGAAATTATTTTAATTGCTCTAGCAATTCCCTTCCCGTTGCTGTAAACAAAATTATTTCCTTCAGCAGCAGTCTGCTCACGTTGTACCCGACAAAAGAGCTGCGCGCTCCGATCAGGGCTGGTGCAAAGGCTGCGTCGGGGCTGCAGCCTCTTCCCTCGCATGGACCGCAGAGCACGGACTGGGTCTGCAGCCAGCCGGGTGAGGCTGCTGAGGCAGGGACTGACCTCTCACCCCTTTGCTCCACCCCATCCTCACCTAACTCAGTTTATACAGACTCCGCTTCTCTCCCTTGCAACGACATTTATTTACAAGCCATTTCAATGTTTCGTGTTTGGGAACAGTTTTAGCATAGAGAAAGGCAAGAGCACTGTGCTGGAAAAGCTCTGAGAGCCCTGCTCTGTCTGAATGATTTCTAGATTGAAGTACCAGTGTGAGGTTTGGAGCTTTTTTCCTTGAGCAAGTGCATCCCCTGTAAAGGAATTAAAGTCGAGACAGAAGAGCAGATTGAATCCAAAGGAACGGGAAAGGGATACAGTTTCATGGGAAGATCCTGTGGATTTTCTCTTCAGATGTGCTGATCTATAGATTGATGCAATCAAGGCAAGACACAACTATTACGAAAATGCAGCTCTGGCACTGCACAGCCTGCAGAACCTCCTCTGCTGGTGTCGGCTTTGAGCTCACAACTTCAAAATTATTGATTTAAACATTTTACTATTGATTGCACAATTAAAGCATGAGTGGAGGAAGGAACATGCAGCTAGTTATGGTATTCAGCTTCACTTTATATGACGCAGAGACACATTATGTATTTGTGTGTTGCTGTTGAATGAGATTGAAGTGTGTCTTTAGACATGATTTTGGCCCTTGGCAAATAAAATGCTTCGGATGAATATCCAGTCTTGAGCCAGTAGCACTATTATATGAAGACTGCACTTATGCTTTCATCTTCTGAGTGCTTATTCATAATGCTGTAGTTAACTAAATGCCTGTAACTTTCTCCATAAGCCGAAGAAGTCTGTATTGTTAATAAAAAAGTCCATTGTTGAGCCTTTGAAAACTCTATATACTCAATGCTCAGGTAAAAAAGGGAGACATGAAGAGATGTTTTCCCAGACATTTCAGGGTGCAGAAATGACATAATGACTTTTTTTCTTAAATTGGTAATAATTTTCTGTAAGCTACACTCTGACCAATATACAGTTTAAATTGTGTTAAAAAACCCCAGATATTATTTAAGAGACACGGTTAGGTTTCTACATACCTGGGGAAGCATCTGTTTTTCCTTCATGTATCTCTCGTGGTGTTAGTGGAACTGCAGAAGTGTAGAGATGCCCCAGTTAGAATTTGCTCATAGACCTAAGAAATCCTTTGATAGTGATACATGCACATTTTAATTAAGTAAGGAAGAAATGCCTTGGAACTGATTTGTGTAGCAGATGATATAGCAAAACTAAGCAAGGTACTTCTCAAAAGTGTGTAGTGAGTACTTTTGAATCTGACGGCAGCAAAAGTAAAATCTTCCTGATGCAGTGGAAAGCGATACAGAGAGCATTTGGGAAAGAATGGAATGCAGATTCAATGACAATTATTTTCTATTAAAATGAGATATGAGAATGACTGATAACATTTTTTGTGTCAAATTTAATTGTCAATGCCAAATAAGCTAGAACTGCATGAACTCAAAATTCTTTAAAGGTACCTCAGGTAACTCACAATATTTACCTAGGCATAATCTTAGCAGCATTTTCAGTTGGGATATAATACTGGTTTACTGTGGTGGCTGCACTTATTCAGCCTGAGATAAAGCAGAAGAGATGTTATTTATAATAATTCCTTCCATTAAACTCTTAGCTTGTACTCTGTACCACAGATGAGCGTCCAGCAGTCTACACAGTTCAGATTACTAACCTTTCAGACACCAGTCTGGGCTTCGTCCCATAATCAATAATCATCCATCCTTCATTTTATTGCTACCTAAGCATAACTACTAAATAGATATGGTGAGAGATGTATACCACTATCACCACTAAAACATCTTTGTTCAACATCCTGCCCATGACACAGAAACAGTCTCTTTTTTTCTTATCTTTTGAAAATGCTTTTGAAAAGATTTGCTATATTGATGAAGTGGATTTGCCCTTAAAAGCCTGCAAACTGTGTTGGGAAACCTCATGCAGCTAGTTTACCCAACATTTTTTCACTTACTTATTTTCTAATTGCACATAAATCACAGCTGAAAACTTGATCTGTAGGTCTGAACACATACAGCCTCTGGAAGATGTGATCTGAACTCAAGATTGGATCAGATGATTGTGAATTTTACAGTTTTCTTGTTTTCATATCACAGAACTCTGAAGCCAAACATGCTGACCTTGAGAACACTCCAAATTATGTGGGACAAACCCATCACTAATCAAAACCTAGAATTTACAATCTATTACAAAGAGAGCAGAAGAGTCTCTTGGTATTGGTATTGTTGGTATCAGTGTTAATTGTTCAATAATTAATTACATTTGGTTCAAATTACTAGTTTTTGCTTTCTGTTCTTCATTTGTTTGCATACCTGTGCCAGCTTGGGTTATATAATCGGTCATACAGATTGCATAGGATTAAATTTCATGATTCTATGATTTAGATTGCCTGATGCTTATAAACGGGAAAATTATGAGCAAAACGCTTTTGGCTTTGAATTTTCTGATACACAATCCTTTGAACTAAAATTTGTAATTCTGTAGGGGTTCTGTGAATACTTAAAAAGCACTTTGCACTTTTGAATAGTTGGGGTAGTAAATAACACAATACTGTCATTAGCCTTAATCCAAATTAAATGGAAATATTTTTTCCAAATATACCAGTCTTTCATGGGAAAAAAAATGGCATTTTGATAGTGTTGCTAATTTCTAGTTAATGACCAACAATTGGAAACCCTAATTATCCACGGTTGCTTTTTTCTATATTCAGGATGTTTATTATGAGTTCACTGCTTAAGAGTTGTGCAGGAATATTTTATTGGCTTTAATGTGAGTAGTCTTTCACCCCCTGAATTCTGTTTGGATTTCTGAAGACTGTTTGCTCCTCCAAGGTGAATCCGTGCAGAAGCATGGAGTTGATTGCATGTGAATAAGGTTGAGGGCAAAACTTGACCTCAGATTTTGATTTTGTTCAAAACCAAAACCCAGATGAGAACACTAGATTTTCTAGCTCTCTGTCAAAAATGAGCAGTATTGAGAAATCTAAGTTACTCAGGTGCATTTGAGAAGTTCACAGTGCAGTCAAGGAAGATAGTGTAGTTTTCAGGTCTGTAGGTTTAAACTCAGGCAATTTAAAGGAATGTTGACTAAACTGATCATCTTCTAAGGAAATATGCTCAGTAGCTTCTCCAAAATGAAGATTCAGCTGGCTTATCAGATTTTCCAGTAGATACCTATCTACAGACTAAGAGGTAAAGTTCTTTTCTCAGCCTACAGTTTAGGCAAATAGGACATATTGGCAGTAGGGAAGGGTTGCAAGGCTTGCGTTTTGGTTGAACCTTGGGGCTGTTCACAACAGGCCTGGGTTACAGCAGTTCCCATGTTATTAAAAACTATAATCACAGCTGGTTGCATTGCAGACGTTCAAAGTATCAAGGAGTTTATGTCACTAAACCTCATGCCATAACTACTTCGTAGAATTTGGCATTTTGAAATCTCGGACCTTAAATGTAATAGGTAAACAGAAATAATTAAAACATGCTAGGGAAATCAGGATTCAAAACAACTCAATTCATTAGGATTAACTCTGCCTGGCATTGTACAGATTGGGCAACATGGATTACTATTCCATATTTATTTTCTGAATATGGTCTGAATACGATCTGAATTTCCACAGTAAACTCCTGAGTTAGGAATGATATTCTCTGTTTTCAAACAAATTAAAATCACACATATACGCCTCATATTTTGACTGGGTGTATTAAGCATTCGGTTTGCAGTTAATCATGCACATCAGAGCACTTACAGATCATCTCAGATATGATGGGAAAAACATCAGCTCCTGGTGCTTCAGATGCTCCAAAACCTGTCCCAGTCAGGTTCTCTTCCTTCCAGGCTCACTGTATCATGTTTCTATGTAAAGAACAACATCCTTCCTGGAATGCTCCCCCTTAGGGAGAACAGCAAGGAAAAAAACCAGGGAACTTGCGTGGAGACAGTGGTATGGCTTTGATTCATTAATCCTAAGGACAGTGCTGAGACGTCCCCAAGAATTCAATGGCTTTGGAATCCGAGTTCCAGCTTGCCAGTGGTTTTGCTATCCCAAAAACATGGAAAGTTGAAGATTGGGGTCTTTTTATTATTTTCTGGCAGTGAAAATGCTGGTTTAATGTTTTTCATTTGGTTGGGAAGAACAAGAATTAGTCCTCCTCTTGATAGTCTTATGTTCACCTACACTATGTCAGCATGAAGTCAGTAAATGATGTTGGTATTAAAAAACTGAATCCTTTTTCTTTCCTGTATTTGGATCATCTATGGATTATATCCCTGCAGCTGCACCGAGCCCCAAAAGTCCAAAAAGCTGCACTTAGTGTTTCCACATGTAGTCTGATTGCAGGGTCACATTAAACGTAAATATATTAAAAAGAAGGTTTGAAGAGCATGGCCTGTTACTCTTCCCTGTAAGCTTAGAAGATAACCATACTCTTCTTCTGTTATTCCAGCTGTACTGATATAACTTAAGATTTATTTTAATTTGAGTACAAAGTCTATCTTAAAACTTCATTTATTTATGAGTAATGTTATAAAACAAGTAATATTTTAGCCTGGAATGTCCTTAAGCATGTTGAAACTGTAAAATCCTATTCAAGCTGTCTCTTCTTTACTTCAGTCCATTCAAAAAACAGTGCCTCAGACTTCCAAATACTGACAGAAGTGCTTGTTAACTTCACAGAAAACATCCAAATAGTTCATGGAATTTTTGCCTTGGGGAAGCATTTGTTTTTCTTGTTTGGTCAATTAAACACTGCTTTTCCTAAAAGAGGGTGTATTGTAACATTAGGCATGATAATAACCAGAAACACCAACGAGTTGTTGCAAAAAGTTTGGGTTGATGTTTGTGTTCCAGTTATGCGTTTGGAGCGCTCAGGCACTCAAGGGAGGGGAAACACAAACTGAGGAGTCTTCTGCATAATTTTCCTTGAGATTATTCATACTGAAGAGCTCCAAGCAGATAAAAAGCATCTTTCTTATGAAGACGATAGTGCTCTAATGGCAAGGAGCAAAAAAATGAAGCTATGTGATTATATTTTCAATGTAAGTAAAGGGAATTTTAAATAGAAATGCTATAGAGAAGTTATCATGGTGCCATCAAAAGCATTGGGAAAGCTTTTCCGCTGAAAAGGAAAAGATGTAGAGAGTATACAAAGGCTTGAGCTGGATGAACACTTAGAAAGTGCTGATTCAACACAAATTGATAAACTTGACAGAACACAATGATTTCACCAACATCTTCATGAAAAGTTTTGTTTTATTTCAACACAATTAAGATGCATGATGTTCACTTTATGTTTTATTTTTATGCTTACATTTTAGATTTCTCTTTTTCCCTTAACATTAGAATAGAAATGTCAAAATGATATAAAGCTGCAGTGAAGCATTTTTGTAAGTCTGAAGTGAACCATTGATTTTAAATTATTTCAATCTCACACAAAATTAAGGATTACGTATTTTGAAGCCTTGGACTTTCCCATGAGGTGGGTCTCAGGTTGGAAATCATCTCTGTGCTGGAAAGCTTTTAAACACACGCTTAATTCCTTGTCCGGGAGAAGGAGAGTTTGAGCATGTACTTAAGTGCTATGGCTATCTGAAGGCTCAAACAAGTGTGTAAAAGGAATTGTGAAGGAAGCTCAGCTCCTGAGCTGAGGATGGATCCTGGTGGAATGGATCCACCTCAAGCTGCTGTGGGCAGCTGCAGTGCAGCTGCCTGGGGTTCCTGCACACCTACTGGGCGAGGAGAGGACGGTTCACCTGGCTGAAACCTCCGTGATAGAATGAGATGAATTGTGCCCTGGAGGTTCTCAGCTGTTTTCTAAATTTCACACAAAAAAGGCTATCCCGGAGGCAAATCTGCCAGGTAGTACATAATCTATTTACGAAAATAGGTCTTACAAAATTTTACAGACATATCATTTCAGACGGCATGTTTCCTTTCATTGGTACCATTTACATTTACAGATACTGCCTTCACAGTCACAAACATGTAAAGTCAGTCAGGCACTTGCTCTTTGCAAGAGGTCTGGTTGTAGAAGTGCATGTGAGGAGACCTGTCCTGTTCCTCTGTCTTTATGTGAATGGCTTTTTAGTGTGTCACCAATTATTTAAAACAAAATATAAGGTGTGTTCTTCAAAGTCTCAGCATAACTACCGGTGAGCTTCCTCTTTTGATTTTGTACCTACCTTCTTGCCCTCAATCAATTATGTTAAGGATGACACTGGAGCTGGAGATGGCTAGAAGAATAGCCACGTCTATGCTCCCTTCCCCTCTCCATTGGGCTGGTGAGCACATATAGAAACCCTGGACTGCAGTCCCTAGCAGGCTTGTGGCATACCATAAGTAAGTAGGACATGTTAACTGCAACTCTTTCACAAAGTCCTTATTAGGCTAAACCACCAGATTTTACTCTCCTTCTTTCTCCAGGTTGCTGTGGGAGTGTAACTGATGCGCCTCATTAGAGTTTGAGATTGTGTGAGTAATCCTATTGTTTCTATCATTCTGTGTAAAGTGTGTATAATCACCCTGCTTCCTCATGATGGTATGAGTAACCTCGTTTTATGACAGGCTTTTTCCATATTCCCTATTTTTTGCTCTTTAACTTGTGATTCTACTTCTGTAACTTCAGATTGATTCAGGTGAGGGAGGAGGCTGGGAGGTGGGAAGAAGGAGGGATGCAAAGGGAGAACAAAAACACTTTTCGTTCCCTCACCTGTAACCCTTAAGGTTCAGTTTGACTGTGGGCTAGAGATCAGGCGATAAGCTGGAGGAAATCACACAGACAAAATTCACGTGGCTCAGACAGCGTTGCTGCAGAGAGCAATGTTGCTGTGCTGCTGCAATGGCAGAGTTCAGGTTTGTGTTCTGCTGGGGGCCTGGGCTGCGCATGCCCCAGAGGAGCCTGGGCAAGAGAGTTTGCACCCTTTTTCGCAGGCAAGTCTGACACGACTGCTTTGGAGCCTAAGAGGGTGCAAGGAGGTTGTGCATGGGCTTGGCAGGCCATGCCTTCTGACAGGGTGCCTGTGGGAATGCAAGGGGAAGGAAGGGAGAGCCCTGCACCTGGCAGTCACTCCTTCTCCCGCAGGGAAGTGAGAAACACTCTTCGTTCCCTGCTGCCCTCCAGCTGCTGCTCCCTAGGCTGGGGGTGGCACCGCAGGCGACCTGAACCACCATCACGCAGCTCGATCCTCCCTTTCCTGCTTCATGTGAGAGCAAGGGAGAAGGCAGGGTGGCAGGGATGTTTCTCAGAGCTCCTTCTGAACACTCCTGCAGCACCCAGTGCCAGCACCACTTGGCTTGCAGGGTTTGACTGCTGAGGGGGGTTGCAGGGTGCCTTTGTCCTGCTCCTGGCAGGTGGAAGCAGTTGCTTGGTGAAGGTGTCACCATCCTAGGGGCCTTATCCGTGTTAGCTCTGCCAGTGCTGCTCCCGCTGGTGGAGCCAAACCACTGAGATGGGAAACCTGGGGCCAAGAAATCAAGTGTAGGCAAGGTCTAGAGTTTGTTTACAATGAGTTTGCTACCTAGATGAATCATAGTGTAGTAAGTTACCCTCTTAAAAGGGTATACAAACCCAGCCGCTGGCTGAGCATTATTGCTGTGTCCTGGCTAATTCCAATTTAAGTGATGACAGTCCGTCTGTCTGAGTCCTTCTCTTGTCCTCAGCTACTGAGCAAAGCTGCTCTGCTCAGTCCAATATCTTCCACCATCCACTATACACATGTTGTTTTTCTTTTGAAGTTCTTTTGCGGTCTCAGTGAAGAAGGATCTGAAAAACAAAAACTTGGACTGGTTTTGGGCACAAGGATATCGTTGCTCTTTACTAATGTCTGGCAGTTACCCGAAAGCAGTGAACATATATTTAACTTAGCTTCATTATTTTAGATGATATATTCGTTTTCCTCTTGCTGCATATGCCCTGTTCTTGCAACTACTCAGTATTCAGTAATGCTGGCACATCCAGCACATTGTAGTGCTTTTCTCAGCGTGTTCCTGTGTTCAGCTCCCCCCGTCAGAGAAACAGTCATATTGCGTTCTACAGCCGCATGTATTTTGCAATATCCCTCTGCCAGTTGTTTCCACCAGTACTGCGTCTGTCTCTGCTACCACGTTTTGCCGCAGGAGATGGGCAGTGTTGTTCGGAACATTTCCCGAATGCTCAATAAGGCTTTTTGTTTCTGCAGTTTAGGGTTTGTTGTGCAGGAGAAGCAGACATATGCAAGTCTAAGGGAGAAAGAAGGTTAAGCATCAGCCACTGGTTTGATGGATTGGTTTGCTTTACTTCCTTCATAACATATGGACATAAACCAAAGTCTTACATCTCACACTTTGACATTTTTGGCAAACATCAGATACAGACCAACAATAAAACCAACAGGAGCATATACCAGGAGTCAGTCCCACAAAATCATCCTTTTTTTACCTTGCTGCCATAAAAGCTTAATCCCCATATTGTTAAAATATTTGCCTCTCTTCTTTCCTCCGTACAAGCTCAGCCCACTTGATAGATAGTCCGTTTCTTTTTAGTGTCTGCTCTCTCTGTGGTAACATTTTTATTTGCAGGATGTGAGGGGAGGAAGTCCACTGGTGACTTTTCTGTTGTTACTCATTTTATACAAAGTTTCCTCAGATGCTATAGCGATGGGTATCTGGGCATCTTTTCTTCTCTAGTATCCAGCATGGAAGGGTCTTGATCCTTGTTACCCATACAGTAGATACTCATCATTAGCAACATATCAGTGCTTAGTTGATCTTAAATGATTGCTGTTGCCATTGGATGGATAACAGAATAAATGGCAGGGAAAGCGTACCCTGGGCAAGTATTGATTGCTGTTTCGAGATCTTGCCAGAAGTGAGATCCAGAGTAACTACACTAAAACATTACAGTACAAGTTGGTGAGACACCATGTTCTGAACTGTTTTCAGCTTTGTCGAGAACATTATTGATCATCTATATCCAAGGGGACTTGCTTTCCTAAGTGTTCTCGTTACAGTTTCTGGCTCGCCTACAAGCACACTAAACCGAGCATACTTTGCCTGGGGAACTCAGTGGTCTCTGGTCTGCCTTGCCCTTGAATTGAAACCACCTTCTAAGAGATTTCCTCAGCCCTGATGTCAGCAGAGAACAGAGCTGTGTTGGAACATGAGGGGAATATTAGATCATGGAAATTAACTAAGTGGAAGGACTTAATCTAATTCCTTCATTCCTAGGTTGTTTTTTTTTAAAAAAGTCATAACAAATTAGGAGGACTGTCTAGTGCAGGAAAAAAACCCAACCTTACCCAAAACAAAACCCTAGGAAAAAAACCAGTAGTTCCAGGCTCGTGATGTCTTTGCTTTATATTCTGATGTGTCCCTACTGATGTGATTTTAATATACACCATGTATTTTTCAGAATATGCTCTCCACTGCCTTGCATGGAGCTGTGGGTTACTGATGCCACTGGAATGTGGTAGAAAACAGTTTTAAAATTCCTGGTAAAAAGGATTGTGCTGGATATGGTCATAGGCTGATGAGATGATCCAGAAATGGTGCTGATGATCTGTGATTTTGCTATTTCGGGAACATACATACTAGGAGCAGGGCTGATTGAAACAGCTGTGAAAAATAGAGCTTTTATTTTAATTGTTAATGAGAGATGATATAAGGCATTCATTGCAAACTGAGGCTTGTGAACACCTTGGTCATGTAACAGTTCTCATACACTGGCACTGGCAGCAGCGTTAGAGCATCCCTGAGTCTGAGGACTGATTGGGGCAGCTTCCAGCTGCCCTCAGACAGATGGAGGAATGGATGGATGCCAGACCTCTCTGAGTTTTCTCTACAGGTTTTATGTGACCCAGCAGAGCATTACTGAAACAGCAGGTCCTGTACCACTCATGTAGTAAAGGCTAATGGGTTTGTTGCTCAAATTTTTAGGTTTTCTGTGTGCAGTTGTAAGCATCCCATTTATCTAACAGCTGTGCTATTGTTCTTTATGACCACTGACTTGAATGAGTTACCAGGAGCTGTTTTCAGAAAGGGCTCTTTGCCGCCTGTGGCTGTTTTTATCTATGCTCTTGTGTCCCTCAAAAAGAGCTGGGCTTTACAAAGGTGTGACTCAGTACACTTGTGTCATGTCATTTATTATTATTTCTTGCTGAGAGCCTTGGGCATTACCTCAACACAATTATGAAACAGGGCCCTATTGTGACTAGCCCTGTACACAAATAAGCTGAAGGGTAGTCCTGTTACAAATTGAACAGTACCATGAGAAATACCAGCTAGAGACAATGAAATGAGTGCAGAAAAACAAGATAATGTTGTAGCCATCAGTGGTTGGGTTAGTCTGCAACTGCCACAGCTGAAAACACAGGATTTCTAGTTTGCAAAAAGCTCCTTTAAAAAAACAAACATAAACTTTACACCATAAATATGAGTCAAACAGAAACAAAAGTTTTGAAGTTGTGAACCAATTGAAAAAATGGTTGTAGAATGATTCAAATAGGGTACTAGCAAACCTGGACTTGCACCTCATGATCCTTGCTGCTGAAGAACAGGTCTGTTTCTGTGGCTGGTGGTTGTGCTTCCAGTCCTGTCCTTCCCTGACAGTACACTTCTGCAGACGACTTCATGGTGGGACTGAGAGTGTGCTGAGCCTCAGACCAGCCAGCTCAGCCAACACGTCCACTGCTCTGGAGAGGACTTCCAGAATCTAGCCCTGCTCCCATAGGAAAGCACATGGCCACCCAAAGAGACCCCATTAAAATAAAAGTTTCAGAAATTTCTAAGCTCTCTGCTGCAGAGCTTGAGCTCAGTTAGATTAAGAACTCCAGGACCTTAGGTTTGGCTCCATGGATGACTATCTCCAAGCAGCACGTCTTGAAAGCACTAGAAACGTCCCTTGGATCCTGTGAGCACAGGAGTCCCTGGAGATGTGCCAAAGATCCAGGCAGAGTCCATGTGAACCTTGTCTTCAGTCTCCCAAAGTTCACTGAGTATACACTATCTGGGAGTTCGGTTCATCTCTCACTGTTGACGAAGTTTTCCTCTAGGAAATCTCTGATGATCTCTAACCATAACACGTAAGTGTCTAACCCCTGCCAGGTGTCTGATAGACCTTGTGGCTGCAAAATGCATTTGATTTTTGGGAAGCTTTGAAAGGGCAGCAGTGATCCTGCTTTGTATATCTTCATGAGAGCTTCACTAAGACTTACGGTCCATCTTTGATGAGAGAGGCATGATGGCTGAGGTAAAATGACGGTGTTGGGTTGAGAAGATGGGTTGATGTGAGCATCAGCAGCTGGGTGCCACAGAGATCGTAAGAACCCTTTTCAAGATCCTGCCATTCACCTAACGATCTATGACCTGCTATATAGATTGTGGAATTTGTTCTTTTTGTCTTAGCTTGGAAGGAAATAATTAAGGGTCTGAGTATTAATGTCAGCTGACAGGTTCCCATTAACTACCATTGTCTTTGAGTCCACTCATATTTGAAATGTTTGGTTAACTCTCTGCAAGAAGGTGGTAGGTGTCCAGGAGTGATTGTATTGTCCCTCTTGTCACTGGTTTCCTTTGCCAAACTCCAGCAAAGTAAAAGGTTTTAATGCCCAATTCAACACTGAGGGGAAAAAAAAAATCATTAAAAAAATATCCATTTCCGTCCTGCTGCAGAAAGCTATACCTGATGTAAGGGTACTGACTTTCTCTAATTTTATTTTTCGTAGCTATTAGTATTTACATTGTGAGATCACTGGAAATTGAGGAGACGTAGGATTTGGAAAGCAAAGCATAATGATTTTTGAATCTTCAGATTGAGATATATAGGAAACATACTTTGCAAATAAATATCACATAGTACAGAAAATATATAGGTAGAAGATGATATTTCACTGGAACTGAGAAATTTTGTACCCTTTCTTAGAGCCAAGGAAAAGAAAAAGAATGGAGATAGTGGAAAAAGCAAAGTAAAATAGCAACTCCCCTCCTCTCCTGAATCTCCCCTCTCCCCAAATCCTTGTTGAAAAGGTTGGGTGTGGACAGGAAATAGTGATTAGGCAAAGTAGGCATTGAAGTGGCATTTAGATAAAACGGTTCACAATAAGAAGTTAACAAATCAAGGTAGAATTAACAAATAAAAGGTGGTCTAAAAACCCACAGGGAATGGCAAGGCCACTGCAGTAATCTACATATGGAAAACCTCTGAGCGAAAGGGGTTGCTCACAGCAGGTGGAGTTGAGCCATGGGGAGGAGCATAGCAGGGTCCGTGAGGAGGCATGAAACCCTAAATCAACTCTCTTTACTTTACCTTTTCCAGTTTAAGTTAGTCTTGTGGGGCATAGGCAAGGGGGGGTTTGCCAGCTGAGGGATGAGGGGTTGGGGCATGGCAGCAGGGGGGCAGGCCAAAGCCCACAGCCACCCCAGGCACCTGTGTCCCTCTCCGTGCACCAGCAGCCACCATGACCAGCAGCCTCTTCTCCACCTGCTTGCTTCTACTGGTTCCCGTTACTGACAGGTTGCTGAGCTGAGCTACCTTCCTCAGGGGTCACACAAGGCTCAAGAGCCAACGCAAGAAAAGCTGCAGCTATCACGGTTAGGAGGGTGAAGTGGGAGTGCCTTTTTCAAGCTGTAAGACTAATTTTATCATGAAATGGCTGCTGGGCAACAGCTAGGACTTTTAATGCATTTAATCCAAACCATACAATCTGAGTAGAGCTCAGAAAGAGAAGGGGACATGAAATGGACATTACAAAAATAACTGGGGTGGAGGGAATAGAAGAAACAAAAGAACACAAAAGAATGGCCTGATTGGTTGCACGATGTGTTTTGAACACCTAAGAACACCCACGAGCTCATGAAAACCTCCTAACAAAGTCTGCTTTCTGTAGAAGTGAATTGGGCACGTTTCTTACTGGTAATATCTGGGTTGGGGGTTCTGTGTGAGAGACAGTTGTAGGAGCTGCTAATGTCAGTGGCACCTGAAACTGGATCGAGTGTGGCATACCGCCATCAGCCATGCATGAGAAACAGAAATAATGTATTAATAGGCAAAAGGAGGTGCTTGAGTACGTCATTTTTACATCTCTGTATGGTATACCACCCTTTCACATTGATCTGAGAATACATAGAGCTTTCCAGTAAACAATTTTTTCCCTGTGGTTATGGCTTTCTCCTTTACAGTCCTCCTCCCGCCTCCCTTCAGGTGTTCAAGGGACCAGACCCTGCTGCTGCTGCATAAAGCTGTTCAGCTGAAGTCTGTGAGGCCATGCCAAGTGACTGCAACCTAGTATCTGTCCCACGGATTGCTTTTTCTCTGATTAACAACCTGGCCAAATTCTTCTCCCCATAGTCCCATATGTAGTTCCTGGGAAGCTAAGAGACCTGCCTCTGTGTGCAAGCCAGGCAAGCAGAAACTTGGCCAGGACTGCCCTACTGCAGTGTCTGGTAGATAGGTACCACAGTGGTGGACTCCACTGGAAACAAATCATGCTGCTTTGTAATAATAATGCTTTTAAACAGAGCATTAGGAGGCGACAAACCACCTTGCAAGTCCTTTAGAAAGGAGCTCTTCTTTGCATCTTTCCTACTCCCGTATAAAACGCCAAACACATTTCTTGCTCCTCTAGCGTTGGGATCGGCACAGCCTGGAAGCAAGGCTAGATGCAGATGGGGAAGCTTTGCTGCCACGTGCCTGCAGCCCTGCGGCTCGGTCAGGGGCACACACAGCTGCTCAGGGACATCTGGCCCCATTGCCCTGTCGTCCCCCACCCCACTTCCAGCCCCCACATTGGTTTGTGCCACTTCTGTTACTCCTCTTTTGCTATTTATGGCACGACCTAATGAGCGAGGCCTGATTAGCCAGGGCATCACACCTTTCCCAATCTTGACTGTATGCTTCAGAAGACTGAGTTTAACCTGGTGCTCACAAGCACACATATTGTCTGCATATTTTCTGGAGCTGTATTTTGGTTTGTTCCCTCTGTGTTCCAGCTCAAAAGCTGTAGAAACAGAATATTCCTCCTCATCAGGATGAGTTCACATGTTTGTTTGGGAATTGATTCAGTGATATGTAGGAGTTAATCCCCCGAAGTCCCATGTCAGGTCTATGTACCAGCACACCAGTTCCTCATGAGCAATTTGAAGTGACACAGAACCTCTCTATGGTATGTTCAGCTGGGGATATTGCAAAATGGCAATGTAATTTAGCAGCTCTTCCTGAAGTGACACAGTTCTTTTTTGAAAATAAGAATAAAAGTTTTGCTGTCACTTAACAAAGTATGAGCTGGTGCCTGCCCTGCTGAGTATAGCTTCTGAGCCACAGCAGGTTGGTGGTTTCCAGGCCAAGTGAAGGTTGTGGCAGAAAGGCAGCCCCCACTGGTCCACGTAGGAGCTCCAAGCAGAACATTACTTCTTATTTTCCAAGTAGTGAGCTGAACCAGGCATGCAACAAATTTTGTATGGTCAGCTGTGCAGCCTCAGAGTGAGTATTTAACCTCAGGAAAAAAGCACTTAAGAAGATAATGTGTGTGTGTTGGGAGGGGAGGTAATTATTTTTATGCCACGAAACACAGCGTTTGGAAATAACTGTTTGATTCACATGGTTTTCTAGAGTTAGAGGAAGAATGTTCATTGTTTGGGTAAAGGAAAGCCTGTAATTTTGGGGTGCTATCTTGAAAATAAAAAATGATTTGATTAGTACAGGGATTCTCTAACTGCGTACCCGTGAGACTTCAGCATACTTTTTTCCCTACTTAACCATGCATAGGTTTTCATGCTGAATGGCTGCTTTCGGGAGCCTGATGATGCCAAGGGTCTAGGCTGGCTATCCTTTTCTCTCCAGTTCATACATCTGGAGAAGTTCAGTCAAGGACTATACTGTGAAAACAATAACATTTTAAAACTAGGCTCATCACTAAGCGCATATAATTCATGTTATGACAAAAAATGGTTTCAGATAATTTAGCAAGTGGCATCTGTGTTGTTGCCAGCTGCAACTGGATCTTGTCTGTCTCCCAGTTGGTGACTTTCCTTTCAATTGGTACTGTCATTGAAATATCTGAGACTCAACTCCAGATATCTTAACTTTCTGTTTTCTGCTTATTTTAAAGCTGGCTGATTCTCCTGGATTCCCTACTCTCCTTATTAATTATACATTGAAAAGATAACAAAATATTACGAAGCACTGCCATGTCTGTGGAATCCAGCATATTGGATTTTTTGCCTAGAGTGTCAAGCAAGATTAATTATTCTGATAATAACAGGATTAATCCATTCATCACATACAGTAAAAAGACACTGTTAGCATTCGGACCGAGTTATTCTTGGTCTTGAGAGGTGAAATGGCAGACCTGGCATTTAGAGGGCATTTGTGCCTTTAAAAAACCCTGTTCCCCTCTTACCTTCTCCCGCTCCTTGGGCCAAATTCTTGCTGCAGGGCTGGCTGTTACCATGGGGACAGGAAGGCAGCCCTGCGGAGGGTTGTGTAGGTATGAACGTTTGGCAGAGCCCTCAACTTTTAGGTAGACGGTATAATTACTCCATCATTCAACACCAAAAAAAAAAGAAAAAACAGAAGTGATTTTGTTTTTCTCCTATTGCCTTAGTTCCTGCTTTCCTAGGGTGAGATTGTCAAGATCTGTTGCACAGCTTTTGAAAGCTAATTTGAGGTCAGACAGTGAGTCAAAATAGATTCTTGATTTTTGTCAACTGTGAGCTGCAGCCAAAGGGTCTGATTTGGGAAGAGGGTGAGCAGCCGTGCTGGCGTGCTACCCTCGCTGGCGGTTCCAGCTGTCAGCATCTTCTGGACCAGCCTCCAAGTTCCTGCGCTTCCTCTGAACTGATAAAACTCAGGGGCAGGGTCCTTTCAGCTTAAACCCCTTGTGTTCCAAAACTACTTCTATTTTTGTATTACTACAAAGAAAAAGAAAGTTAGATCTCTGGAATGTGCCCTCATTAAAAGGAGGCTGGTAACCGGCCGGCTGCGCAGCCGGGGCCCATCTCAGCTCATGTATTTGTAACCGAAACACCTCAACTTTCCGGAAGTCTCTAAATGGATTGCTTTCAGTTGGAGCAGTACACAGACATTATAAAACCTGCAATTACTTTTCCTGTAGGGCCATAAAATATAGATCTGTTAAAGTCTGGGTGCAGAAGACACGGGCGTCCTACAGTTCCGACCAGCACAGATGAGAGTCTATTACGGATGATGAAAACAAGGTACTAGAAAATCCATTAGAGCTATTTGTTGCCACTTGCAATGATAGTCCCTGTAACCACATTAAATCAAAGCATCTCTGGGACTTCATTACAAATTTCTTATATCAATACCGTATGCTGATATAAATAATAGTGTAACAAAATCAGGGAGAAGAAATTACATTGCATTATATGATTTAGGGATTTGTGATCAATTATTTAGCATTTATATCAGCGAAGCACTTAATGTTTTCCATTGGGGTGGGACGCTGCAGTACTAGGGACTGTGTACATATTGAGTGAACGAAAATCGCTGTCCCAGAGTGCTTTGACCATCTAAATTGGGTTAAGGACATATGAGTGTAAAATGAGAGAGTAAAAATTATTAAACTCCTCTCTAGATACCACCGCTCTGGGACTGAAACTATACTCATATCCAGTAAGAGAATGGAAAGAAGCATCTGCTTTTGAACTCTAGGAAACAGCAAAAAAGAGACCGATAGAAACCTGCGGTCACTGTGCGTAACACAGCTCTTTCCCCGTGCTCTTCAAAGCCCCCTCCTTTTCTCATATGCCGTCTACAAACAGAAACAAGACTGGCTGGTGTCTCTTCTGGAAATAACAAGGCTGGCTAAGAGTGGTTCGCGAAGAGAAGCAAGAACAGCATGTTTTCGTGGTAATAAATGGAAGAAGATTGTCATTGTGCTTTAGACGAGAGTCTGGAGGGAAAACCAGCCTTGTTCTTCCTGATCCATCAGAAGGTTTGTATTTGAGTTTGCAGGCTCTATGAGCTCAAAACATAAAAAGGAGATATGAATCAAACATGCCAGTAAAGTTCAGTGAAAGTAATATGAACCCAAAACAACGATTTTTTTTTTTTTCCCCCCACAGCTCTGTTTGCAGTATGTAATTACCATGAGCTGGTTGGCAGTCCTGCAATAATTAGGCACAACAGCATGAGTTAGGAATGTATCATCAATCTTAGCTTACAATTTCTTTGCTTTTGCTGGTTTATGCTAACCTCATCATACTTAAATAATGGTATGCATCTTTGTGAAAAATGTTCAAAATGAAAAAGCCCACCTCAAAATAAACTATAGTGGATCCCTCAATTTCTAGCATAAATAGCTAATTTGCATTTTAGAAATCTAAGATTCATACAACCCTTGTTGACGTAGATGAGCAGATATATCTCTGTTATAAGTCATTGGCTTGAAAATAATTTTAAACAATAAATCTGAAACCCAAACTTGTAAAATGCTACATTTGTAGGGACTGTCTGTGTGGGTGCAGTTCAGATAATGAGAGCAGAGACTCTAAGTACCTAAAGGATGTGAAAATCCAGTTTTTACTTAAGGTGGCTTTGCAGACCTCAGCCTGTTTATTCAACATATTCACCTCCATGCATTTGTCCCTGTGAAACAGATGTGTCAGGGAAACATGTTCCTGTCCTGAAGGGTGATACTGCTGTAATGAAGACAGATTTTCAGGAGTTTTTGTTTGGGATGCATGTGGGGGAGAACAGAGTAACGCTCTGGTCTTCTGTGGACCTTTAATGGCAGAGCACTGTTTGTCTCTCTTTCCCCCCAAGGCAAAAGCCTTGGAGCCCTTCCCCGAGTTCTGGGCAGCTGGAGCTGATGCCATCCCAGCATTCCTGCCTGGGCAGGAGCAAAGTCTTAATACAAGCAGCAATGCTTGCTCCTGATCCAGGTCCACAGTCTTCCTACCAGCCACGTGGACTGGTTGGCCCCAAGACAACCTGCAGCAACTGATCCTCTACCCTTCTTTGGAGCTGAAAGTCTGGATTTGTTGTATCATCTTCATTCTTTAAAAGGAGGAGCCGAGGAGAGTATCCTAATCTCCTAACAAACAGAGCCTTTGGGGCAGTTGCTGTTCCTATTTTGATCCTTAATCAGTCCAATCCTGGAGAGGGACTAAATACAGTCTGTCCATGTTACCAGCATATATATGGAATGTGGGGGACCGTACAAGTGGCTGTTACAGCATTATGTCAGTATTGCCCCTTTTTGTCTTCCACTTTGCCGTGGAGTGGTACCAGAAAGGTGAATTTATCAATTATTTATCAAAAGCCTACAGATTAAATAAACATACAGCCTCCTTGCTCCCACCAGCCTGTGACTATGGGCTCTCCAAACTGCTCGTCTGCATGCTGTATAGCAAGGCCAAAAGGTAGGAAAGCTTCCTGTCCTCACACTGTTGGCATGATACAACCAATGTCCGTGCCTCTAGTATCCCTGAGAAGAAAACTTACGAGGTTTAGCTGAAACTCCTGAGACCATTCTCGAACGTGGCTTCTGAACACCTCAAAGTGGCAGCTTTTATGTGTGCATGTGTGTCTGTGTACATATGTATGTATACATAAATATAAAAACATAAAAGTCCTCTTCGACTTCCATTCCTGGAAAGTGGAATATTTCCATCGGGTTTAATAGGAGAGTAGAATTAAGTCCCAGTTCAGGAAAGTGCTTCAATCCAAGCTTTGAGGAGGTGACTTGTCCCAGAGACTTCAATTAGGCATGTCAGCAAAAGCTTGCTGACTAAGCACTTCCATAGCTCAGCTGGTGTGGAGGGCAGCATCCAAGCTGGATGCTATAGGATGTTGACCTCTCTCAAGAACCCCGTGCAGCAGCCAACCATCTGCGAAACATGCAGAGTAATCATAATAATTCCCTTGGCAGCCTCTGTCAGAGAGGAAAGGGAAAAGAAAGAGTAGAAAAAAGAAGGAACTTCATTTTAGTTAACGTGGAAATACTCCTGTGATTATTGCCTTCACATTTTTTAGTTTGGGGCTATATATTAGAACATTTCTACTCTCAACACCAAATGTTGTAACAAGGTCCTCAGGGCTAATGAGTGGTAAGAGGGGAAAAAGAAAACCCGTTATACTAGTTTTGTATTCTCCCCCATCGACAAAGGTAAATATTGATCCTTAAGAGAAAGCGTGTTTTAGGGGTAGATAGCATTATTTACTAGTTGCCACAAATAGCTTTTATATCTTATTGTAGGGATGGCCAACCTCCCTGACCCCGTGAGCAATATACCAAAATCTTCATATGCCTGAGAACCTGTTGTCCCAGAATTTATATGACTTCCCTAATTGGGGAAGGTACAAGTATTAGGGTCGTGTCTGTCTTCTTTCCAGTTAGATTTACTAAAGCTTTTTTTGGTTGGTTTCTATGGGGAAAGAGGAAGGGAAAGAAGGTTGCGGGTTTTTTTCTTTTCTTTCAGAAGCACTGATAAATGGGATACACTGATATTGCTATACCTGGTGCACTGAACTCGTCACACCTCTGGAAACGCTGGTAATGGCAGGCGTCATTTTGCTGAATGGCTGCCTCTGGTTAGCGACTGCTGGGTAATGGGCAGCATGGTCAGGCCAAAGTTGTTTTACATGGAAGGCCTGTTTACACAGGAGAGGTCAGAGTGTGGTGGTGTCCCCATACGGAGATGAGCCTGTGAGAGTTCGTGAAGCTGACTTTAAAGTAAAGGCACGCTTTAGCAGGTTCAGTTCTGAAATACGTTGCATGTACAAATGGAGGAACAAAAAGTAAAATGAGAATATTTTTCACATACCACATGTAATAACCCTTTAAATACTTTGTGAGCCCTCTAGTGGTGCTCTCCATGCCCTGGAAACCGCCAGGAGCCAGCTGGAGCTAGGTAGCCCTTTTCCCCATCACGTTAGTACCAACACCGCTCTTCAGGGTTCAGCGTGCGCATCTCCTTATTTCAGATTACTATTAAAACCACAGAGATGAGAACTTTATTTCTGCCTACCCATGATAAAACATTCTTCAAAACATAAGGAGGAACTCGGTGAAACCTGTTTCCCTCTTTAGTCCTCCCTGTACAAGTTTAGTTCGTCTGCAAGAGATGCCTGCTTCTTGGTGGATGTCCTGGAGCTCCCTGGGTCCCACCTCGCAGCCGCCGCCATGCTCCCATGGCATCGTGCAAACCTATAGGTGCACACACTGTACTTCTGCAGAGATGACATTACAACGAGCCTCTGCGCTGCTGTCTCTGTGGGGTGGAAGCTGTGCCTGCCTGCCTGCCTTGTGTGCGGTGCTGCTGCCGGCCAGCTCGTGAGCCGGGGCTGTGTGAGGGCTCTGCTCTCACAAAGGTGTCTGGCTCCTACATCCCAGGCAGCCATGGTGGACAGTTAAGGCAACATCATGCCTACCATGGCAGCTACAGGTCTGGTTTTCAGCATGCCATGCTGTCCGGGGTTTGCCGAAGCAGTGCAGTAAGGATACAATGCTGCAAGCAAGAATTCACTGAAGAGGAATATTTTCACTGGAAAATCCTAAACTCATTTCTAAAAGAGCTCAGCTATGGGATTTCTGTGCAGCAAAAAGCATCACTCTGCTTTTATTCTAAACACAGTTTGGAGTGCTCCTTTATTTTTTAGAATTGACTCATAAAGACTACAGGAGGGCACCAATTAGTGAAATAAACCTCTAATCCTCGGTGCAGTGCCTGCTTATAAGACTGCTGTTTAACAGCCTTCTTGCTAATCAATTCTCTTCAGTCAGCTAAATGCCATAGATGCTATGTAAATAAATGCAAGTTTAAGAGTGTTCTTCAGTGAGCGGTTAAAGCTATGTTTCTTCTACTCCACCATAAAACCAGCATGCATGTTAACAGATATCTACCTTGTACAAATGACTTTTCTTGTTCATTTGATTGTTGCAGCTTGGGAAAAACAGAACCAGGGAATAACAACAAACTGCCTGCTCTTCTTGGGCAACATTTTAAAGATCTGGTACCTCAATGGCAACCAAGGTGTAGAACAAAGATGCATATTTTAGAGTCAAAATAATGTCCACAGTTGTCATGGTTTAACCCCAGCTGGCAGCTAAGCAGCACGCAGCCACTCACTCATTCCCCCTTCCACTCAATCGGAAGGGTAAAAGTGAGAAAACTCGTGGGTTGAGATA
>NW_008795695.1:13753482-13777489 GCF_000699145.1 Aptenodytes forsteri
CCATCGGCAGGCAGGTGTTCAGCCATCTCCAGGAAAGCAGGGCTCCATCATGTGTAACGGTGACCTGGGAAGACAAACGCCATCACTCCGAACATCCCTCCCCGCTTCATTCTTCTTCCCCCAGCTTTATATGCTGAACGTGACATCACATGGTGTGGAATATCCCTTTGGTCAGTTGGGGACAGCTGTCCCAGCGGTGTCCCCTCCCAACTGCTTGTGCACCCCCAGCCTACTGGCTGGTGCGGCGGTGTGAGAAGCAGAAAAGGCCTTGACGCTGTGTAAGCACTGCTCAGCAACACCTAAAACATCCCTGAATTATCAACACTGTTTTCAGCACAAATCGAAAACACAGCCCCATACGAGCTACTATGAAGAAAATTAACTCTATTGCAGCCAAAACCAGCACAACAGTTTAGGTTGTTATTTTACCTCTGTTGTAAATTTTAGGCCAGACTGCCATCCTTCAGCTTTCTGGATAAAAGGGCTGCTCCTCATAGCCTTCTTCATGTGTAACATTCATCCAGAGGAGATTTTTTTTTCCTTACAAGTTGGTATATTAGTGAAATACATAATAAGTGTAGTTTGAAATGAGGTGATGTGCAGAATCCTGTTAAAGACAAATGAAACCCAACCCCATCAAGGATGATGGCAAAACCCACATTGTCTTTAATGAAACTAGAGTTTCACTCCTAGTGTTTGGTGTGTCAGTGAGCAACACCTTCTAACTAACAAAACTTTTTTTCCTAAGCAGGGTCAAAGAAAGCTGGACAACAGTGTGTATTTGTCATTTCTCTTCTGTGCTGTCCTGAGGCAAGAGAAGTGATGCTCAGGAAGGGATAATCAAACACTTAATAGTTTCAATACTACATCCCAGTATCCTTTAACACAGAGATCAGTGTATTATCACCAGGAGAAAATGAAGACACAAGGAGATGAAACAACTTGCCCTGAATTATCCAGCAGAACTTCAAATAAAGCACAGGTCTTGTGTGTTCATGGCATTGAGCAAACATTTAAAACAAAGTAAATAAGATGATTCTGTGTCCTGCAAGTTTCACCGAGTTGCTCACATAACATTCTCAGTCTGTCTTCATACTAATGTTGGATAATAAATCTTGAATAAATTAAACATTTTGTTTGAGTGTCTAGCATTTAAGAATTTTCAAAAGCTCCCAAGTTCCATTATCTTGCCTGTGTAGGGAAATGTATCCTTTCCTCTTTTTTTGTTTCTTTTTTTTTTTCACTGTGGGTTTTGTTTATCATTTCGTATGATGTTGTGTGATAAATATCATGGGCCACTTCAGGCACTCATTCTTTTTACAGATAAATGATCTTAATTATTCAAATTCCTTCTGTGTAATAGGAACTTATTAATCTAGCATTTTAGTACTATTACTACATTAATAGTAACTAATTCCCACATATATTATTTATCAGTATTTTAACACGTAGCACAGGTGATGAGCTTTTCACTGACTAAAATAATGAGTCAACTGAGGTAAACTATGCAAACAGACCATATGCATCTGAGATAGGACTGTTGAAACCTAAGAATTTCATGAAGTAGAAACAAACATACCACATTTTTCACTCTCCAAATGTTACCAATTTAGGAGCCACTGCTCATTTCCTCCTATGCACACATACACACAAAATTTTCAGCATTTTATTAAGTATAGGGAACTGAACCTATTGACATACTGCACATGCAAAGCAATCCTGAAATCTTCAGTTTAATTAATAGGCAGTTAAATGATTTCAGAATATGTTTATAACAGGCAAGATTGCTTAAAGAGGAATCTTTCTAAATTCAGTAACAGAAAAAGGTGGTAGCTGACCCTGCAATTTCAGCCCAGTGCAAACTAGAGGACCAAAGACTGGTTATGTGAAAAACTAGAATTGAAGAGAACTCAGTGAGTCCTGGTGAAATTCCAAGGTAGCAAAATATAACAATTTCTTTGGAAAATATTTGAGAAGGTTTTTTTTTTAAGTTTATTTCAATTTTATTTTTAGTATGAAAAGTTCAGAAATTTGATTTTTTGTTTTCTTAACTTATCAAGACCCCATCCATTTAGAAAAACATTGGGGGCTTTCTCTCTACCTTGCATTGGACTGAAAATATACATGTTTAGTATAAAACAGTTTTAAAACATGTTGCATATTTTCATGCCAAAGATCTGTGTCTGCTGTTACTAGGGCTAGTGGTTTGTCATAATAAATCATACAAGTTGTCATGGGAAAAGTGCAAGGCAAGCATCATGAGCGTGTAGTAAAAAACATGGATCATTTTATTTAAATACAGATATTCTTTATTTTTAAATACACATATTGGAAAAAAAAAAGAACAATTTTGTTAACTATTTATCTTTAATTCCGTGGCAGCAATAGTGCAGAACCATTATTGCTCCCTCTTCGTTTCTGCTGCCCTGCCTATACAGAGGGAATTGAGCGTGTAATTTTGTGGGGTTGGGGGTTTCTGCCTGTTGTCCACAGACTCCTGAGCTCACAGATGACTTCTGTGGGGGCTGCCAGGAGGCGAGCCAGCCAGGCAAGCCCCTGGTCAGTGGGGGCTCATCCTACCGGCCTTCAGCCCTCCAATGGAAAACTGCAGGGGTCTGTGATGAGACGAGCTGAAAATCATTGCTATTACAGATTTTCATGAAGGCCGCCTTGTCCCTAGAGGAAGTAATGCCTCTGGGCTCCCTCCATGATCACAGCTGAGATAAGGGCGTCCTCAGTCACTCGCCCAGAGAAGTCCATTTCTCTCCACCAATTAGAGGATCAACCCTGGTGGATGAACCTCCAGGAGCTAAAATTTGCCTCTATGAATTTTGCCCCCTGTTAAGCCCCCCTCCACCCAAACCACAGGCATCACAGAACTGGAGGGGGTGCCTTCACATTAAAAGCAGCTCTATCAAGCCAGTGCCCACCTTCCACTGGAAAGGAAGGTCCTGCTCCCCCTCCCCTGCCCCCTTTCCCCAGCTGCAGGTACCCTCCTCCCTCCTCATGTTGGCTTTGACAATTGTGTGGCCTTAGGGCGAGTCAGCTCAGTTGACAGGTTGACATATCTGGCAGGAAACTGTTCTTTTATTTGCATATTTATTTATATGCAGTGTTAGATTTCCACTGGGTCAATTCTCTGGATTGATTTGCCCCAGGGCTATCTGATTGCTACAGCCATCCCAAGGGGAATGGGGCAGGAGCCTGTGGCTGGGGGAGGAGAGAGGATGAGGAGCAGGATCTCCTCCCTCTTCCTTGACATCTCAGCGAGATGTGAAACTATAAACAGAAGATGAAGCTCAATGGCAGCTTGATGTCCTGCCCGCTCCCGTCACTCACTCCTGTCCTGGCCTTGCACCAGCTCCTGGGCTCAGCTGCACGGGCAGTGAGCCGGCTGCAGAAGCTGACTTTGCAGAAAGCTCAATGCTTCCTTGCAGTCCGAGTTATCAGCTGCATTGGCAGAAGTGCACTTCCCTACTTGCTGCATAGGCGGGCAAGAGCCCACCCACCCTGGTGGAAGGGAGCAGGCAGGGCAGGAGCATGGGACCACAGCAGATAGATAGGACGCAGATGGGCTTGAGCTACTTTGGAAGTGCCTCTGAGATATCCAGAGGGAATCATGAGCTCTAGCTGTGAGATCGCATCCCTGAGAGCCCCCCTGGAAGTGTTCACAGTGTCTCTCTTCCCACATCATTCTCCTCTTAAGAAACAAATGTCTCCTTATGGCAAGAGCTGTGGATTGATTTTAAAACACATGAAGCCAACTGAAAACAAAATGTATGTGACAGCTATCACAAAACTGGAGCTTTAACAGTGATGGCAGCCTAGATGTCGAAACAGTGCTGAAAAAGTCAGATGCACTGTGGCGGCAGTCGTCAAACCCTGACATAATGGGAGGTATCCTTTCTGTACGTACACACAGGCATCCCAGACGCCAGAACTGTCTTTCTGTGGCTTATAAAAACTTACTTCTTATGCTACACATATCAATTCAGTTTTGTTTTCTTCTGTATGATGAACAAATGTGAGCATTTGGGTTTAGTAAGCCACAGCTGTGAGATACCTCTGACAGGGAATCTGCAAAACTAAATCCCCCAGTCTGATGAATATTCTCAAACCTAAGTGAATTCAGGCTTCTGTACACTGGATATCACACAGGCTTTCACAAGATGTAAGGGACTGGCAAAACAGAACAGTAAGTTTAATTAAAAAACAAAAAGCAACTATGAGAGCAACTATGACAGTAACTAAGAGTACTTAAAAAACTAGAGAGTAACTATGCCTTCTTGAGATACAAAGGGTTAGCTGTTACAGGCATGATTTATGACTGTATAATACCGATTTTATGCTGGTGTAAAAACAGGATGATAGAGCTGTGCTGAATATCACTAAGTATGCATCCCTTCAGTTCTGTCATACACTCTCACAGGCATAAAACCAGCTAATAATTGAACAAATCAAAGAAAAACCTACTAAAAATCAAATGGCAGAATTGTCAGGTGCGGGGAAAGACAATCATTATATTCCTTGATCAATGCACTTTCACTGCAATGATCCGGCCTAAGGGGCAACAGAAATTTATTGAAAAGCTAATTTTCAGTAAGATGAAGACCTCTGGCAAAGCAGCATTTAAATGTCTTTGATAGGTAATTAAACCAGGCAGAAAGTTTCTTAAATACTCCAGAGTTAAATACACACCTTACATATTTGACCATCTCCATCTTAGCACGTTATTTAATGCTTGCAGCTCTTCAAACCCTGTTCCGTTATTATTGAGCTTGTTGTACAGTACTTTATTGGTTTAGGACACCCTTTGATTCACAGTGACTTATGCACAGAATAATACTCTATTCAAGAGAAACAAGCGTGTGACCCTCTCTATAACAGCAGCATATTCTGAGTGGGTATTATGCCACACGTTGCAAAATTTATATTCTTCACAAGGCATATGTTTCATGTCGTGAGAATTCATATTTCTTCTTTAAAATTACACATGAGGCTTTCTCAAGTGCAAAAGGCATTAGGAAGTACACTTGAAAACACTCTGAAGTTCTGGAAATGCCAAGTAACCTCATTTCTAAGCATGTTTATTTGAACAGAAACGTCAATATGCAGAGTGATTGCTAGGCTAGAACAATGCAGGAAAAGAACTTGCAAAAAGGGGGCCAGCGTGGCTGGGATTAGCGTATTGTGAGAAAAGTACACCTTGCACGGTAGCAGGACGTTCGAATAATGCAGTAACAAATGGCTTTGTTTAATTACATCTATGATTGGTTACTTTTGGCTATTTAAAATATTGCAAATGTATTCTTTATGTGATTGTTTCAAAGAAATATTTGGCTTGCATTCAGTCAGTAATAATCAGTGGCAATGTTACTTTTACAGTAAATGTACACGAAGTTTATGAGCGACTGCACAGTGGGACATAAAGATATCTATTTCACATTTCCAAGTTTTATGAGTTTTATCCAGAAGAAACTTCTGAGAAGCCTATTTACCCGTGTAGATATGTATATACACTCATTGACTGTAAGTAAAAGCAGATTTATGTCATCTGTTTCTTTTATTTTGATTGACTATAGATTGTTTGCCCTTTGATTGCTGCTAATGTTCTGTGGAGCTATTTGTTTTCCTGCAGAGTTAATGGTATTAAAGGAGAAGGTATTGCCTTCTTTTTAGGATGAATTCATTTTGAAAATGTTTTTGTTTAAAAGGGGAAAAAAAAAACCCAAACAGATTGCCCATTCTCTCACCTGTCCACTTTAGGAGAGTGCACAAACACAGACACCTGGGACACGGAGCTTATTACAGATTAAGGGAGAATATTTTTGTGAGGAGCACTCTGTTAAATTATTGGCAACAAATCACTTGTCCCTCAGGACACACAACACTTGCATTTCTACTAGCAAAAACTGGAGAGAACCTGCTCTAAATTTGTCTACTCTTTATCCTGAAAAGTTTTAATAGAGGCTTAATTGTGAAGGGGTTTCCAAGTAATGACTTGTGGCTGGTGAACGTATCCCAGTCCAGAGAAAATAACTGTTCTGCTGCATATCTCAGAATCTTTGGGATCAGGAACGTGGCCGGTGGAATTTATGAAGTGTAAATAAATACATCAAGATGTGATCATTTTGAGATTGCTTCTCATAATTGCTCTTTCCCCTCCTTTTGCCTTATATCTTCCCCGTTGTGCAGTCCCGACTGTCTTCCTTTTGCGAAAGCGGGGTGGGCTGGGGAGCTGGTGCAGAGACCCAGGGGCTCGCTGCTGGCTCACCCACAGTCGGGACGGGCTGGTCCTACCCTGATGCGCTCAAAGGGCCCCAGCCTTCCTGGAGAACCCCCCAAACACACCTTCTCAGGAGAAAGCAAAAAAGTGAAGGCTCATGGTTTCATTGTCGGTGTTAATGAAAGAGAGATGCTGTACCTGCCGCGGGCGAGGGCTTTGTCACCCTGCAGCGCTGCTCTGGCAATGATCTTCCTTTGCTTTCCGTGGAGGACTTTGTTGACAATAGACTTTTCTCCACCTGAGAAATGGAAGCAGCTTTGCCATTCGTCTTTCCCACCAGAGCTTTTCAATAGCAGGTGTGCCGCAGCAGCACAGGAGAGCTTGAAGAGTCCACTGCTCTCACACCACAGAGACAGAGAAAGGCACGTGGGCTTGAAGAGCCTTTCAAGAGACTCTTGAACCTGAACTTGGTTGCCTCTGCACCTGTTTTGAATGAAAGCAAAGAGCCGATCAGTCCTAATGAAACTGGTATTGCAGCAAAGGGAATTTAAATCCTAAGCATGTTTGCTTCAAGACTATGCAGACTTTTCCATTTGGTCACTGGTCTGTCTTTTTATTCCAGCGCTGTTGTAGGAAGGTAAATTAGGACTAACAAGGGACAAAATGGCTTCTGTTCCTAAGTAGATGGATGCTTAAGTTATGGCCATCAGATGTAAGTTTTAATTATCATTGAGGGAATTGAGTACTAACATTTTTTCTTTTGTTTCAGACTGTAATTATCTCATTTTACACCTTTATGGTCATTGCTTGTTTTCATGGGCAGATTTTGTGCAGTCCCTCATACCGTGTTAAAAAAGAATCTGAAATTACTAGACTAGTCCTAATTACATAATTAGGAGTGAAACTAGGAACAGCTCTTCCTAATAATTGCAGATATGATGAGTAATTGTAATTTATCTTGGCTTTTTATTTCACCATGAATTTTACAAAAAGTAAACAAACAAAAACAGGTCGACAACCTTTTTGCCAAACCTGTCCCATCCCCTCCTGGTTTCTGTGAGCTGCGGCCACACTATGGGAAAGCTGTGGGCTGAGCATATCTGGCTATCAGCTGTTGCTGCACCTCTCCAGAACGTAACATGGGCATGAACTACACTGGAGCTCATCCACCTTACGCCCTCCTCCCTCTGTGCCACGTCCCCAAGCAGTGTCCTGACACAAGAAGAAAACTGCATGTATATGGAAATGGAGTGGTGCCTCTCCTTCAAGTGGGGCTGAGCTCTTTGCTTTTATTCCTCTTTGCCTCATAGAAGGAGACAAACCTGCAAAGCAAATGAATGCAGCTTTTAAAATAACCATTTTAAAGCAAGGCTGAAAGGTGCCAACAAGCTGGGCTGACGTCCACAGAAGAGAAAGGGAAGGGAGCTCTGGCCGCTTTCTCCTCCTGCCTTCTGCCTTCTCCTGTCCTGCAAAAGTGGCGCTGCCTATTGCTGCCTCCTGCCAGGCACTGCCAGCCTGGCTGCCTGCAGACCCCTGGTTCAAGGGGGAAAGGAGCCCTGTGCTCCTGCTCAGCAGCTCGCGAGGGTGTAATAACTGAGCTGGCAAGTTCAGAGGACCCAGTGGATGGGAACCCACAACGCTAAGTATGTTGCGGAGCTACAGGAAGCCAACACAGAGATGTTTGGCCTCAAATCCTCCTCCCAAAGCATGTCTGCTGGGCAAGGGTCCATTGCAACCTCCCTGATTTCAAGATACTGCAAAAGTACTTTAAGCAATTAAGGATTATGACAGTTTTTTCAAAAATAAGTGTTTCTATTTGGGGGGGGGGGGGTTCAAAGCTTGCTTTTTTAGAGGTAATTGTATAACAAACCAGATGTTTCACATTTCAATCACTTATCATGAACCTTAAAGTCTGGTGCTGCACTCAGGCAGATCTTAAGGCTTAGAGGTTTGGGACCATCTGGTAGAACATCCAGATGTTGTCATTCTGTCCTTCCATTCATGACTCAGACATAAAAAATTTCTTACTTTTCTGATTTTTCTTTCAATTTGGTTTACATTAATATTAACATACAAATAAAAACCAGAAAGTTATTAGATATATGAACATATCATTAATACCAGTGTTGAATGATTAAGTAAGATAAGAGTGCTTTTTCTCCTCCCCTGCATTCCCATGGAATAAGAAACTGGGAATATGCTTGAAAACCCTCTTTTAAAATGTTGCTTCACAATCACTGACTAGAAAGATCAGAACATTTCCTGAAATGTTGTGGTTTGCATAAGGTCATAGTAAAGATCAAATGAAAATATTGCACCGTGTACCAGTTGAGATATGCGAGTCTTTTGACCACTAAATTTGCTCTTTTGTAATTTTCAATATTTCCTGGTGAAAGAACACAATCAAGATACCTCTACGTATTTTATTATGCATATATCCGTATTTATATACATACCCATATATATAGTAAGTGCAAAGATTTTGGTTTTTTCAGATGCAACTGCAAAAGTGAAGTTACTTCCGAAAATTAACCAGTAATAAAATGTTGTCATTTTTCTTTGAAAGACAAGAAAGCATGAATAAAGATTAGATTTAGAAAAACAAAAAAACATGCCACTACAGTAAGCACTAACTGTTGTTCTTCATCGCAGCGCAGCTGGATAGTCACCTATTGCTACGGCAGTGTGGCAGATGTCCTTGAACAGTACTGAGGTCTTCATGCTAACGGCTCATACCTTCCTCAAAACCGTTAACTGAAATATATAGGAAGGTAAATTAAATAAAATAAAGGGAATATCAGAGTACCAGTCCTAATAGTGCGTTGGAAGCCGTAGAGCTACAATGCGTTGTCTGGCTCATAGTGTATCTGAAGTTCATCTGAAAGTTGGAAGGGGCCATAGGAAGTCATCTAATACACCTAAAAGATAACAATGTAAATCAGTTTTTGTGGCAATTAAGGTATGTGTGGTGAAAACAGAGGCAGATGCATATTTAGATTAGTGAGTTATGCTAGGTATGATAGGTGCTGAAACTTCAAGAATTGATTGCCAAATTTGTTGCTATTCACATTCTGGGCAAACATTTGGGAATATGAGAAGAGTCATTAACAACCCTTCTCTCAACACGTACCAGTGTAATGATTAGCAAAACATCTGAAAACATGCTATGCAGCCCACTGTAGAACTGGCTGCTGACGTGACCCAATAATTTTGTCTTACATTTTGTCATATTTTATCTTTTGCCTCCTGGTCTCCTGGAATGATGTTTTTCCACCTTTTTTGTCCTAACCCTTGATGTTGGAGACTAAAATGAAATCTATGACGGAGCCTTCAGTTCCCTGGGTCAGTAGGAATATTCACTTGCTGAGAGTTAATCACACATCAAAGAGGCATTTTGGATGGCCATTTTAACCCTGCAACACTCTGGCATGTACCATATTGGCAAGGATCAATGTTATTCACAGTTATCTTTCCTGCTTTGTTTATGGCAAGAACCTGTGCTTATAATTTATTATAGTTCACTTCTGAAGTCTGGCGTTGTCATGTAAAGCCAAACAGAGCAGATGTTGTTATGATGATGATGATGATGAACATTATTATTGATGTTTATGAATTAAGGCCTGTTTAGGAGAGCAGTTACATGCATGCTTTAGTTCCATGGAACTGAAAGGACCGCTGAGCTACCCATGCTTGTTTAAATGCTATTCTAAATAGGGACGGACCTGAACATGCGTTTAAGTGCTTCACTGAACTGGAGCCTACTAGAGATATGGAAAGTCTCATTTTCTTCACGGGACGAACCTTTGTTCATTCCAGCTAGACCATGCAGGCATAAATCATGCTGAACAGCCAAAGAAGTATCTCCCCGCATAAATTCCTGGATTGCTTAAACTTAACACCTAATTACAGAGCTGGTGAACCTAGATACACTGAAGGCGGTTTGAAAGGCTGCCTGAAACATCATGGGTTGAGATGCCTTTGTCGGGAGCATTGTGCTGTGATGTGTAACGTGGGTAGATTCCTGTGGGATGTTGACAGTTTGTGGGAAATGCACGTAGGAGGAACTGGGTTATGAAGACCAGGGTTTTAATTTTTTTTTTTTTTTCTCTCTCTCATTGTACTGTTTGTGGGCTTGGGGATTTTTTGGGGTCTGTTTTGGTTTGTTCTCTTTTTAAGGTAGGGGGAAGGAAGAGCTTCTGGTTTTGGAAAAATCTGGCCAATACATGCAGCATGTCATGAGTCACTTGTTCCTGGAGGTTCGATACTACACCGGTCCTTCCCTCCCAAAAGGACGCTGGTCGATGCTCCTGAAAGCTCTGATGTTCCTTTTGGGCTCATGGCATTTATACGGAGTGATAATCACTTGATAAGCCATGGATTTATGTAATAAATTAATTAGCTCTGCAGTGTTTCCTCCACTCTGCCTGCCAGTCTGTCTCTACTGGGACTTGTTCGGTTTTTTCCAAACAGTTACAAATAGCTCTCAGTATTATTATTTTCTTTTAAATCATTTGTCAGGAAAATGTTTTCTCTCCTCCACACCAGCAGTGGATTTTCTCCTCGGTGTTATTCTGGCCTAAGGCATAGGGCTGGCATGATTTGGGTCTGCGTCGGCAGTGGGTTCTCCACATGCAAACATGTAGAGTTTAAAGTTCACTGGCTTAGAGGAATGCAAGGATAGGGCCAGAAGCTTTGCCATTGGAAAAGGGTGAATCTTAACTTCATGAGTGACTTGTGACTCTTGCATCTAATATCAGCAGGGCATGAAATACCATATTTGAAGTAGCAATGCCACTAGCTATAGAAAGACTATTTTCATGCCACCCTCCCTCCCGTACTTCCTTTTTCCTCTGCTGACTGTACGCTGGAATTGGCATACGATATCAGACAAGGATCTGTTTAATCTAAAGATGGTGTATATAACTTCTTGAAAAATATTTCTTGAACTTAATGAATTTGCATATTCTAATTTTCTTTATAAGTGCTCAGTCCATTTTAATCCCACTAGAACAGAGTTCCAGAGAGTAATTTTGTATTTGTGTTGTGTGAAAAAATGCAGTCTTTCATCACTCCTTATGGATTTTTATCTTGTAATGTTTCCACTTTTTGAATGAGAGAAATGTTGAATAGGAGCACAGGATATTTCATTTGTATTAGTCTCATCATATTGCAGCCTCTAATATATTCCTTCTTATTTTGTCTTTAAATTAAATGGTCCTAATCCTTTTTATCTTTTCATATAGGAAATTCTTCATTTCTCTACTTATTTTAATTATTTTTTATCTGAATCCCCTCTGTTACTGTATTATCTCCTATAAAAGCACTGACCAAAACTGAACGCAGCATCCCAGTTGGCAATGTATTATTCATTTACCTATCACATTATGCTGTTTATAATGTATTTTCCACCCTGTTTCTTATGCCTCATAATACATCATTTGCCTTTTTTTTCTTTTTTTGCACAGATGACATACTCCACAGAAGCTTTCCCGCAGCGCTGTTGTCAGGAGTGATCCAGCCCTTTTCCAGAGTGTCACAGTTTATAAGTCAATAAAGTGCCTGTGACTTTCCAATCACTTCTACTAGTGGTCACTGCTTTTTATTTATCAGTATGTACTGGGCTGCCATTCACCTGCCCTTGTTAGGGTCCTCCCCATGTTTTTCCTCAATTTTGGCCAATGCTTTATATCTATGTGTGTGCGTGTGTGTGTTCTGCAGATGCTCCCAAATAACCACATAGCCTTTTCTTGGTTTCATCGTCCATCAACAGCCCTGCTAGGAGACATGAGACACCCGGCCTCGGTTTCTGCCAGGCCATCTAGGTTGTTTGTTCTTACTCTTCATTTCATGCCTCTATACTGTGCTCCAGTTGTTAGTGCAGAGCTGTTGCCGGAGCTCATGCAGGCACATCTGAGCTGCCTTTGAACTTGTTAGCTCAGGTGAAGCTCGCAGCAGTAGGTAGTGTGGGAGGCTGCAAGTCCTCCTGGTTTGCACAGCCTCCGTTAGGTAGCTGTGATGATCTGTGTGCTGATACACCTACCCTCCTGCGGTACGGGAACTACACTAGCAAAAAATGACTTGCGTAAATCTCCTCAACCTTCAGCCAGACCTCTGAGCGCAACTTGTTCATGGCCTTCATATCTCAGCCATGAGGAGGGTTTCTCCAGCATCCCAGTCTGCCACGTGCGTTAAACAGCCTTTCTGGAAAAAGAACTTTATCAAAGGCTTTTTGACAGTCCTAGTGCGTGACATCCACTGAGGTAGCTCCACCGATTCCAGCTTTTTATAGGCCTCCATCTAACAAAACTCATAAGCAATTGCCTAGTATTAAGCTACTGCCAGTGGGATATTTCCTATGCCCAAATGTAAGTGCATGCTCCTATGCTGTACTCGGAGAAGTCTCTCTGTTTAAGTACGTGGCTGAAGAAATAGGCTATTTCATGGGATGTAAGTCTTTACACTTAAATTTCCAAAAAGCTCCTTTCTGTAGCATGCAGAGCAGGTACGGGTTCCGTGGTCCTGTGCTACGAAGCCTACTTACTGATAGCTGGAAATGTTGGCTGCACTATCTTTATAAACTCAGGCCAAAAGAGCATTCAGATTAAGCAATAATTTGAGCAAGATTAAGAGGAAGGGAAAGAACACATGGCCAGTTAATCACCAGAGGTACACACGTATGCATGAAGTAAATCCCCAACCTGTTATAGTAATGCACTTAGTTACTGGAAACGCAATACGAGCTTACTTTCATGAGCAAGGATGAAAGAACTTGTTTAACCTTTGTACAGCATTTTCCACCCACACAGAAAAGTGACATCAGATGCTTTGTATAGGTAAAAAAAGAAGTCAGCATTTGGGAGACTCCCGAACAAGAGGCAGGGATACCTCCTTACCACTAAGGTTGTTTACTTAACTTGCAACATGCTTACGGTGGGTCACTTGAAACTTCTCGTTAGTTATTTCGGATCTTAATGACTCCGATGCAAAAAGAGAACCCTTCAGCCCTGTGCGTAAAGCACTGGACATGAAGCACTTGCTAGAAGGTATTTTATGTTTGTGTATGCAGTATGAAGTAAGGCTTTTGCATTTAAATTGGGGAATATTTTACTTTCCAATACGCTGCTGATCGAATCATTGGCACTGAAGAGGGATTTTCACAAGGTCAGTCATTAGCTGGCCTTTAAGTAAGAGCATAAAGCCTTGGAACAGGAGTTTAAATAAGCATCACTGAGACAGCTAAGACAGACACAGGCTGGAAGTGTCTACCTCTGTGCAACACCTGGGTGGATTTAAGTCTACTTCAGTGTCACCTGAAAAGTACTGTAGGATTTCTGAAGTTCAAGATTTCTAATCTTTGCATCTCCATGCTAATATTTTGTGTTACTTTCAAAACAGTTTGTGGCTTAGTTCCTGTGTGTCCCAGCATACAATAAGAAAGGATTTGGTTTTAAGTGACGTTTTTGACCGATGTGAACACACTTATTCCTCTTTCCTCCCTCCTGCCCCCCCCAAAAAAATGTGTTTGAGAAATAAACTTTGAAGACCTGGGAGAAGTAGCATGTGTTTGTGAAGGGAGAAGGTGGGGGTGGCGGAGGTGGTGGAAGGAGTTCAGTTTGTCAACACGACAGCCAGGAAGCAAGTTATTTATAACGCTTGTGGTGGAGAGGGGGCCAGCCCACATGTTTTTAAAAAAGAGTTTAACTAATCGCATGGTACAGCTAATTCTGTTATTTGTAAATACGTTTCGCTTGAAGTCTTGGTGGACAGAGGGAGAGCGAAAAGAGGATCGTGCTACAGGGCATGGTTAGTCTGGCTCAGCGCGTCTATGCCTGCGTGCTGCCCCCACGCCACTGCCCAGCTCTCTCTGAACTTCAACGATGCTCCTGAAAAGGACTTTGCTGTCCCTAGAGAAAGCACGAGTGGAGACACACAGGAACTGACGCTTTCTCAGGATTCAAAAGTCCTTTATTTAAAACATGGCTTTGACAATGCGCAGCCTAAATTTTGAACCAGTTCTTAAACCACAGAATATCTCGTTTTCAGCTGGGTTTCATTACTCTATCAAAGAGGAAGTTAACTGTGAGAGGCATATGACTATGAGACTATACTTGGCTGGACTGACATCAAAAGAAGTGAATTTTGGACACACAAAGATTTTTAAAATCACTGCTTCAGTACAGTCACATTTAGATTTTATTTTTTCTTCTGTGTAGAGCATATAGTGAGCTATTCTTGTGGATTGAATGACACTCTAAGTCCCATGATGTATGCATGACACGGACTTGACACTGCTGCTACATTCCTTCAGTTCAACAGCCATGTGAAGGCTGTATCATCCTGAGCTAAAAAAGGTCAAAAAATAGCTTTATCTCAAGAGAGATAACCTGTAATTTAATGCTTGGCCATGCAAACTCAAATCACATGTGTGTGTATTTATATGTATATATACATATATATATGCATACACACGAACAGATATATATACACAACAGTACTGTATTATTCAATACAGCTATATTTTAATTCCATTTTCTTATAGTAAAAAAAAAGCCACCCAAACAAGTCCCTCTCCTTTTTTTTCCTTAAAGAGCAGTAAAACACCTAAGCATATGACATAGCAGATTAAATTTTGGAGAATACGCAAATATTTGTACCTTATTTTTGTACTTGGAAAAGTAGATAGAAGATACATTTTTAATTAAAAAAAAAAAGTAGATACAAATCCATACTGAGGCCTAACTTGTTAATTGTTAAAGAAGAAGAGAGAAGTTGCAAGGGGTATTGCTGTAGCAACTTCCAACTTCCACGTCCATTTACTGGTTAGAAAATTAAAATTACTTAAGGGCGTGCCCTACCCTTCTCACTCTGGGAGTCCTCCCACCGTGGAAAAGTAGATAGAAGATACATTTTTAATTAAAAAAAAAAAGTAGATACAAATCCATACTGAGGCCTAACTTGTTAAAGAAAAGGCAAGAAGAGAGAAGTTGCAAGGGGTATTGCTGTAGCAACTTCCCTGAGTTACGTCCATTTACTGGTTAGAAAATTAAAATTACTTAAGGGCGTGCCCTACCCTTCTCACTCTGGGAGTCCTCCCACCGGCATCCCGCAGAGCTCTGGCAGCGCAGCAGTCGGAGGTCCAGCTGGGGACATGCTACGCACCCCAGTGCAGAAGCTTCCAGGTAGCGTGGAGTGAAATTTCTGGGTGAGATTCTGGCCCTGTTGAGGTTGGCAGGTGTTTTGTGACTGGCTGCAATGGAGCCAGAATTTAACCCTCTTTCTCCAGAAAAGAAGCTAGGAACCAGAATTAATACCTGGGTACAGAACTGCAGGAGTTTTGTATTTTTTAGTATCAGGGACCTGCTCTTGGCCCGGAAGATCACAGGATGAACCAGGAAAGGAAATGATGGAACAAAAATCAGTGGCTATTTCACTGATTTCCTGGTGTTCCAGAGAGGTAGGAAATTAGGATCAGCGGTTGATTGAGAGAATGTGTGTGACAACTTTTGCTGCCATTAAAACAAAACAAAGCAAAGCAAAGCAAAACAAAACAAGACATCCAAGAGCAAACTTGGAAAGCTACATTTTGAAAGCAAAAAGTTTTAAAAGGAACAAACATTTGGAAAAGATCTTTTAGAAGACAAACACTTCGGTACCCTAAAAGGCAGGACACGCTGTGCTCTTCCAATACTGCATACAGTGATGGAAATTGCTACACCCTCAGCATCATCGTGAAGCGTCTTAGTTCATAGTTAACAGAGCATGACACTGGTATGGCACTAAAAGGAGCGCTTACTTAAAGTTGCAATTTGTATCCAGTCTGAGAAGTCTTACAAATAGGGAAAGATTAAATGGAATTCCCATTAGATTAATACTTATATGAAAATAGATATTCTAGCAAGCAACTCTGTTCCACTTCTCAGGCCAATTAGACAGAACAGAAACCTATTTAGGGATGCATATAGAGAGAAATTATATTTCCATTTCAGTAATAATAACGGACTGTACAAACTTCCATTTCAGCCTTTAGGTTTTTTTTTTTAGTCTAATATTTATATTCCTGGATAGAGACAATGTATCAGCAAAAGCTGTGCTGGCCCTACAAAATATAAAGACTGGCTCTCGGAAGTTGCAAAGGTGTCCCAGCCCATCGTTCCTCACCGAACAGTTTGTTCAGTGTAACATAGCGTAGCTCTTCCCAGTGGATCACAAATAATGTTTCCTCTGGGAAGTACAGGAGGCTTCTCAACCTTAATACTCTCCCACATTTATATCGTATCAGGCTAATCTCTATGCTATGTCCTTATGTTACCTAAAATAAGTGATAGCAAGCAACAGCATCTGAGCCTCCCAACTATGATTTCTGGCTTATATTTTTCCCAGGAATAAATTCAGGCAGTCAAATCCCAGCACTCCCCTCCAGTTCAATTGTAATAATACAATTTTATACTCTCAATGTTGGATTGTAATTTTGGGCGAATTTACCTATGTTTTGAATCGTGACGAACAAATGATAAATTGATATCATCTGCAGATACTATCAGTCTAACATGTTATAACAGCTACGGCTAATTATTTAAATTGATTGCAAACAATTTTATAGGACTTTTTTCTGTAAATTTATTTTTAAATGATATATAATTATCTTAAACTGGGAAAAGTGTTTAAACTGGCAAGCAAACTAATTGAGGACAAATGTCTCAAAACCATGATCTCTTTTCTAGGAGAGGAAATGCTGTAGTAAGACTGGAAGTGGATGAAACTTTATAGGATTTGTAGAACTTCTTACATATACCGAAAGCCCGCAATATCTTTAACAATATTAGTCAACGCATTTCAAGGTCGTATGTCCTTTCTAGACTGAGTATGGATCCAAACCAGAAATCTGTGCTTCCCGAGTTTCAAAAATGTTTGGTTTCAAAATTCTGGTTCTCTATGCATTTTACGGACTTTGAGTAGAACTGGATCAAAAATTCCAGCGAGAGCAGTTTCGGCACCAGGGATCCATACATGAAGCTGCGTGCTAGCATTGATCAGGCTGTGTTGCAAGTATTGTGAAACTGGAATATTTGTTTTGAAATAGCACAGATCCTGAAGCTGGAAAGTCTCAGCCACTTTTTTTGGTTAACAAATTATTTCTAGCGCTAAAGAACTAACTTATTTTTTTCTGTACAAAACGTGGGCTTGACTTATTAATGGAAAATTATAATTAGCCTCAAATTCATATTTTCTCATTCATATATTTGTAGGGCAGAGGTGGCATTTAATCAGGAAAGGAAGCGACCAGACTTTTTCATTCTCAACCTACCCATGGTAGGGTAGGGCCCGGCTGCCCTGCAGAAATCTCTCATGTCTCCCATGCACCAGGCAGCAGCAAATGAGCCCATTAGGTAGTTCTTCCTGCTCAGATGACCAGCTGGGTGACAGTTAATCCTGACATTTTAAACAGAACTGACAATTCAACAATAATTTCTACAGCTGTGAGAGAGTTCATTATGCCAAGGGACTGACATCTACAATGCACAATGGAAGTGAATCTGGGGAGGATTTGAATAAAAAGGAGACTATGCTGTGTAGAGGGACAACATGGAAGATCAAATGGAGTCGGGAGCATGAAGGCTGCCTTTGTGTAAATATGAACGTATGAAAAGACACCGTGGATGGAACTGAATTTCACCAGGGAGGTGGATTTCCCCGTGCGCAGGCATTGTGGGCTAAGCTTCGCTATCAGACTTGGATTTTGCCAAAACGCAGCACAGCGTTGAGGAAGTTTCAGGCAGAGCTGTGGTACAGAGAAGCAACTCAGGAGGCCAAATAAACTAAGAGAGTATTAGACACCTAGAAAGAGCACACGTTATAATTTTTGTTTCATTTAATGAATCCTAGAAGACAAATTTTCTGTTCAAGATAATCCGTCAAAGTAGATTTCAACCATGCCATGCTGGCATCCTCAGAAAGTCCTCGCCTAGATGTTGGTTGATTGTTAATATTAAAAAAGGTGGGCACCCAGTAATGGGCTGCAGGACACAGGCTAAAAACCATAATTCAAAACTATGTAACAATGTATATTAGGCTGTTGGGCGAGCTGTACAGTACCCTGCTGTTGCATGACCCAGCCTAATGAGAGATGCGTGTAAACAAAACTTGCAGGCAGAGTCCTTAGAAGGCAAAGAGCACATTAAACCACATCAAGGCCTCTGTGAGCTACTTCTAAAATGTTAACAAGCAGCTTGCTTAAAGAGCAGTGGCAATGATAAGAGAGACAGAGATCGAGAACGTAATTGGCTAAAAATAATTTTACTGCTAGAATGCTCTTTTGAACTGCTTACCATAGCTTCACAGCAAGTTATTTGCAATTTCAGGCTGTATTCAGCAAGGTTGCATTTGAAACAAAAAAAGAAGAGCAGATATAATCCCGTATGTCTACTAAGTAAATAGTACTAGCTGACAAGAGGAAAATATGACTGGGCCAGCAGCGTTAGCAGCTTTTGGTCTTTCGGAAAAACTTAGAATGGATGAAATTAAAGGGAGGGTGCGAAAGGTGTCTGATGGTGTGTTACTGAATGGTGGGGGGGTGGGTTGTGGTAGCTGTTGTTTTTAAATTGTATTAATAGAATCGTTGCAAGCATGACTCACGTGGCAGCGATCTCCTTCCTGAGCTAAAAGGAAGAAGGACAGCCAGTCCCACCTGCAGCCCATCAGCTCCCATCACAGCTGTCGGGGTCGGTGGGATACAGGGTTGCAGTCCCAGGTGAGATGCTGAAGATGAGACTCTTGGAGGCATCACAGCAGCCTGGCTTCAAAACAAGCGATAAGCTGCAGTATCTCACTGTGACAGATCTGTGCTTGCAACAGGCGTCTCCTAAAGAGCATGAACCTCCCTGAGCTGAAACGGACCCCCAGGCGATGGCAGGGATGTGCCGCTGGTGCACGGCCCTGCAGTGCACCGCTGAGCCCTGCCATCTTTTCACCCCTCTGCCCCAGGGGTTGCTGTCCCAAAGTGGGAAGATCAGATGGCCATGGTGCCCTGTGGCTCCTGAGACATAATCTCCCCATTTTGGATCAGACAGGTTTATGCTTTAATTAGACACAGTAGTATTGCTTGAAAAACCCTGCAACACGTTGGCCATGGTTGATGTTAAGAGAAACTAGAGAATTACGAGACAGGCTCTCACATAAGGCTTTTTTTCATTGCTCCCTATGCAACCCAGTGCCTTCAGAGTAACTGTGCTGTTTGTTAATTATTGTTATTAGCTTTTATTAGATTCAACGCAACCTACCTCAGAGTGCCCCCTGTTTTTCAGTTTCTGGTTTGACGCCATTATTTGTACTGAGGACAAGTGAGAAACTAGAGAATTACGAGACAGGCTCTCACATAAGGCTTTTTTTCATTGCTCCCTATGCAACCCAGTGCCTTCAGAGTAACTGTGCTGTTTGTTAATTATTGTTATTAGCTTTTATTAGATTCAACGCAACCTACCTCAGAGTGCCCCCTGTTTTTCAGTTTCTGGTTTGACGCCATTATTTGTACTGAGGACAAGTTCAATATACACTGGAAATTCTTATAAAGTAAATTATTATATGATAAATTATTAACATTTCTTACATAATATGTTAATAAATAATAACCAATTGTGGAAAAATATTAAATGTGAATACTTTTGCAGCTGGCTGGGGGGATAGCAAGCAATTTTAGCAGATATGAAATGTTTACGTTTGTGGTATCCATAGGAAAATTGAGGATTTTTTTATGCAAACTAAGCAATACCTTGATTCAGACACAGTTTTGAGGTGAAGATCTGTAGCAATTCTAGCAATTGGTTGACACTGCATCTACCTACCACAGTAAACGAAACACTTTCTTTTTATAAATGTAAAAAATCTATAGAGATTAATGATATTTGTTTGCTGCAATTAAATAGCTAATGTCGACATTTCAATTATCATCATTAGCCTTCAGCCTGAACACCCTACTGAGACAAATAGGATCAGCTTACAGCCATGCAGAGAGCTCTTGCTTCAGGCTGTCCGAAGAGTTCGGCATAACTCCCCATGCCGGGCTCCTGTTCAGCTAATGTCTGGAAGGTTGCTTCCATCACCACAAAAGGCAGAGTCTGAAATAGGATGCAAATGACAGTTTAGTTCCTGGTACAGTTCCACTTTTTCCCACTGCAAACAATTAAAAAGAAAAATTTCAGGTGCAGAGAGCTGTGATGACCAGTTGTATTCACTGCATTTCTTCAGACAGGACCCACGTCCCCCTTTTGTCAACCTCTCCCCACTCTCACTAGAAACTTCGTCCTCCGTGCCTGTACCGCCTATTCCCAAACCTTCTTTGCTTCCACGTCTTGTTGCACATCTGCAACACCAGGGCCCTGTCCTGCTTCAGACCCCTGTGCGAGGGTCAGCTGCTGGCTCTGATACAGGACCTGGTGCATCTGCTGAGTGGAGCGAGGCTGCGACAGATGCAGCCAGGAACGCATGTCTCCTGTGGGGTGCTTACCTGGGTCCTGCAGGACAGCCTGTGGCTCACAGTGTGGGGCAAAGCCACCGCCTCTCCTCTGCTCCATGCCATGGTGTGATGCATGCCCATGATCATGTCCCCTAGCTGAGCAAAGGTGCGGTGATAAGGATGGTATTCAAGGTGGGGGAAGAACAGCCAACTGACAAAAGGGGAAGGTGGCACATCCAGAGCGGAGTTGGCAGCTTTGTAAAAAGGCACAGCTGACACCAATAATGTAAATGTCCAGATGGATTACCCAATACATCTCAAAGGTTTCATCAGGAAAAGGCAAGAAACACTGGTTTCAAGAATGGAGAATTTAAAGCAGTTTTGTCCTGTACGGTGAGATTATACGGTCAGGAAAGCAGATGCAAAATTGCAGATTTTTATAAGTACCTCACATTTATGCATCATATCTGAAGCTACCACTTGGCTCACACACAGTCCAAGTGCTCTTCCCAGCTATGAAGGTACCATCCATACGAGAGCCAGATGGTGGACCAACACACTGAAATCTGCCTGAGCCTGCAGGCAAACTTGTGCAAGGGAGCTCAGTATGGCTGCAAACCATCCTCATTCAGGATGCCTGCCACTTTTCCTCTTCTTCTTTCTCTGTGGCTTTTTTTCCTAGTTCCCCTCCTGCAGAGATGGGATGAACATAGGCTGACTGCATTTTATGTACGTTTTAAGAGTGCCGGGCTGGGCCATTTGGGAGATTTTGCCACATTACCGTTGCAGCCAGCTAGCTATTATGTGAGGTGAGTAATCCAGATTGTCTATTGCTGGGTGAAGAGACAGCCACCAGCTCCACACGAACCGCTTGGGTTCTAGCTAGCCTCCTTGGCTCCAACGCGAAGCCAGCTATGGATGAACAGCGTGGGCGTCTCTGCACTGTGCTTCCAACACCTGCATGACCCCAGTGTGCAACTTGCCCCAGCCCCTGATCCTAGAGAATGGGGAATTGATTGTAGTGCAGAATTACACTACAAGTGTTGCACTGACAGGACTGGCAGTGTGGAGTATCACATCCAAAGTGACAATAACCTTTTTTTTTTTCTCTTTCTCTCTCTCTTTACCTGATGAGCATTTTTCTCATTTTACAGTCTGGCAAAACTGATGCAGAGATAGTTCAGGTGACTCATCAGGAGAGTATCAGTCAAAATATAGACTAAGTTGTCTGAATCCCTTTATAAGCAGCTTTTGTCTCATATTTTGGCTTGACTTAGCATCATCTCACATCCCAAGGACTTTTGAGTGTATACTGTCTTGAACAATGCATGACAGTAACTGCGTGACATTTGCCAGACCTCTGAAAACGTAATGCAGAAATCGAGTAGTGATTCTGATGTGCTTTTATGTACACATCAAATCAAACCTCACTTTAGTATACAGTCACATTACAGTAAGTCAGATTTATCCCTGTCATAACTCTGTTGGTTTTAATGAAGCGGCCCCAAAAACTAGGTTTGTCTATGGAATGTTAAAGTAAGTTTCAGAAACACATTTTTCAGCCCATGTGCAACTATTTTCCGCAGTGGAAAGAGTACATTATTTGGCCATTGAATGAAATATAAACACCAACAGTTTGAGTGTAATTTTGAAGAAAGGAAGGTTTTTCTTCATCTGTTCTCTTCATGTCTTGAAGGAAAGTGAACTGGCTGTGTTTAAAAATGTGGTCAAGCATATCCAAAGAGTAATTAAGTAACATATGATATGCCTCAAGAAAAAAAAAAAACCTAGGACATTTTCAGCATTGCTGAGATACTAAAAATACATATTAAATATTTCAAACTCAGATTCTAACTTTCCCTTTTTTTTCTCCTTAATTTCTCACCTGTAGAGAACAGTACAAAGATGAAACCATGCCTTTAGACCAGAATTCACTCTAAATCCAGGTAGATTTTTTTTTTCCAAATCTGACTCAGGTTTATCAGAACACGGCAGAAAAAAAATCCTGTCAGTAACGTTTTTCTCTGTGAGGGAGGTCAGGATGGCAGAAATTTCACAAGAACAACTGGCATCATCAGATTTCCACCTTTCAATTGGTCTGGGACCAAAACAGTCATTGATTTTTCACTTTCTGCTGGAGCTTGTAAATAATCATAATGTCTTTTTTCTGTGATAATAAAACTAGTATGATACTAATTAGATACATCAAAACTAGTTCTGATCAATTTTTAATTTCTTCATCTTATCATTATAATCATCATATTAAATATAGTCATGTCTATATTTTGCACATTCAGTCATATTTGAACTCAAGATATCTTTAATGAAATATTAAATAAAGGACAAAGGTGTATAAAGGATTTTTTGTGTACTATTATGAGTGGTAAAAACAAAGCAAATTGATAAATGAGTATTCAATTCCTCTATTTAAATATCTATAGAAAAAAAGGTAAACAAAAATATATTTGACAGTGAATATATCCAGTGGGAACACTTCCTTGTGTTTTACTTTATAGTGGCTAAACATTAAGTCAAGCCTTTAACTTGAATTTAATGTATTAAAGCAATAACAATCAAGGCACAAGGTATTTCCTGGGAATTAATGACTGACTGGGAGAGTTGATGGGCCAATGTGAAGCTGAGGGCCATTAACCTTGGCTAGTCATTAATTTCCCTGAAAATTCCCCGTGCTGAAGTTAGTGCTTTTTATAATCATCTTATATATTAAGTGTGTGTGTGTGTATATATATATATATATATAAACATTTTCCCTCCTGTCCAAGCAATTTTTAAAAAGATACCATAGGAAGGAGACATTTAGGCAATAATGCTGCTTCCCTTGACTTTCCTGATAAATTAAAAAAAGAATGGCAAAATTAAAAAAGAAACAAACCCAAACCATTTTAGAAGCAAAATATGAATTCCCTAAATGAACACTGTAAGGATTGTTTGAGAACTCTAGTACAATCATGCACAGGGAGTAAGGCAGACCATCAGCTTCTGCAGTCAACGGTGCCCAGGTGGCTATGATGGAGCTGCCGGCAGCAGTGTGCTTCCTAATTTCTTCCAGAGGTTCCACAAAGTCAGGTCTCTGACGTCCCCTGTCCTGACACTGCTCACCCCTGTTCATGGCTGATATCTCATTTTTGCACATTTCCCCGGGAGCAGAAGATACCAAGGCCCCTCCAAATTAATTTTAACACTTGGAACAGAAAATGTTCATGCAAAATCGCCATTTGCCAATCACCAGCAGGTTGAAGGAGGTGATCCTTCCCCTCTCCTCAGCCCTGGTGAGGCCACACCTGGAGTGCTGGGTCCAGTTCTGGGCTCCC
>NW_008795695.1:13777595-13781797 GCF_000699145.1 Aptenodytes forsteri
CAGGAAACACTTTTTCACTGTGAGGGTGACTGAGCACTGGCACGGGTTGCCCAGAGAGGTGGTGGAGTCTCGATCCCTGGAGATATTCAAAAGCTGTCTGGAGATGGTCCTGGGCAGTGTGCTCTAGGTGGCCCTGCTGAGCAGGGGGGTTGGACCAGATGACCTCCAGAGGTCCCTTCCAACCTCAACCATTCTGTGGCTCTGGGAAAATCGAGACATTTGACCACAGAAAACTTTCTTTCTCTGGGCTCCTCAGGAAATCCTCATGAGTAAATGCCCAATTTCCAACATACTCTAGTCAGACAAAGGACCTGCACAGTGACAAACTCATGGAATCAGGTCCTAAGCTATCCCATTGAGTTTAAAACCAAAAAGGAACAGTCGTGATCCTCTACTCTGACATACAATATTATGTTCCTATACATACAGCTTGACAGATCATCTTTGTGCATTATTAGTTGTTATTAATGAAGTTAATTGCAGTAATATTTCAGGGCCTTTGGGAACGGCATCCTATTGTGTCAAGAAAACAGAACGGACCGCTAGACATTCCTATGGCATTCACAATCTTAATTTTCCTACACTAAAACAATAAATAGATGATCCATAGCAACTCTAAGGAACAGAAATGGTGATGGCTTTCATTTTGTGCCCTTGATGGTATTGATTTAACCTTTATGAAAATTAATCTCAGGAGAGGAACAGAGCCTGAAGATTTTACTTTTAAGACTTGCAATTTCCAAGAGCAATTGCAAGTTGTGGCTCTTCCTGGTTGTTTGGGTTTTCTTTTTTGTGTGTGTGTGGATTGATTTTCTTATTTGATAAAGTGGATACCAGCTAGTGCCTTGTAACTTGGGCAACCTGTTTTCAGGAGTCATTCACTTATCTTATAATTGGCAATAAAATGTTCCATCTCTTACTGTAGCTTGTTTAAAAATCATTCATTGCTAATAACAAATGAAAACTCAGCATGTGGAAGTGTTGGAAAAGGATGTTGAACCACGTGCAGGGAATTTTATTCATCTTGATATTTTTGTGCACCTGTGAAGTAATTGGGGCATATGAGTCCATGATTAAATGTAGGTGGTAAAATAATTTCAACCCTCTATTAAACCTAGTGTTGAAATTACTCACTTCACATGAGGAATACCCTCTATATTAACATATATAAGATACAACCCTCCAGCATGGAGAAGTAAAGAAAAAAATCCATGGTTAGGAAAGGGCCACTCTTAAATCTGAAGCCCAACTTCTGTTTAGGTGGCATTAGTACATGTTCTTCCAGAGCTCTGCTGATTTTCATCGTGGATGCAGCCCTCACAAGCAAGCAAGGAAATGGAATGCAACCCCAGCTTGACCTGACCAGAAGCAGAATAGGAGATACTACCTCTCTCTTTGCCCCATTCTGACTATGAATAGGAAAGAGGAAGTCTAAAGAGGATCCTAAACCAAAATCACCGATACAGACATTCAGCAGACTCTGGGGAAGTTGTGACCCAAGTCACAATCTGAACTTTGTGGCTGAAGCTTCCCTCTTGATCAGGCTAAATTAAAATCTAAAACCCAGCGAATGAGGTTGAATTGACAGAGAGGAGAAGACAATTCAGATATATACCGTGTTGCCTCAAACAGTGGCAAATTATCCAGTATGAAACTATAAAAATCTGTATCAGTGCCTTTTCTTTTTGGCAAAACACCATATATTTGACAAAACTGTTTCTGCTAACCGAAACAATTGCCAGTGAGGAGGCTGTATTTTATCATTTGAGATGCCACCCCAGCTGTAAGAGTTCTATTAGATTGTCTTGGCTCAGTGTTTTATATTTATTCTTATAATTTAGGAGCATCAGATACTCATAGCTTGGAAGACGTCTATTGAATGGTGGTAAGTGTTTGGTACTCACACAACAAGTGATATCACTGCACTGGAGTTAACTCAGTTTCACCACCTGCGAGCTCAGAGCGTCATCACAGAAAGAGCTGGGAGTTTATTTATATCGAAGTGACCCATAATTAAGTTTGGCACTTGCTTATATAAAATTTGGGATTTCTTTAGTGCTTTCCCTCCAAGATGTTCTACAATTCTTCCTTAGGCAGTTAACCATGTGATTATCCTATTCACTGCTATTATAAAATACTCACTTTATAAATGTACCTATTGCATGGAAAGTTGAAGGCAGAGTCATTAGAAATAAATTTTCAGAAAATATTTTGTGCATAATATTCTAAAGACTTATGAAAAGCTGGAAGACAAGCTGGTTCACAAATTGCAGTGTTACGAGCTGTAATGACTGCAGAGAGCAGAAAGAGGGGCCCTGTAACTTCTCTTCCATCTGGCTATGGAGTTGCTGAAGAAGTGTAACCAGGCAGAAAGAGATGCTTACAGAGAATTGCAGCGACTCTTTAGCATGGCAGCTATTTGGTTAACCAATTAAGAAATCATGTTGATTTGCACAGCAGTTTTTAGAAATACATGCCAGTTTTACTGCCGCTGCTTTTAATAAGCAATGGTGCCTCTAACTAGGTCTGGTCCAGGGAAAAGGTTGCATTAGGAAACAGCTTAATAAACACAGAGATAAATATGACTTTAACTGTTGATGTGGACAAAAATGGATGTATTTCCAAGGGAGTTATGTGGTCACGGCCATCTAATTTGTAAATCCATAGTTAGCTACGATCAGTTGCAAAGTAGATAAAAAAAGCTGATGATTTCCCAGTTTGCCAGAACTAAGCCCTTCCATTTTAAATGAAAAATACAGTTCTCTGAAAACCTGTGGAAACTGCATGTAAATTGTATTGCTTTTTGGCTTCTTCTTAGAGATAGTTCCAGCAAAACCTGCATATTTTCCTGTGCAAAAAAGTGTCCTTAGATCTACTAAAATCCCCTGGGAGAAGAGCATGGTAAGGGCTTGAGGAGACCTATGGTGAAGACCATTCTAAGAAATAATACTGATTCTACTGCACGTGTTTAATTTACAGGCTGCACTGATCCTCAACCTGTTACATAGACTACAAAGGAAACACTTCTAAAGGACAGCAGATGAAATAGAAGAGTTTTACTAAATGATTGTGTTTCCATGGAATTGACACTCCAGCCTTACTTTGCTCGTGATGGATGGTTGTTACCATGATCATGTTCATTGTGAAGAGACCAGAAATAGTCAGTAATGAAGTAACTGATATGAAGGAAAATCTCTCTCTTTCTTCAACTGATAATTGGAGAGTTTGTATCTCCAAAACAATGAGTTTGCAAAGATTGTAACAACATCAAATTGAAACAGCCAATTTCACTAAAGCCTAGTCTCTTAAAATGTTGTCCAGGCTTTTTTAACATTTTATGACCGAACATAACTCTCAGCTGTTCTTTTCCAAAGAAGGAGAAAAAGGCTTTTGACGGTCCTATTAATAGAAGGATGAGAATTTAACCTGGGAGGAAAGATGTAATGTGAGGATATTGGTTGTTGTTATAGGCAACTGTTACTCATTCCCAGTGATTTCAGACAAAGCAGATTCTTCGAGGGAGAACTTGTTCTAGGGGAGCCGATCAGCTGCTGCCTTCTGGGTTTTCCAGCCCTGGCTGGAGACACAGCCTTTGTAGTGTCACTTGCTTAGACGCAGTATGCAGGATTATAACATCTAACCCTTGCAGAGGTCTGGCCACACATCTCCTGCTACCGCCATGAACCATTCCTTCCCACTGCTAGCTCATTTCCTTCACTCTTCTGAATCCCACGTCAAGGAACCTAATCTCTTCTCCACTTCTGCAGTTCTCTGGGGTGAATTGCAGTGCTTACTGACAAATGAATGTCTCTAGCTGTTAATACTAAATTAATAGTTCTAATCAGAGCACCGTTTTTACTCTTGACTGCCATAGCTCTGCCCATTTTTCTCTTGTCTCCGATGTCCATTTGGGAACGTTGCAGAGCTTTCACAGAGGTTCAAGTTACTGAAGTACCCTCACTGCACTGTGTTGATTTCCGAGAGGAAACGGCCTCAAGTTGCGCCAGGGGAGGTTTAGATTGGATGTAAGGAAAAATTTCTTTACTGAAAGAGTGGTGAAACATTGGAACAGGCTGCCCAGGGAAGTGGTGGAGTCCCCATCCCTGGAAGTATTTAAAAGACGAGTAGATGAGGCACTTAGGGACATGGTTTAGTGGACATGGTGGTGTTGGGTTGACGGTTGGACTCGATGGTCTTAGAGG
>NW_008795695.1:13781941-13785355 GCF_000699145.1 Aptenodytes forsteri
AATTTAAAAGAGAGTAGATGAGGCACTTAGGGACATGGTTTAGTGGACATGGTGGTGTTGGGTTGACGGTTGGACTCGATGGTCTTAGAGGTCTTTTCCAACCTCAATGATTCTATGATTCTATGATTTTCACTATATGTAGCAAATTGAAGCAAGAGGAGTGCCTGAAGTTAGGATAACTTTCCAGCTGCTTGCGATACATTTTGCAATGCATAGTTCGTAAGGGCTATTGAACACAGATTTCTCATTAGCATAACATTCTTGCATGTTAAATGTTTTATATGACATTTTTGCAGCTACTATGGACAATAAATAAAATGGCTTTCCTATAGGAAAATATTTTCTTGGTAAATGTACTTATGAAAGTGTTTTAACTCCTTACTACTACTCAGAACCATCATGTGCTATCCTAACTTTGTCTTTGATTGTGCATCTTCATCTGTGAACATCAAAGAGCCCACGCTGCTATTCTTCCTCAACCAGCTGTTGGCTTTATTATGCCAAATTCTGGTTTCCGTAGCATAGACTGAAGTCATTCTTTTGATTATAAATGGATCAAAATTTGCTTCGTCGCCTCACTGCCTCTTCGAAGGGACTTTGCATGTAGAGAAAAAACCATACTTTTCCCAGAAGTAGTTTCTAGAAACTGCCTTGACACAAAGTGAAAGAGCTCTGTGCCAGCCGTTCAGACTTTTTAGCCAATAAACAGAAGTACAGTCCAGGCTGGACAGTGGAGAAAGCAGCATTCAAGGTGATGACCTGCACAGCCCATGTTCTCAGAGGTGTAAGCGCACTTGGGTAGCAGCTGAAATAAGGAGCTGGTCTAGAAAAATGCTAGAGTAGAAAAGCTTTTACCTGATCTGGGCTCAGATGGACGAGGTAGAACGTGGTGTGGTAGATTAGACCCACAAACACAAGATGGGGTTTAATAAGTTCTGGTGGAAGGAAAGTGAGAGATGATTTACCACCACATAAAGTAAATGGATGGTGCATTGAGGTGTATCAGTAGGAGTACTGAGTCACAGCTCATCATCTGGAAAACTGGAAATTTTCAGTACTACAGCAACCCAGCAGTTGCTGTATATATTCTGGGAGCAAGGGGAAAATGACAAGTAATGCTTTCTGGAGCATGTTATAAAAGAAGTGGGTTTTATCTTCTGGGTGTTTCCATCCTATAAGTTTCCCTGTCAGATTTGGGAGAACAATATTTCACTCGGCTTTCAGTTTGTCTCTGAATCATTGTAACAATGGAATTTATTCTTCCAAACCTGAATTGCTGAAGAAAAAAAGGCAGAGCTGTTTGGGAGGTGGGTGGGAAAGAGGAGGAGGGGGAGGGGAAGAAAGACAGTCTGTGCATGACAGATCTAATTTTCTGCATCTCACAAACTCAAGGCAAATATGATAACATTTGGTTAATATTCATTGTGAAGTGACCAAATGCTTGTTTTCTTGGTTTGAAAATCAGAATAAAGAGAGCATTTCTCCTCTGATGGGCTAGATTTAAGAGCAGCTTCGTGTAAGACCTGAAAGGAGCGATGACTTTTTTTGTAAAGGGAACAGCCTGTGCGGTGGACATGCTTCAGTGAAAAAGACAAGAACTTTCCTCTAGAATTTAAGACATTTGTAACCGTTATAGGAAAGACACCTGCAGACAGTACGTTTATGGAGGATTTAGTGGGAAATGACTGAGTTCTTCTAGACTGGAGGCATGTCAGTGATGTCTCTATTGCTGATGTATTGTTCGAAGAGACACAGTTGGACAAGCCAGTCCTCGAAGTCACTGGCAGACCTTATTGTTGGTAACTATGGAATTTCAGAGTGATATTTACTGGTCAGCAAGTCTTGATATCTGCTGGTTACATTTAATAAAAATTTAGCTGAGGAGGCGAAACTGGAAAACCTATCATATTTTTTAATGTCTTATGTATTATCAGTTCAAAGAGAAAGAGGATAAACATTCAATCTAGAGAGAAAATATTCTTTCTTACTTATTAGATGTAAAAGCTTGTGCTATATGTTTAACAGTTGCCTTTGTAAGCAGAGTTATGGCATCCGAATTTTCAATGTTCACTTTGTCTTCTGAATTATTGCACCAGCGTGCCACTAGGTTGTTAGGTTTTGGTGTGAAAGACCAGAACCGTTTTCTCGGTCGGAGTAGAGTCAAAACGCTTTTTCTGAATGCCTGTATCAATTTTTTTTCCTCATCTCTACAGGTTTAGTTATACTTTGAAAGCTTTGTTTGATTTTGGTCTTTTTACATTATGAATAGCTTGCAGATGTGCTTATATATAATTAATGTTCATTAATTTTGTGAAATTAAATTGTTTAAACTTCTTTCAGATAAGTACCTGTCTATGTTGCTATTAAAAAATGTGTGTTATACTTGCTACTTTTACTACATACAGACTTCTGGTTTACTACTCATTAGATATTCAGATAGTCTGGTGTCTCGCTAATGAGACGTCAGAAGAGGAACTGAAAATAGCCTTAATTCTGCAGAAGACTAGACAAAGGCAAGTGATTTTATTTCTGTAGCTCACTTCTTAATACCACTAGACTACAGCATGATACCAGAGTTTGTATCTGCTGCATGGATTTCTGGCTTGCCTTGAGAAGGTTGGGTCCCAGAATACAGAATTAGAACAAAATGTTTGGGAAAGGTAAAGATTGTCTTAGCCAGAGTGGAATCTGTTGCTGTGAAAAGAATGAATGCAACAGATTTTTAATACACAAATTTGAAAACAGTACCAGTCGGTACGACTCTGCACCAATGCACTCAACTCCTCCCAACCCTCTTTTAACTTGGTTGGACTGCTGGATCGTGCTAGCATATGCTTTTAATGTCAGTATCACAGTGAAACCCATTTGAACAAAAAAGATGCAAACCCAATAATTTAAACACATCGTTTGTTTCTGAAATGCAAATACATGAGGCAAAAGGCAGAGAATGAGAGAACTATTAGTAAGGGATGGGCTGTTCTTCCATTACTGCGGGAGCTACGACTGCACGTGCAACCTGAAGTTTTGCTGCAGTTTTAGCTGCAATACGGACATTTTCCTAACACTTACTTTTACGCATTTACTTGCTGGTTTTGCAAAATTTGTAAGCATTAGCAAAACAAATTTTTAAGAGCCGACCACCTCCAGCTGGGGTATCTCTCACCATCAGCTGTCAGAGAGCCATCAAGAAACGGGCTTCCAGCATATTCCCGAACATGTAAATTATTTGTAACGGGCCAAGACTACGCGTTTATTTTGGTGTCAGAGCAAGGAGGCACCCGGAGCTCCCCAAGTGCCTTACAGGCGCCTCCCTGCCAGGGGGGAGGTGGACACCTCCGGCGCTCGGGGGCTAGAAACACAGGTGGGAGACGGCCCCGGTTTCGCAGCGCAGCCCACGCCGGGCACCACGGGGCC
>NW_008795695.1:13786650-13799123 GCF_000699145.1 Aptenodytes forsteri
ATTTATTATTAATTTTAATTTTTTTTTTTTTTAAAACGCAACTTGTTCTTGGAAAATCGCGTTTAATTTCGGTTTCTATTCCAGTTTGAGATCTCTGGTCGAGGCTGCGATTGCTGTTGACGTAGGGTAGTGCAGGTACCCGGGCAGCCGTAGTCATCCGTGCGCTCGCAGCGGCGTGGTGAAATGAGTTAGTTTCTGTCCGTTAATGACTTGAGGGCGTTTTTCCGGGTAGAGGCGCAGTGGGAGCGTTCGGGCGGCTGCTTCCAGGGATGATATGAGCAATTCTTGACTGGAAGAAGGGGGAGTGCAGGCGCAGGCGAAAGCCAGTGTTCCCCCAGAGCTTGTACTCCGAAACTTCGTTGTTCGGTGAAAGCCCTGTTCTGAACACCAGAAAGCTTTGCTTTTTCCAGGAAGGCTTGAATTTTCTGTTTTATCGCATTTTCTGGAAAGGATTGATGGGAGGGCTCAGGGTACCGCGTGTTCAGGTCTTATTTTGATGCAAATGGTTAATTCGGCGGAATCTGTGGCATATTGCTCGCAGTGCGGTAAGCCTGGAATAAATCGAGTGGTTTTCATTGCATAAAAGAGTTCAAGATCGCTTTTAGTTCTATGAGATGTTCTTCCAAATACTGGCGCTTTTTTGGTATGCGGTTCTTTATAACCTGTGTAAGGTAACTCAGCTGAGCATGGAAATTATGGAAATTATAAAACCGTGTTCACTTTTCAGATGGAAGAACAAATCAAATTAGTTTTTGTACTTACCAAGTAATTAAGTGCAGATGGTTTTGTATTCCCACTTCAGAAGTCACCTTGCTCTGTCAAGGTTATGATGTGTCCACTAAGCAACAAGGATAACATAAAAACCTGTAAAGCCCGTATCTGTCTTCGAGAGTTTTAAATGTTCGCTTGGGTTAAACTGAGTTGGGATTGGGGTTTTTTTTTCTTCCTTCCTGAAATTTATTAAAGAGAAAATTACAAATAACTCAGTTTGAGTATCTTAACACACCTTTTACAGAGGGGAATGCTTTAGAACGGTTGTGTAGAAAAACAAGTGGTAATTGTGGTAATAGGGTTTGCAGCATAAAATATGGCTAATTTCTCTTGTATGACTACAGGTGGCAGTGTAGAAGCCAAGAACAAAAATTGGCAGAAATTATATTCTGTGTACGAGAAAATGAAGAGTGTACTCATGACTAAGCACAGGAACCTGGAAAACCACAGGTATGTGAAGTGATTCATACAACTGCCTATGGTGCTCCCAGTATTTACTGTATTCTGATGTTCCTGGCTCAATAGGTATTTTTGGACCAATTATCACTTAATGTATTCACAGTAAAAGCCTAATCAAAATGTCACGGAAAAATCTATGTTTGACTACTAAAAGGAGCAAAAATACCTTGAAGGCAGTATGCGAGGGGAGGTGGGATTTTCCCACTTTTTTTATGGTTTATTTTAACTATAAGGAATCAAAGCACTAAGTTGCATGAAGGTACTCTTTCTTTTTTTTTTTTTTTTTTTTTTCCTTTCCCCCTTTAAATAAATAGATTTCATATTGCTAAACCTGGCAGCAGTTACAGGCCTGGATATACTTGAAATGGAGAAACTTTAGATACGATAGAAAGATTTGCATGTCTGGATGTTTTGGATGTCTTATCAGTACTATTTTTATGAGCACTGAAGAATTGGAAGCATGAGGAGAATTAGAGATGTAATTAAGAAGACGTAATTTCAAACAAATGTCCAGTGGTGATGCATATGTCTTGTTAAGGGTTAAATCTTGTAAGATAAAAAAAAAGTTTTACAACACTGTTTTCTATTTAAAAAAAAAAAGTAAAAATAAACAGTACATAATAAGAGCTCATGATTAGCTCGTATTTCAAAGCAAAGGGAAAAACTAGATTACCTTAGTAATTAATTTTTCTCGTTAATTAGCAACGTTAGAGTGAGGCAAAGCTTTTCTTTTATGTTTACATCGGTGTGCATAGCCTGTAGAAATTAGTCTGTGGGTCTGCATTTCAGGATTCCTGGGAAGCCATGAAGGATGGGACAAACTCAGTGCTGGAGCTTGAGGATTTTTTAGAACTGATGAGTGGGAAGTTATCCTGGTAAGAAGTGTCGAAGTGCAACTATCACTGTGTTTATATTAAATGTATTTATACTTTTGCATTTGGCTGTTCTTATTCTAGTCTAAGAAGGCTTTTTGTCCAAACCTTTAAATTGCTTCTGAGAGAACATGGTTATACCACAAACGTCCACAGATGACCAAGTCACCTTGTGTCAGCTACCCTGCAGTAACTGGCCTTGGGCATGGTTTTAGTTATCCCCAGTTGCAAAGTAAATTGCAGACAGAGTGATTTATTTCGCTGTTAGAATGGGCTAAGGGTGTACATCCCATTAGGTATAATCAACCAGCTGTCACCAATAAACTGTTAAATTATAGTAGCTTGGCATCTTGAGATTCTGGAATCCAAATCAAAATGATTTTTTCTACCTACTGTTTAAAAAAAACAAACAAAAACAAAAAAACCCACAAACCACAAACATCCAGGCAACTATACTTCAGGTATAGCTTTGTGGGCACCCAAGCCCTGAAGCTGTAAGCTCTCTGTAGAGAGGCTGTATCTCTGTTGGTGAATAGTAAGACCCTGATCTCTAAGTGGGGTTTGTGGGTGCCATCATAATGATTTCAAAATACAGTGTGCCTTGGATAGAGTACCCTGAAGAGCTATCACAGTTCTTAACTTCAATTTTTTAAAAAAAAAAAAGTGAGTAAATCTAGATCTTCAGGGCTTTTCTGCAGGGGAGAGCTCTTCTAACCATCTTTGCCTGGCAATCATGTTACTGCTTGTCACCTGTCACTTCTGAGTGGAGACACACTCAGGTGTAGCTGGGGAGAAAAAAAGCATCAGCACTAATTTCTATACAGCCCTGTAGTGTTTTTATTATTATCTCTTATGGAGCAAAACAGTTAAGTATACTTTAAAAACTTACATTAATAGCCCTGATAAAGTCAATTGAACTGTATGTAGTACAGGTCAGCATATGCTTATGGCTTTGTTGAACATTGTTGAGTTCATTAGTTTGGCCTAACACATTTAGAACAAAAAACAAAAACCCACAACAAACCACAAACATCCAGGCAACTATACTTCAGGTATAGCTTTGTGGGCACCCAAGCCCTGAAGCTGTAAGCTCTCTGTAGAGAGGCTGTATCTCTGTTGGTGAATAGTAAGACCCTGATCTCTAAGTGGGGTTTGTGGGTGCCATCATAATGATTTCAAAATACAGTGTGCCTTGGATAGAGTACCCTGAAGAGCTATCACAGTTCTTAACTTCAATTTTTTAAAAAAAAAAAAGTGAGTAAATCTAGATCTTCAGGGCTTTTCTGCAGGGGAGAGCTCTTCTAACCATCTTTGCCTGGCAATCATGTTACTGCTTGTCACCTGTCACTTCTGAGTGGAGACACACTCAGGTGTAGCTGGGGAGAAAAAAAGCATCAGCACTAATTTCTATACAGCCCTGTAGTGTTTTTATTATTATCTCTTATGGAGCAAAACAGTTAAGTATACTTTAAAAACTTACATTAATAGCCCTGATAAAGTCAATTGAACTGTATGTAGTACAGGTCAGCATATGCTTATGGCTTTGTTGAACATTGTTGAGTTCATTAGTTTGGCCTAACACATTTAGAACAGAAAATGAAAATGTCATTTGTCATTGGTACAAAATTTTAATGGGGACTTCCATTACATCAAGTGTTCAAAATACTAAATAAAAGAAAACTGGTAACTAGGCAGTGTGATGCTCAAGAGTTCAATTTACAGACACTTCTCTGTGCTAATTATGAAGTATTGACATAAATGAATGAAACTACTTGTTAAAGCGCCTTCTACAGTGTATAGCAGTTATGTGTTCACAAGATGATTCATAACATTCAGCAATTTGTGATGAGTTTCCCTGCCATTACTGGAGATTACTAAGTATCTAATGTATTTGCACTACACTGGGTTACTTTAAATTAGATTTGATGGTGGAAAGGGAAGGAGAACTATTCTCTGTCAACTGAAAAATCAGGCCTGTTTTATGAATCGGTTAGTCAGTATTGAATTTCTCTTTACTGTATAGTACAGTTTATCCTTTACAATGAAATACAAATGTTTAATCGTCTTGCCTATAAATACAGCAGTGACAGCGTGTGTGTGGGAAACCCTCAAGATTTCTTTTTTGTGTTGGAAGTTGTGTACATTATAACTAATAAAATATAGCAGACGCTGTAACTGAAAGTAGAATTCATAGCAAGAAATCTAAGTTTGGAATCTAAATGTGTAAGGTCCCATTTTGAATCAGCAAGTCTTGGTTATGTAGAATGCTATTTGATTTGATGCAGGATGTATTTGTAAGTACAGGTCCCATTAACAGTGCAACAGATGCTGCACCTTAGAAAACTGTCTTGCGCTTCTGCTTTCAACTGAAAGTGGCTGGTTATGTGTTCTGTTGTCTTAAGAGAACTGTTTAAGGGCTTGCACAATCAGTCATTTCACACTATCATAAAGATGGCTGTAATCTGTTAGATTACAAAGTGTGATTGCCTGGCAGTTATCGGAAATGTCTGTTAATGATACCGGGTTTTACACAAGAAAAAATAAACTTTCTCACTCCTTAATACTTGTATAGGATTGTCTTGAAAATGGTTCGTAGGAACCTGGAGAAATGTACTAGGCTCATGGATTAATGATGCTAAATAGAAGACGGAGAAATAATTTTTCTTTAAATTTGTATTTATTTATTTTGTGAAACCTTAACAGGCACCAACCAGTCCAGTATCAAAGGCAGATTTTTAGAAAACCAATAGATCATCTATCAGGAGGATGAGGATGTTCTGAATAAAAGTCTCTGGAGGGGGAGGCACAAAGTGAAAACTTCAGATGGAATACACCGAGAGTAAGCCTAGAACACAAGCAGTGTGTCTGAGGCCATTTAGCTTAGACACTTTGGCTTCTCAGGCTAGAGGTTGATTCCAGATCTCCAGTTAGAAGAGAGTAGCATCTTCGTAATCTCAGCAGATTTAATACAGCTGTTAAACCAAAGGGATAGTTATGACATTGCAAGATGCCCGTTGTAGATTACTATAACTGAAGCGGACTCTTGTGAAAGTCACAACATGCTAAACATATGTGTAAGGAAAGTATCCTTAATTAGCAAATGTGTAAAGTAAACCTCCAGGCAGGTAGTCCCACTGCTATCTTTGGGCAGGCTGCCACTGGGCTTCTATGAGAAATAAGTCCTAATGTAGGAGGACATCAAACCTGAAAGGAGAAATGATCCTGAAATTACATCCTGTAGATGAGACCTTGCTCTCAGGTGATGGCCAAGTATCCTTTTGCTCTAAGAATGCCATTGCATGGTGTTGATTCTAGATGATAGAAAGACGTCTGCCATGGTGGAGTCGCACTCTGCTTAACTAAGTGGAGTGCAGCTAACTGGATTTATGATGCTGGAAGGGAGCATATCATAACCTTCCAACTACATGCCAAGGTGGCTTACAACAAAAGGAGTCTAGACTATCTTTTAGTGCTGGAGAAGCTGATGGAGAAGTGCCGGTGACATAGAAAGGCTACCAAAATAGTGCTGGAAGCAACATCTGAGTTGCTAGATAGAAGGTTAAGAATAAAGACCGCTGCAGCATCAGTCAGCACTGTAATCCAAATACCCTGCATGAGGACAAACAGAAAGGGCACACAGGTCAAGATGACACAGCCTCTGGGCTTGAAGTCCTTAACACTGCTATACATAGGACAGAAGTTGATGAAGGTCATGTAGAAAACAGTGAAGAACTGCCTGAATAAATTAGGTCCAATTTAGACAGGAGCACAGAAGAACAGGCAGTCAGACCAAAATAGACGTGTTTCTATGCTAATGCTAGAAGACTAGAAGATAAGATGGAGGGACTGAATGCCTAGTTCTAAAGTAAGATATTGACAGTATAGGTCTACCATAGAGAAGGTAGGTAGCAGGACACTCATTAGGATGTCTATGGAAAGCCTGGTAAGAGGAACAGTCAGAAGAGTAAAATGCTTGCAACCAGCGTGGAGAGACTCGGAACAAATGCGTATCCCCTAACAACTGCTTCTCTGACCCTTTAAAAAGATTTAAAAAAACAATTAGCATGGTTGAGCAGGCTGTAAGGAACAGAAAGTTATCCTTCAAAAACTTATGTCCAAAGAAAAAAAGGTGAAAATTGGGCAAATTAAACATAAAATATACAGTAAAACAAGTTAAAACCTGATATGTGATTTGTAAAAGACAAGAGAAGCTTGTCATAAGTACTCTTTCAAAAACATCAGAAATAGGAAGGCCATTGGGCCAATAGATAACTAAGATCTAAAAGAACTCAAAGAAGATTGCACTGTAGCTGAAAGAGTATGAGATACTCATGTTAACTGTGCAGGAGCTCAGATTCCCAAACAAAATCTCTTCTCTGTGGGGAGAGAAACACCAGGTCCTATTGAGGCACCTGCTCCAAATCAAAGTGATGCTGGGACAATTTTTTTTAGAACAAAATGATAAAAATGAGTTACAGCAAATTGCCAGCTCTGGATGCACCCAAGACCTCTAGAAGATCTCTCAGTATAAAATTGCTGAACTGGTAACGGTGGTGTTTAACAGCACAATACTGCTGTGGTGGCAGTGAAGTTGAGGATGCCAAAGGTGATGCCGGTTTTTAAAAAAGCTTCCAGAAAGCCTATAGGAAAGAATGGGACACAAGTATACTGGCATTCATACCAGCCAATTTGCTGGTAAATATAGTGAAGAAGAAAACTAATGGATTTGTGGATAAATTTGATATACCAGGAAAGAGTCAGAACAGCCTCACAGGTCTGGTAGAGCTGTTTGAAGACACTGTTGAGGTTGTGAGTAAGTGTGATTTAGCTGAGGCAGTACGCTTGGGTTTCAGAAAGGTTTTTGAGAACTACTCACCAAAGGTGCTGAGCAAAATGAAACTGCTCTGACATAAGAGGAAAGATCTCTCCTAGGCTGATAGTTGGTTAAAAGGTGGAGTAGGAATAAATGACATGTTTTCACAGAGGGGACGGAGGTCACCGGTAGAGTTGCTCATGGATTTGTGCTAGGTTTAACACTAGTCAGTGTATGCATTGGTGATCTGGAAGAGTGAGTGCAGAGTGATTCTAAGTCAATGAGGGTAGCAAAAATGAAATCTAATTATGAAGAGCCAAAGAGGGATCTTGTGATGCTTAGTAACTGGGGATGAAACTTGCTGCTGATACTATGAAGTAATGCATGCAGGGGAGAACAATCCTGCTATTATTGAGACTGTAAACTATTAGCACCGAAGGAAGCGATGTTGTAGAGAGCTTACCATGGTAAATCCAAGCGTTGGCTAAGTGTTTAGGACTGGTCAAAAAAAATTATTAGGGAAGAATGGCCAACAGGACAGAAGTCTGCTATGCCAGTCTATAAATGGTCTGTGCTTTTTGTCTTGACCTCTGGGTGCAGTTCTGATCCCCATATTTAAAGGAAGGGTGAAGAAAAAAAGGAGAGGTAATAGAACTAGAAATGGGTGGCAGTGATGATAAAGAGCAATTAAATAGATTAAGAGTCTTCATCCTGGCAAAGAAATAGCTAAAGATGAAAATGATAAAAATCTATATAGAGTGTAATGGAAAAAAATGAACAGGGAATGCTCATTAACTGTCCCTTGTAGTACAAGACCCAGAGGGGATCAAATAAAATTATCAAGTGACAGATTCAGAACAAGTAAGAGGTGGTATTTTTTTCATAGTGCATAGTTTAACTGTGAGCCACTGTACATACTAAAAGTTTATCTGGGTGTGGGCTTTCGGTGCAGAAGCATCACCTCTTGCTTAGAAGAACACAAAGCCCAGTCCCTGAAGGCTGGGGAGGGATCCTGAGGTGTATTCCTGCAAGCTTTCCCTGTCCTAGTGCTCTTCCCCAGATCTCTGCTCTCAGCCTTCGCTAAAGACACAATATGGGGATAGATGTATCTTTCGTCTGACTGAATATGGCTATTAGTATGTAAAATGAAGACAAATTGCAGTTCCCTAAAGAAAATGCTGACCATAGGCCAGTCCAGATGCATAACAGAATTATTGGTGAAGAAAATGTGTTGAGAAGGACATTTTTTTTTTTCTTGGGCCTAATAACTTCCTGAAGAAAAAAAAAAATCGGTTTTCTTTGAAGACTGTACCAGTCCTCATTATACCATGTTGATACGTGACGTTTAGTGCCTATACAAGGGAGTTGAGATTCTTTGTTCTGAGGTGTCAGTATTCAGCTTTAATTCTGTGCTTGCTCAAAGTAAGTTGGGCATTTGTTATTCCTTGCAGTTTATCTTCAGATGGACTGAATTAAAAACCTAAATGCAAGAATAAACTGGAAAAGTTGAGGACAGGCTTACCCATATAATGAAATGCTTACCTATATGATGAAATGAAAAATACTATTTTTGAGTCATGAACATAGAAGATGAAATCTCTTTTTCCTATAAATATGGTGAGATTACACCTAGGTTCTTTCCTTATCCAAACATATAAGGGCTAAAGCTGTATTAGACTTGGACTAAATAAGGACTTGGAGAAAATAGGTTATTAAGAATAAAGGGTGACTTGACCATTAGACATGAAAACGGCATTTAAATATTAAAAGGATGTAGAAGTTATGAAACAAGAATTATGTAGCCATCCAACCCAGTAACAAATGAAATGAAAGAAGAGTCTCCCAGTGGTAAGGCTTATGAGCTTGTGTGAATACAACCAGCCGTGACGTACAGAATCAGCGCAAACACAGTGCTACACCCTATAAGGAGTTACAGGAATGGATGTTGGGGCATATACAAAGGTTAACTCTAACCCAGGAAAATTAGTCGTCTTGGGTTCCTGTGGTCAGTAACAATAAATCAGCTTCTCCAGTGGGTGATACGGAGCACCCCAAGCCAGTTTCTGCTCTGAATTACCCTCTAGTGGAGGCTTTCTCTGTCCACACTGGCTACAGACTGACAAGGGAGACAAAGACGACTGGCCTCCCTGTGTCAAAGTTGGCCTTTGAATATACCCGTTCTATATGTTAACGTCAGACCTGACTTTTCTAGAGGTTTTAGTAGGTCACTTTTTTCCAGTGGTACTGAGATAAAAATACATAGCAAGACAATACTAGCTAAACCTATTTTTAAAGGTTTCATGAAGAAGTGCCTATTAAAGTTCAGATTGTCCCACAAAGTTTTCTATACTTGCCTGACAAAGCTAAGGGCTGTATTAAAAGTGAGACTAAAATACTTTTTGATTTTACTTTTTTTTCTTAAACAGAAGATTTTTCTGAAATAAAAGGATAAATCATACAAAAAGATCATATGGAGTTTTTTAAATTACAAAAGTTAGGCAATAGAGCCTTTTGAAAGAAGATGGAGTTTTATTACAAAAGTTAGGCAATAGAGCCTTTTGAAAGAAGGGGTTAATTATGTACCCCACCAAATACCCCCAAAACACTCTTCTCTCTCAAGAACGGGAGAAGAATCAGTCCTCTCGTTAGCTCAGTTATTTTTATGATCTCCTTGAATGCTCTTTAGAGTTTTCCTATTTGTTCAACAATAGCAAAACATACTTTTAAGAGTAATTTCTTAGATTTTAATCTCCTATAATGGAATATGATACCAAAGGGAAAAAAAAAGTGTAAGAAAAATCTTGTTTTCCTCTTTATTTGGTAATTAATGTAGTTAGGTAATGAAGCTGAACCACTGGCAGTCTCACATTAAAGGAGATTTTGGTCAGCACAGATGACAGTAAGTTTTAATTTTTTTCTAAAAGTAATTTGGTACAAGACACCATGGAACAGAACTTCACTAGTAATGTACTCAGAGGGTTAGACTTTCACATCTATTTAAAACCGTACGTTAAATCATAATACATGGTCTTAAATAGATAAGAGAATGCACCAGCCATAGCACACTTCTCAAGCAATATTTATTCCAATGTTATCTCGGGAAGTGGACACTGCTGTATGGGGGGTTTTTTTATTGAATGAAATCAGTTCTCTGGAAACTATTTCAGTTATACTTTTCTAATGCAAAATCCTCTGAGAAGACAGGTTGTATATTTCAGTATTATGAATGTAATGTACTGCATATGTACCTTTTTCCTTTTTAATATCAACTAGACTTGGTGTATTTCTCTTTTTGTTTTGGGGAGGGTGGCTGGCTCTGTAGTTATTCTCTAATGCCTTACAAATAGTTGATTGTACTTGTTAGTTTTTATCTGGATGGTTCTTAGTGTTCCTGATAATTGAGGTGGTTGTGTGCTCTATAATAATAATTCTGAAGTCAAAATGAAAGTCACATGCTGTCCTTGACTCAGATTTCAGTTATATGAAGTCTGTGTTGCTCACAAATGAAGTTGTAAATTCTTATGAAACCTTTGATAAAATGGAAGCCAGAGCCCAAAGCAAAACAAAAAACTGCTTGTCAGGTCTCTACTGAGCCCAGTGGCCAGGGACAGACGTACTTCTGACATCACCTCCTACAGCCTTGCGTGCTGCTGGCTCCTGAGAATGCGAAGAAATTGCAAGTCCTCTAATTTCAGAGACTGAAACTGTGGCTGATTGCTTTTTCTCCTTTTAGAGATGCCTTCTTTTCTGATTTTTTTCTCTGTTGTTTTCTTTGCTTATCTGTGGTTTTACCTTTAATCATCACCCAATTACACAAATGTTACAGATTACCTTTTTTTTATTTTGACCTATCTGTGTTTCCTGAAACTTGTAAACATTGTCTCCCTCATTCCTTTACTCCATGCACAAATAATTTCTAATTGGAATGAATATTTAACAGCATATTAAAGATATAGACATAACAGTGCTATCTCCATTGATCCAAATCTGGTCATTTTATGAAGTTTAAAGAAGTTTTTATTTTGCTTGTTCAGTCAGAACAAGCTGGACTACCCTGAGTGGTAGTGTGCTGCATCAGCTCTCTGACGGCAAATGCCTTGTGAGGGTTATTCAGTTTAACACATTTTACCTCACCAGATAAACATGCATATGACCAATTACAGAGACCAAGCCAGTACTGGCAACTTCTTAAACCATGTTATCTCAAATGCTTGCCGATGTGGGCATTTGCATGTAAAATTAGGAATCTGTAAAGGTGTAAGCTTTTGTCGAGTATGGTGAAGATGCTTTTGAACAGGGGGGTTCTGTTGAATGGCTTGTGATTTCTAAGACTGTAGCATAAGTAGCTCATAAACTCTGTACGCTTGGTTTAATGTAAAATGTTCCTGGGAACATGGTTGTTGGAAAAAGCTGAAGACCAAAGAACTCAAGAATCTTCTGATTTCTCCACATGAGTGCCAGTCATGGCTCTACTCGCTCTCACTTTCTGTGGTCTGGTTCTTTCCTGCACAGTTTCTCCAGTGAGTGAAAGGCAAGGCTGCTCACCCCACAGAGCTGCTAGCCTGAGGGTTAGGTTAACGTCTTCAGAGATGTGGGACTGGACTGTGATTGTGCTGTAGTCACAAGGCTGTCCTGTCAGGCAAGTACCTGAGCTACTTACCCATCTTTCCCTTCAGACCGTTTGGAAGGAGTCCCGCTCATCTGCTGAAAGAATGAGCACAGGTACCTGACCTTGGGAGATGATTCCAGGTTCTGGATGGCAGGTGAAAGTAAGGCCCTAGCCTACGGCACAGGGTCCAGGCTAAGGTAGGATTTAAGATCAGTGTCTACAGTTGGTTAGGCCTGGGTTGTTTCCAGCTTTGGCTGGGCGCTCTGGTTTGTCCTTCTGAGACCTAGCTCTATTTCAAGGATCTGCAGCATCCAGAGACAGTAGCTGTTCTGGGGCAATATGCTTCCTCATTCTTTTTCATCAGCCTTATGTTTCTTAACTTTTAACTCCCAAAGACTGCTAGTAATTCACATCTCTCTGCTCTGTCCAGCTACAACTTGATCTGCTGAACGTTGTCCAAATGATCTTGTGTAAATCCTTGTCTGTTGCTGCCTCTATTGCAGCAGTCACTTTTTGTTTTACTTCATCACTAAAGATTGACTTGTAGATGGTGACTGAGAATAGAAAGACTAAGAGCAGAACTGTAACCTCCCTTTCTACTTGAACCTGGTCTATATGTAAATGTTACAAAAGGAAAAATGACTGGTTAGGTGTAATTTTGTGAATTTAAAAACAAAAAATTTAAATGCTGAGCAGTTGAGGGGAGAGGATCTAGTAAAATCAGATATGTATTTCACAACTCTGCCAAATGTCACTTCTTAGCTATACATTTAGACTCCAACATGCAAAAGTTGGCCCATTCCAGCATAGAGCCATTGAGTTTTCGCATGAAGTGGGACTTTATGACTAAGGTGGATGGTGATAAGTATGTAAATAAGACTCTTCAGGGCTTGAAGTCTTGGTGATTTCTGTAAAGAATTCTGTGGTATTTTCTCTGTGTATCTTTTTT
>NW_008795695.1:13799168-13829493 GCF_000699145.1 Aptenodytes forsteri
TTTTCTTCCCCCCCCCCCCCCCCCCCCAGTGCTCTTAAAATTGTTAAATCAGGACCAGTTTCTTTTGGATGAAATACACAGCTCTATTATTGAGAGAATCTTCTATTTAATAGAGTAACTTTCAAGTTTGAGCTCCAGTATTGTCCTACAGAGACAAAAAATAATTGCAAGAATTTCTTACAAAAATGTTGTGAATCTCTTTCCTCACAAAGTCTTTCAGTGAAAAGAAACACTTCTTTAAAAAAAAATTGAACCATCTGGGGTTTTTTTGTGCATAGGCAGACCTGGAAAATTTCAACCTAAAAAAGGATTGCTTTGCGTTTGTGGGGCTGGGGCATGGGGTAGAGTGGTAGTAGTGCTCATAATGAGTTTTGAAACCTTCAGAAGGCAGCAGTTATTCCAAGAAGTCTGCTATAAGTCCTTTGATTCAGCAAAACTTAGAAAGCTCATAAGAATTTGAAGCCACATGGACTACTTACTTGCTTAAATACTTTGAGCTGTTCATAAACTGTGACTGGTTCAATAATTACTTTGAGTTTTATTTCATTTTAATGGTTCAAGTTAGAAGAAAGTTTTGTCCCACAGAAATTTCCTTTACTTAATTAATGAGAAGTAAAACAAATGTCTTGGAACATAGTGAAGAGTGGATCAAACCTATGGATGATATAAAGCTGGGAAGCTGGAAGATTCTTAGGGAGTTAGAATTAAATCAAACTTAGCTGTGAGGCTTTTGGGGAGTGGTATGGTGTAAAAAACGAAGTTTTAGAAACAAAAACATGTAGCCATTATCAAAAGCATAGACGTTAAGTGACTTGGTGAGCAGTGGCACTCCAGGCAAGAATTTTGAAGCTAGCAGTAGAGGTTAAGTTGTTCAGCGGGAAAGAGGAACGTATGCCTAGATTTCATGTCCATCACGTTCTTTACATTTAATGCAGTCGGAGGTTGTGATAAAAATTTATGAAGAGGTCTAGGGAATAAAAAACAAAAGGAAAAGGTACCCCAGGCAAAAAACATAATGGCTGAATAACTAAACAGATATTATTAAAACGGTCTATTTAACAGTCACTTTGTCAAACAAGTCTTGTTACATGATTCCTGTTTTTCATCTGAATTTTGACTGCTACCTGCTCGCTGAGGGTTTTTCCTATTATTCTTTAGTGGTCCTGCTCTGTCAAAATACGTCCATCTAATTGTTCACATTTGAACTGGGGAATATTTTATTCAGAAAATGCTATGGATCTTCAACCCTCAAACTTGGTATTTTATACAGAAGTGTATCAGAACTGATAAAAAGTTTTGTCTCTTAGACCAAATGTTTCTGAAATAGCTCAGGACTTTCCTTGAGTGGCAGTTGTGTGTTTTCTTGTTATGAGATGAAAGAAATGCTGCTGTCTTGTTATTAAAGTTCATGGATGTTTTTGTTGCCTGCTCTAGTTGTCTCAAATGTCATTTTACCTTTTCCATCTCCAGCCTGTATTACTCTAAGACCCTTAGGAAGAAGCTTCTCTTCTCTTATTTTACAAGCTGGTTACACGGTTACCATTTAGTCACCTAGGTTTTCCACCAACTCTACTGATAAAGACATTTGGCCTGCATGACACTTTGAAAATCTAGCACGTTTTTTCTCTTCCAAGGCAGTCGCTTTACTGTGATTTTTTTTTTTTTACACTGAATCTTTAATATCTCTCAAGCTGGTTGTACTGAAATGTTCATTATTATCATCCTTTTCCTCCCCTTCTGATAAATCCATTTTATGCTCCCACTTTGTCAGGCTAGACTCTTTTAGGCAGTGTTATTTTCTGCTGGAGTATTAGTTGAAGGGCATTAGCTTTGATGACTTTGGTGGGGCGTTCTCAAAGGCTATCTTTAGTCTAGTGGGAATACTGACTGTTTCCTCCCTGGCTAATGGAAAATGATTGGGGTTTCTAGGGCAATTCTGAGTTTCCAAGTTAGGCTTTTTTTTCTGAATTGCCCTCCAGAGGAAGCCACGGCTTTTGCAGATGGCGCCAGCTGAAGTATCCCTTCTGCTGTTTTGCAGTCCTGTAAGTGAAGGGCAGAGGCTCCTTTCTGACTCCTGCAGCTGCCGCAAGGCTGGATTTGACGGCCACTGGTGAAGAGCTAGATCTGCCTGCCCATGGTAGCTGGATGTATCGGGAGAGGAGAAATAGGATGAATGGTTGAGAATTACACCTTTTTGTTAGGTTACAGGGCCTGGGTGTTTATGTTGGCTTAAACTGTGTACACTTGATACAAAATGTACCCTACAAGTGTTTCAGTGCTTGAGCTGTGTTTCCATTTTTAGTGACTGTTGGAAATTGGAGAATCCAAACAGTTTAGCTGGGATTTTCTCAGGGTGCCTCTCATATAATCGGGCTGCGAATACTTGGTGGCTGGTGTCATTGGCTTCACAATGGAGTCATTAATTTTCATCATTGTTCTAAAAAATCTGTCCTGTTTTTCCATGTAGAAAACTGTATTTCTATCTTACCTGAATTGAACAGACCGTTGAGGCTGGTATGTGGCCAAAATATTATGTGGTGCTGTTACAAACTTGTCACTAATGAATTCATTTTTAACTCAAGAAATTTAGTTCTTATAGTATGTCCTCATCTTTGTTCTTGTTCTGGGAAAAGTTGAGACTTCTGTGGAGACAAAGCTACCTTTGAGATCTCGGAGGGCCTTATCCCTTTATGTGTGGTTGCGTGAGGTCTGCTTCTAGGCTATTATTAAATCAATAATTATTTCTTGCTGTTAAGGATATACATGATGCTTCACAATGCATAGATTTGGGGACTTTTAGAAGAAAATGGTGTCTCTGCTCTAAAACAGTTTTTTGTAGAATACAAAAGACACTAGACAGCAGATGAAGCCTTTGCTGTGTGCTCTTTTGCTTTCTCTTAATTCATTATTTTCTCTTTCCCATCATATCAGCTATTAGTCTGTCTAATCTCATTCAGAAAGTTTACCTCAAATGTATGTACTTGTGTATTTTAAAGCTAATTTCCAAACTCACATTTGTAATATTTCTGTTATTTGTATCTCATTTAATTCATGTTGAAACCCGAATGATAGGTTAACTTAATTGCATTTCTCAGTTTTTAATGTGAGTGGGTTTAATATTTGGACTTCTTGACCTTGCTATTCTTTTACAGATTTCCCCCCCCCCCATGTTTCTACATGTATTTTCATTTTCTTTTTTATGTTTTCATTTTTTATGTTAATTTATCTACACATACTGGGAGGGGATTGAGGGTGGCAGAAGTATGTGAAGATGTGCAAAGAACTGTGGCCTTGTGAGGCATAGAATAAAATTGTTTATTTGATGGTAATAATTTGCTTAATGCTATACCTAAAATCTAAGTTTGGAAGAAGAACGTGGGGAATTCCTTTAAAAAGTGACACAAAAGTAGGAAAGAATGTTAACAGACAGTGATTAATTACTTTATTGCAAAAGGGGAGCTTTTTGTATCTCGTCTTGGTTTGAAATGAGTTGCCATATGTTGAGGAGGTAGAGACTGGCAGAAGAGTTTCTTGTCTTACAAAGTTGTGAGATCAGGAAATAACTAAACTTACCACCGGGAGTTTACCTAACTAACCACAACCTTTTACTAATATGTTCACTTTGTCCTCACATACAAATTTTGACATGAAAATGCCAGTACCCATGTGTCACTGATGGGAAGTAAAAGGCAATATCTTGGTCATAATTGGTAGGAGGCGAGACTGACATTCACATGAATTTTCCCCTATTACAGAATGAGCACAAAATATTTCATAGAAATTAAATTATTTCTTCAAATTTCTGTCATGCTAACCTGGCATTTGGAAATGCTTGTGCTTTCCCACTCTTAATGCTTAGTCTTTAGAAGTGGTTTTCTTTAAATAGGAAACACATCATTTGTTTAAAATGTTAAATATTTTCTTTAGATTTCAGTCTTCAGCTTTAGCACAGCCCTCAGAATCTTGTTTTCAAGGCCAGAAGGATCCTCATGCTATGCTTTAAAACCCTCTGCATGCCGAAGGACACAGCAACGTGCTCAGCAATGATTCTGCTGTGTTCAATATCTTGCAAAAACTTAAGGAGATGACAGAGAATCCATCACTTGGCCTGGTACTCTGTTCAAACAAATTATACTCACTGATAATTTATACAGACTTAAATCTTTAAGTCTCACTTGAAGACACTTCGTTTTTATCCCTTAAATCACTTGGGGCTTTTTCTATTTCTTCACTTTTTTTAGCACCTTCTGCATACAGTTCTGATGTCTCTGTATTCTAGTATTGATCTCACCATACATAGAAAAAGCAAGATCGGCAAGCTTATTTCTGTTAGGTGCCTAGGGATTGCCCTAATCCTTTTTTTGCCATAACACTGCCTGCAGGGCACATGTTAAGTGATTTCTTAAGTGATCTAACACCTCCATAAAAGTAGCTGCCGTCCAGGTTAGAGTCCCAGGTTTCAGACAAGCACCAACTTTCTGTGTTCTTGGTGGAGTATGACCTTGTGTTTGCGTTACAGTTTGCCTTCACTGTGTGTTATTTGTGTATGCAGCTGGGAATTTGGGAAAATACCAGGCCTGACTGGAGATAAGTCTGCTTATATAGGGTATCTGAGTCTTGTAGCACTCCTTTAGACCTGATTTCTTACTCTTAAGGCTCACACAGTAGAAAACAGTCCTAAACTGTGTCTTCTCTAACTCCTTGCATTTTGTAATTATTTAAAAATGAGTCTTCTACATGTATGCTTACTCACATTAACATTACACTTTGCAATTAAGTCAAACTGTACTTTCCTCTTATGGAGGGAAAAACTAGAAAAATTTTTACTTTTTTTTTTACGAACTCTAGGAGCTCTTGAACTCCCCTGTCCCCAGCTTGCCCCTTTGCAATCTGTTTCCATCTTTATGTTAAGTTAGATTTATTTTTTTTTTTTTCCCAAAGCTAGAGGACATCCATACAGGCTACTGTCACTTCCTTCTGTGACCTTGACGACCTGCAGTCACATATCTGGGGTGCCTTTGTTAGAAGCTAGGGGTACTAGCCTGGCTGGTTGACTGCAAAAGCAGGTTTATCTGGAGACCGTGAAGGGATGAGAGCTGCAGTGCTTGGCATTCAGGCCCCATTTTGCCTTGACGGCTTGCAGTTGTCAGTCTCCTGACTGTGGGAGGGGGAGAGTTAAAATGTGTGTTTGACATCTCATGCCTTCTGTTCATGTCCGATACGTAAGCTATGTTTTGGGATGCTGTCTTATGAAGTAACTCCATGGTGTCCATGCCTTGTACTAAACCAAGGTTATGCTCTGTATTTATAGAAGCACTTTCTGAAGCCTTTCAAAACCCGCTCAGAGCTGCTTACAAGTCAGATAACTCTCTTCTAAAGTTCTGGTTTATTGAAATGACTGGAAATATAATGTCATCTTAAATTAAAGCGGGCATTCATCTCTTCCACAGGTCCTGCACCTCCTGGTTGATCTTGGCAGATCTTTTGAAACCCATGTCTGGTAGTTTGGAACTAAACATAGGCAGACTAAACCAGGCCTTCCAAAGCTGCTTCTCTTGTATAAGTAGTCTAGTACGTCCCCCTGACTGTGTCGTGGATGATAGCAATGGTAGGTAAATAGGTACCGGAGACTCTTAGCTGTGCAATGTCCTAGAAGTCCTAGCAGAGCTGCCTGACAAATTTGGGAGGAGATGCAAACAGCAATTCTTACCTTATGATGCGATATGAAATGTTGGCTTTTGCATGAATAAAGTTGGAACTATTGATCTGTTTTGGACAACTGACAAGTCAGGATCATCACAGAGCTGTTCAGCTTCTCCCACACATGCACTTTCTGTCCACTTAACCCCCTTTTTTTCAGCCTCTCACATGTTGCAATAATGATCAGCTTTGGCAGCCCCTAAGTATTCCTGGTGTGTGGTGGTTCCCCGTAACAGTTATGCTCCCAGAAAAAGGACTGTAGAGCTTCAGCCTAAAGACTTTTTTCATACAAAAACGTATTCTGTATTCCTATCCAACGTAAACTAGACTAGGGCTGCTCAGCTGCTGAAGGCTATATGTGGCTTTACAGGACTGTTCATGTAATCCTCTTTCCCAAAGGCTTCTTCAATGCAGACCGTGGATTTGGAGATAGCAGCCGGTTACTGCTACTGTTTTCCCTGCAGCCTCTCTGTTGTCACTCTGCGTATTGCTACTCAGGAAACACTATGCCTGTGTATGGGTTGTCACCACCAGTATAATTCAGTTTGTGTGGGTCCATTCCTTATCTATGTGTGAGTTGTTGCTGGGGATAACTGAGGCCGCTTATAAGCGGTGTGAATTATCTAAGCAGTAATTGCCTATTCCTGGCAGTTGTCTCCCCATCCCAGAGGGTAGATGAGGATACAGACTGTGTTGTGTAATGTTACGTTCAGGAAGTCTGATGCTTTGAGGGAGCATCCAGGATTTGCACAGACTGTGTTGTCCTCATGTGAATTTGTGCTGCTAAGATGTACAGAGCCCCAGTGTGCAAAAGAAGGGTGACGCTGTTGGGGCCTCACAAGACGTACACGGGGCTGGGGCAGGAGCCATAGTGTCATGATGTTTGGCAGTGACATGCCATCACATCTCTTTGAGTGTGGAGCAGAGTTTTGAGAGGTTGGGGGCGTTGTCTGTGCTCCTCAGCCAGTCCAGTTTGTTAGGTGGCCACGAACACCAGTTCTTGAGGAAGTGTTGGAAACTGGAGAATCAAGTCATAGTGGGCAATACTGGGACTCCCTTATCTGTCCCTTGGAATATCAACCATTTTTTTGGGTGGTTGGGTGTCATGGTTTAACATCAGTTGGCAACTGAGCACGACACAGCTGCTCGCTCACCCCCCCCCCAGTGGGATGGGGGAGAGAATTGGAAGGGTAAAAGTGAGAAAACTCGTGGGTTGAGATAAAGACAGTTTAATAATTGAAATAAAATACTACTACTAATAGTAATAATAATAAGAAGAATATACAAAGCAAGTGATGCACAATGCAATTGCTCACCACCCACCGACCGATGCCCAGCCAGTCCCCGAGCAGCGGCCCCCCCGGCCAGCTTTCCCCCAATTTATGTACTGAGCATGATGTCACATGCTATGGAATGTCCCTTGGGCCAGTTTGGGTCAGCTGTCCCGGCTGGGCCCCCTCCCAGCTTCTTGTGCACCTCCAGCCTTCTCAGTCGGTAGAGCATGGGAAGCTGGAAAGTCCTTGACTAGTGTAAGCACTACTTAGCAACAACTAAAACATGGGTGTGTTATCAACATTGTTCTCATCATAAATCCAACACACAGCACTGTACCAGCTACTAGGAAGGAAATTAACTCTATCCCAGCTGAAACCAGGACGTTGGGGGAATTCAGAAATCCCACACGTGCTGCATTTGTGCTTTTTTTTTGCCCCTTTGGGGAAAGGGTGCAGAGCTGCAAAGCGAGAAACTGGTCTTGTCATTGGGAGCTGGGAAGGGACAAAGTCAAATGCACAGCAGGGGTCCATCGTGCACGGTGTGTTCAGGCAAGATGGCCCAGAGCGACACTGGGCAAGGCACAAGGTCTTACAATCCGGTATGTTTTGGGACTGCAGCAGTACTGTCATGGTGTAGTGGGTCTTCCTCTTTTACTGTATAGTTTATCGGTGTGTATGCAGAAGGCCAGGTCACATGCAAAGGAAAAGGAGCAGTTACCTTTCTCTGCAACTGAAGGATGCGTAGATTGCCCAGCTATAGATAAACTCAATTTCTAGAGGAGAGGGCAGTAGGAAAGGATGATAACAAACAGTAGAGCGAGCATACGTGATCAACTCCTGCAGTGTTAAATTGACTTCAAAATAAAAGATGTGCACTTTGAGTTATGTTACTTTGAGTTTTTGAGACTTAAGTGTGCAGCATACTAGAACTCGAAACTAAAAATGGAGTGGGGGTGTGAAAGCTCAGACATTGTTGTGATGGAGGTGAGGTCCATCTACAGACTATTCAGGCCTCTGAAAGCAGGGGAAAAAAACAGCTGAAGAGCTGAATGGGTTGCTTCAGGTATAATTCTGTAGACAGTCCTTATATATTTAAAAATAGTGAACAAGTTGATATTTTTCTGGAAAAATTAAGAGTTTGTTTCAGAGCTAAGTGTTTAAATTCATAGAAGGGGGGAATCACACTATTGTATACATCATGAAAAATAGGAGAACGATGTAGATCTGGACTGCTGTTCCCAATAGGTTTTTTCTTTTCTGTGTTCTGTAGTACATGCTAAAAATATTTTCAATATCTTAACATCTGCATTGTTATGAAAAATAGCATGTCTTTGTTTTGTTTTCAGCTGTGTCATTCTTGCATTACGTTTTGTTCCATGTGCTCTCTTCAGTTGGGATGTGAAATCATTTTCTTTTCTCAGCTGTAGACCTAATTGCCCTGACTCCAGAACTGCACTATGCACCACTTGGAAAAAGTTATTTTTTTTGTTCTGCCTCAAAAAAACCCAATCTCTATGCTGGGGAATATGGAGTTACTTGATTGTGAAAGTGTCTTCTGATTGGCAGAGAGGGGCAGAAAATAGGGTAAAAATAAAGGGAGCTAAGACCCTTTAAAGGTAGAAAACATGAGGTTGAAGAAAGACTGTGCATGTGAGTGTATTTTGCATACTACTGTGTATTAGCACATCTAATCTTAAATGCACCAGCATGTCCCATTGATTTCAATTGGAGGATGGGATGCCTGGATAAGGTAGACCCTCTCATGTTTGTCCATGCCCCTGGCAGGCTCCTAGGCACCGTGCAGCGGAGGAAGATGGGTGAGTGAAGGTTGGCTGCAGTTCTGATTTGTGTGTCAAGTAGAAGCAGCAAAACAGGCAAGAAATAGGGCCAGACTTGCTGTGAACACAGGAAAGGGAAACTTTAAGACAGACTGGTAATGAGGACAAGATGGCAGTAGGTGTGGGACAGCCACGGAGTGGTCATTAGCTGTTGGATGCTGCTGCTTTCCAGTTCACTGCCTGGAACACAAGATTCCTGGGTTCCTCTTTCTTTCCTAGTCTGGGGCACTGCAAAAGATGATACTGGTTTTGGTTTCTTGATTGACTCAAGCAACAGAGCTGAGTGCTAATGCTCTTACTCTCTCTCAAGTGTGCAATTGTCAATAGGCTGCCACAAAAAAGGAATTTGACTACCTGGTTTGATTGGGTTTTTTTTCCCCTCTAAAGTTGAAGAAACTGCATGTACACAGTGCACTTTAAAAGACATGTTAAGGGGGCAAAGTCAGGCCTCCAGAACTGGGAAATGCTGAAATCGGGGTTGCATGTGTTACTTTAATTCTGCTTCCTTGGATGTATGTGTTGGTGCAAAATCTTGTAATAAATGGTAAGTATTGGTTTTTTTCCAGAAGAAACATGCCTGTGACTAAATGATGGTGTTTATGGGATGGATCAGGGATATGTAGTAGATGAGACGATCACAGATGTTCCTGAGATGGTTTGCTTGCACAAAGCTGTAGCTGACATTCAGCTGCCCTAGGCAACCTCCTTCTCCCAGGGGTTCCTGCCGGGTGCCTCGATCTGCAACTCCCCTCTTCTGGGCAACAGCACTCATGGTAACAACCACCTCTGGGGCTTACATATGTTTAGTGCCTTCCCTTAGAAAATCCCCAGAGGTAGGGGTTTCCCTTTTTTGTACCCTTGCAGCGAGCCAGCAGTGTGGCAGCAGTTCCTGGCTTCATACAAGCTTCCCATGTGCTTCAGAGGAGGCGCTGGGCTGTGCAGGCAGCCTTTGTTTATCATTTTGAAGTAGCCAGCATCCCACTAACGGTGCGCGTGCTGTACTTTGGGAACATCTCGCCTCTAAATTTCTTCTTGTCACAGGAGTGGGAAAGTGTGAATGACATGGGGCATTGGACAAGGACAGAGGAGGGTCTCACGGCTAAGACATCAGATGGTATGAGAGCGTGCTGAATTCTGGCACTGCTACCTGTACTACAGCGTTCCTGCATGAAGCTGTCATTTTGTGGCCAACAGCTCAAATGCTGGTGCGTGTCTTGTTTTCTGGATTTCCAAATCAACTCCAGGGGCCACATGGTCATTCAAAGTCAGTTTTAGATGATTTGTCGTGAGGAATTCAATAAAAGGCACAACCCCTATTAAGGAATAATAGGGAGTGAGACTTAACTATTGAATAGATTACGCGAGACTGGAAGAATCAGACAGCCTGAGGTCTGGAATGGTCTAGTGTTTGAATCTGCAATTTCAGGTCAAACACAACTTACTGGGATTTTTCCCCCTAACTTTTATATTCCCCAGAGAGTGATGTGCTTAAATAGAAGTGAAAGAAACAAAAAAGGCAATAGATATGTCAGTTAATCTATAGCTCTTTTCTATATTAAGTTAGTTTTAAATAGCATTAAAGGCTCAGTGTAGCGAAGCACTTAGTAAGGCATCTAACTGCATATTTGAATTGAGGCCAGGATTGATAAACTTGGATACTGTATGATAATACATTTGAATAGGAACACTGAATCCACAATGGTTAATGTGTATGTCCCAAACAGGGCTGTATCTTCCTTCAGCTGAGATTTGGGGTTGCAAGTTTCAAAGCCGGTTTATTTGTGGGTTTGGCTCACACGTTTCCAGTAAGAATGGGATACAAAGGAATTTTTTTGGAAGTAATGGATTTATAAGCAAAGAATATTCTCTGATTTCCCCAAATACCTGCTATCTGTCACAGAGCTCACTCTTGGTTTGATCCCTTTAGCACTTCCTTATTTTTTTCCAGTGGTTATTGGGTCATTTGCTATCCCTGTACAAGATCCAGTTACGGCAGATTTTCTGAAAGTGTTCTGAGACTTCAGAAAACTGCAAAGGAAAAAACATCCTTTAAGTAGACTAGCATTAAAACAATACTCATTCTTAATTTATGGGGAAGCATTTAAATTATGTCTGAAAGGTCACTGTAATGAGGCCTTTACAATTAAAAATAAGAGAGTATTTGCCAGTTTTAAAAAGCACAAAAATATTAGAAAGAAGACTTTCACAACTTCCAAAAGATAGACCTCTGGGCAGTTATCCCCTTAAAAGAGGGGATGCATATTAAAGGTCTCTAAAACACATGTGTTTATGGGGAAGCATTTAAATTATGTCTGAAAGGTCACTGTAATGAGGCCTTTACAATTAAAAATAAGAGAGTATTTGCCAGTTTTAAAAAGCACAAAAATATTAGAAAGAAGACTTTCACAACTTCCAAAAGATAGACCTCTGGGCAGTTATCCCCTTAAAAGAGGGGATGCATATTAAAGGTCTCTAAAACACATGAATGAAGAACAAGAAAGGGAGACTTCATGCAAGTAATAAAGAGTGTAATTAAGGACCTATATATAGAAGAGGCACAAGATGTACCTAAAATATTAACAAGATTTTTGAAGCCTTGCTAAACTCATGTCAGCCTGAACTATCATAAGCAGAAACAAAATTAAAAGATACATTGTTTTCACCTGACTTTCCAGTGGAAAAGGATTGACGACTTTTTTTTAATTCCTGCAAAAGCTTTCAAAGTTATTTCTTGTGGCTTGGGGAAGAGCACCTTGACCAAATGTTGTTAGTTAAAAATCTTGTAAATCCTTTCCGTAAGTGTATAGGAAAGAATAATATATTAAAAAAGTGTATTTTCCTTAGCCTTGTGGACTGAGTTGTAATTTCAAAAACTAAAATTAATGTCAGTGGCTCTATTCCCTTTAAGTCTCTCTGTAAATCAAATGAAGAATCAACAAAATGCCACACTTTTCTAAATGAGGATGGTGACTTCTAGAAGATAGTGTCTTTAGGATATGAAAAAACTTAACCAAAACGTGTACATTCAAAACAAAATAGCTTTTATAGCAAGGAAGAGTATATTTGATTATTTTAGAATAAAATGTAATTGCATTTGTTGTTAATAGACTGATGAAGTGGATACATTCAGAAAATCCTTGATGGGGTAGAATGGCATTTTCCACTGTATCCTCATAAAACTAACAAAGCAGGTAATGTTTGGTTTTCGTGATGCATTTGATCAACATGCTAAAAAAGCATGATTTGAATTAGAATTTAATAAATCTATTACCACCTTCATTTATGGAAAATGAAGTTATCTCCTTTTTCGCTTATAGTTTGTGATCCTCAGCTGAAGGATTCTGTCTGGAAATCCTCCCACAAATTGAGCATAACAGCTGATAAAGGACAAAGTAGTATTTTACTGTACAGTAATAGGGCACTTTTCTACTCTGCTAGTTATAAGTGTCTTAATTCTGAGGCTCTCTGGGGACAAAATTACCATTTCTTTTCTGTATTCCTGCTAATCTTTTAGTGATTGTAGCTAAGTCATAGGAAACACTGATTTCAAATTTTCACCTTTTTCTTTAAAAAGAAAGCCTAAGTAAATTTTATGAAGATTACTCATAAATATATGTCTCTGCTAGGCAAAGTACTGAAATAATAAAGTATAACTTCCTTTTGTCTTTTTCGTAGATGTTATCATAAAAGTAATTATATCACTTTTTCCTTTCCTTTTCCAAATCTAGACTCTTGTTTTATTTTTCCTATATCGGCCCTTCTGGCTAGGGTATAATCCTCCAGTGTGTAGCCCCAACTGGCTGATCATTGTAGAGGAATTGCATGTGTATGGATAGATGATGCGTCCATAAATTAGAATATGCTTTAACCCAACAACACTTAAAACAGTAGGCGTGGAAGGGTAATCTGTAGTCTTCCCTCTCCTGCCTGGAATAATCATTCTATGAAAATTATTTTTCACCATTGTTGTCTTTTGTGGCATTTCAGACTCAAAAAAACCTAGATAGCTGAAATTAGTTTAGTGACTAACCTTTTTATTTTTATTTTTGCCAGATCACAAATGTATGAGGCCATTTGAATATTTTTGATATATATTTCATATGTTTTATATACATGTGTTTGTATTTATATATGTATATATAAAAAGGGATATGTGTGTATATATATAAAAAATATGTATAGGAGGTGTGTGATATATATAAAAAATATATGGGGTGGGTGGGTGTATATATATACACATATATATGATACCTATCCAACTTCCTCTGGTTGTTTCTATCATCGTGACTGAGACAAAATGTTTTTTCTTCAATGTGTGTTTGTATTTATATATGTATATATAAAAAGGGATATGTGTGTATATATATAAAAAATATGTATAGGAGGTGTGTGATATATATAAAAAATATATGGGGTGGGTGGGTGTATATATATACACATATATATGATACCTATCCAACTTCCTCTGGTTGTTTCTATCATCGTGACTGAGACAAAATGTTTTTTCTTCAATGGTAATGCCTCTCTCGGTAGGTCATTTGTAACTGTAGTTGTCCAGTGTATCTAATTCCTCTTGTGGAACTACCCCTACAGAGAACACACTAAGGGAATATCACTGGGTGATTCATACGAACAAATAAAGAGCGGGGATAAAACTTTGACACAGAAGTCAATGGCAAAAGCCGTATTGACTCTAGTGGGGTGAGAATGTGTGCTGAGAGGGTGCACGGTAATACACAGCATATTAAATCACCGTTGCCCCCAAACGTACTTTGTGCTGCTTCACCACGATTCACTGACTATACCTTACTATTCAGCTTATGAAAACTAGTTCAGTTAGTGGCAAAATTCAGATAAATCTCAAAATATACTAGTGCGTTTGTTGTGATTATTATGCAACAAGTTAAAATACTGTTAAAAACGTGTTCAACAAAATCAACCTCGGTTAGTTTTAAGTGGTTTTTTTAGGACCTTGTGTTGGTCCTAAATTATTTCTCTTCAGTTATGGATTCTACTGTAGAGTAGCAATCAAGAAGAGCATTGATAGTCAACTCAGACTTGAGAAACTTAATGGCATTACATGATGAAGAGTGGTGAAATATTGTAAGTAATCTGGGGCCATTTGACTTGGGCTTGCTGTACTGCTGATACACGTCCTTCTGCAAATAACTGCACATGTAAGTCACGCTAGTATGGCTGCTTACGTCTGTAGTGTTAAAAAGTTATGCACGTGAGTAAGATCAGCCCTCCGTAGCGTAGTCGTCAAATCCTTTGGTGTGTACTTTGACTTCTGTGGGCTATGTCAGTGTTTAGATGTCCAAATTAAAGCACATGTCTCGGGCCTTGCAGAATCTGTGCTGCGTTGTGAACCTGAAGTCCAACTGCTTGAGCGTAGATGTTATAGCTGGTGTCCCTCTACATGACTTCAGTTAAAAATGGGGTAGGTTTGAAGCATGAACCCTAATGTTTTGTTGCAAGTTCAGTGAATAATAGTGAAATGTTACAAAGCTGCTTATTGCTTTTTGTCTAAGGAGAGATTGATGCATTGCTCTGTAGAAAATGATGAGAAGATAGCTTCTGGAATATCAACATCTAGTATTTGTGAAACTAGAATATCATACACAGTAGCGTTATGATTTTAAATACTCAATTTATTCAGAACATATGTATTAATCTTGTTTTGAAAACGTAAAGCTGCATACTTGGTAGTTTACAGATACACTAATTTTGCTAAGAGTTGCCAAGAAGTTGACAGTTTGAACCAAGGATTGCTGTGGTTGCTACGTGTAAAAGCCTAGAACAAGCCAGCGGGAAATAATACCAGGGTGGGAAAGTATTGCTATGGTTACAGAGTATTTTCTTTAAAGGAGAGGTGGATAACGCAGCAAGAATCGCTGAAACTTAGGTAACATTGTATTATACAAAAAGCAAAAAGACTGAAAGATAATAACTGTCTTGTGCTCTTAATGGCATTTTGTTAGTTTCTAGCAAAGAGGGATTTAATTAAAGTTGGAATAATTTGTGAAAGCTTTGTTAGAAAAATATACTTAGCTTTTATTTATTAAAAGTGGAATGCCAGCACAATATCTTGCATATTTTGGCTCTGTCTCTTTGTTTTTTAAAACAAAAAGATTTTTTTTTTGTCAAGTGGATTAAGAGTTCTTTTAAAAAGAATAAAAGTGTAATTATCCCCAAATAATTTAATTCATGTGAACTTTTAAGTCAGCTTTTCAGTACATTAAAAACTGTAAAATAACTGCATTTTGCAAAAATACACGTAATACAAAATGATTACAAAATACAATAAAAATGGTAATAAATAATAAAAGCCTTCTTTAAGTGGTGCTGTAAATCTGAAATGTAAAATTCATCTAGGAAACATCCTTTTTCACTTATAGACATCCTCTAGGATTTAGTTGTAATCACCTCTGTTGGTTTAATCCTGAAAATCAGGAAGTAGAAGACCACTGTACAGCTCAGAGTTTCCATTTTTGATATTTGGGACGATCTTCTCTTCTCCTCTGCCATGTTTATCAAGAGGTACGGTGTGAAGCATCTAGACGGCATGGGCTGGACCGTGCCCAGCTCACTCTGTCCCACCAGCCGTTCAGAAACACTCTGCTGGGAAAGGTGGGGCTGGGGACCGAGCAGTCTGGTGGGAGGGACAGGACAGGTCCATGCTCTAGGACCAGGAAAAGGGAAACTTTAAGAAGTGGCTTTTTTTTTTTTTCATGGCTACTGTAGTACGTTTATCCATCACTCTCTAATAGCCATGCCTCTGAAAGCTGTATTGCTCGACTGCACTTTGAGGCCCATCGCTGCCGTTCACTTGAGTCTGGCTGATGGAACCAGATGTACATGACAAAACTCCTGAGCCGCGTAACTGTACGGAAGGCCTACACCTGGCCTTGGCTGATGTGCCAGTTTCATTTCTTGTCTGTGCTGGAGGGCATGGAGCAGAATTGATCAAGCTGGGGGGTACAGGGTGGAAAGAGGCAGAGGCAGACAATATCTTTGCTCACAGGAGCCTGTTCTCCTTTAGCGCATGACTCCACCACACCACATAAATTGTCCATGTCACATCTCTGCCTTGGGCACATTTTCTTGAAGATAAGAAGGGGGAGGATTTAAATTGTCAGGTGAAATATGTTCAGCTACTTGTGACTGTTTTCCATGGTTTTTACTATGAGATAGGCATTTGAAACTTGGAGGTGGGGCACAGCCCTTTTACTTTGCTCCTGACAAGTATACCTAAACATGGAAATAACCTCCTGTACCTGGTAGTGCAGACCCTGGATATTTCAACTGAGATCAAAGAACCTCTTTGAGATAATCTTATTGCTTTGCCGGATAAATCCTGACTTTTATGCAGCGGACACATAAGATGGGCTGTGAAGTACAAATTGGGGAAAGAATGGTCCTGATGGGGACCGAGTATACAGGGGCTAGAGTTCTTCTGTGTAAGAACACTGAGACAAGAGCCTTGAGGAGAGAAGTCCAGGACAAAGACCTGAGAAAGGGAACTGAGATCAACTGGGGAGATGGGGAGTAGCCACTTGGGCAGGAAAATAAGGAATTTAAGCAAGAAGTCCCAAGAAGGATATGGGAACTGGGATTTGGAAACTTGATGAACTCAAGACTGGGATGAAATGAGGAACTGGAGACAGTGGAAGAGCATAATAGTGATGAGGGCCAGTGCTTGGAAGCTTAAGAGTAAATGCAGAGCAACTCTTGTAAGGGAAAAAACAAAGGGTGTAAGAGCAGAAGACATCAAGGCTGAGGAAATGGATCAAAAGTTGTGTGTAACTCAAGTACACTGTTCTCTGTTGTGAAGAGCCAAAGATTTCTGAGCATGGCCTACCATCTCTTCTTATTTGTCAGATGTCATTTGTAGCTGACCCACTGTCAAAATAATGGCTTAAATGGAAGAGAGCATCTTACTGCTGTGGTTACTCCCTCCATTAGTGCAAATGATAGAGGTTTGTAGTGTGGATCCAACCATTCCACGCTCTGGTCAGGCCGCTTTTCTATGAAAGTATTTGTTCTATGTTTTTTTCCCAGGGCTTTAAAAATATACTGAATAAAAATACATTGAATAATAAGATAGTAAAATCAGGTGCTAAAAATTAACCAAAATCAGAATTAGTTTTGGCAATGCATCTTAGCTCACTCTAATTCTGATTGTATGATAAAGGATCTAATTACACATTCACATATTGCTTATTCCAAGGGACTGCTTCCTTCACTCACTACTTCAGGTGGATTTGCATGGGGATGCATCAACTTGATAGCTACGGACCCTGGAAGATGTGTGGTGAATGAGAGAAGTTTGCAAAGGAAGAATAACTTAAGGGGTGGGCAACTGAGTGCTGGCCTGGGACTCTCTTCCTGCCTCTATCATAGAGGTCTGAGAGACATCCTCCATAGAGTCCTCCACCGCTGTTGAAAAGCTGGTTTCCCTACTCATCTATGCAGTTTTCAGAGCGTCTGACTGTGCTTGATTGTGGGCAGTGCGGAGCAGTCTTTTCCTTCAGTGGGGTCAGTGGTAGCTGCATTTTGAAGGTGTCTGACTCCTGGCTGGAGACAACTTACTCGGAGATGATTGCCCCCTAGCCAAGAGCCATCGGAGTGTCTTGCTCTGGGGATGGCTGAGGTGGTTTTGAAGCAGCTGCTGAACCATTGCAGTTTACAGCTCAGCCTGTTAGGTCACCTGGCACCGTTCCTCATTTTCTTTGCTATAGCTTAAATTGGATGACCACAGTCAGTGGTACTTTAAGCCTTACTCTCTTTACACCTCAGTTCCCCAAGTATGAAATGAAGATAATTCTTGTTCCTTTTTTCATAGTGAGATGGTGCTTATAAATATTATGGAAGTCATTTTCACAGTATACATACAGTGGTGATAAGCCCATGAAGAAATTTGCGTGCGCGCTCTCAAAGCTGGAGTTGAATAGGATGCAGCAGGAAAGTCTATGGCCATGTGGTGAATGGCAGAGTAAATCAAAAATGTCGTTTTGCTCACTGAACAAACAGCTAATGATCTTGTGCACTGAATGGGATAGACCTGTACAAGAAAAATAACTCTAGGTTTTGAACAATAACTGAAGACTGTTATCATGGTGTGTGCGCACATAAAGGAAGATGGACTTAAGGCTGCACAAGTGTCCTTCAGTCTGGCCCCATCTGCCTTTTGAGTGCTCAACTTCATGCTGTTTAAGATAGCTTTTTGTACATCATGCATTTTTAGAAATGCTAGTATTTTACAGACCTGTATGTCTTTTTACCTTGTTAATGATTCCATAAGAACATTGGGTAACTGGGAATACTAATTCAGTGACAAAGTTTACCTGATATAACTTATTAAAAAGAGTTCTTAAAAGCTGGTCATCGGGCCAGTCCACGTGTACCTCCATCTGGCTAACAACCTGAAAGACAGATTTAGAAAGTAATTGATCTAATCTCTGTAAAAATCATGGGTTTCAATCCTATTGTTAGGTGCAATGGAAGACTAGCGTAAGCAAACTTTACATTTGGTAGGGCTGAAAACCCCTCTCCTTCTCTCTGTCCTGTTCTTCCTCTACACCCTTGCTTGAAAGCTAGCTTTCATCCCATTTGCCAAGGACCCCCCTTTCTTTTGTTTTCCTGTGATTCTCAAATTAAAGAGGACTTGATTTAACTAATGACATGCTATTGAAAAGTCAGGCTTCTAGCCATGAAAGCTGTGAACAAGCTATTTGAATTTTAATTAATGCCTCACATCTGTAGAGGACAAGTTTTTGAAATAAGCTGTTGAAACTTTTTAGAGGGAAAAAATTAATGGCAGTTTCTTGAAGACCAGAGAACTTCAACTCTCATTTCTTTTTTTTTTTTTAAAGTCAACTTTTTTGATATTAAGTAACATGCTTTAATTTTTTGATACAGCACTAGTAAAAGCAAGTGTAGTTCTTGTGCAGAATGTCACTGCTGATTAATTATAGCATTGAATAGCTATAAGACAGCTTGGTCTAACAAGTCCAGAGACTAGGGTGCTTGATTGGTGGTCATCAGTCTGTGTTTATGCAGTTAAGTTTTTGATGTCCTCAGTAAACCTGGTGAGATAACACTGAACAAGAACAATAGATAGGGAGCCCCTGAAATCCTCCACCTTCTCTTCTACTGGGAATCACTGCAGGACTTTTCATTGAGTATAATCATTGCTTCAGATTTCATAACAAGATACTACTAGTATGCTGAAAAATACTGAACAGATGTTCCTACAGACAAATACAAGACACATTCTTCCTGTTTTTGTATATGTGGAACAAATATTCACTTGCATAGGAACAGTCCAGATATGAGATATTTTTGTCCTCCTGTTTGTGTGCTTACGTACAGCAGAATGAGATTATTCACAGGCATGTCACATAATAGCCATTAAGCCCCAAAAGGAGGCTTTAATGGTATCCATTCATGCCACAGTCACAAAATTAGTATTGTATATCACACAGAAGATCACAACACCAAAAGCCTGAAACTACAGCATGCCATGATAACACTGCAGAAGAAATTATAGTAATCGTTGGTACTGTGTCTCTTGATTGGCCTTTCTGAAGAAGCAGAATACTCCCTGAGGAGTCAGTTCAGAGCTCCAGTATCCCTGCACCTCTGAGCCAAGTGATCAAGTTCGTCTTTTCATTAGATGTGTTCACCTGGAGCTGCTTTTCATTGATTTTGTATTGTATTTTCATCTGTTTTTTGATGGTAAAGAAAAAATATTTGAGGATATCTTTCCCTCTTTTTTTTAAATTGAAAAAGTCATGGGTCTTTAAATATTTCAGAGTATAAAACAGGAATTGAAAATATGGAGGACACTGGAAAAGATGCGAGGAAAATCCAAGCACTGGCAATGTAATTATTTTTGTGTGACAGATTCTACGAAATTTCATTGGTGATATGAGGCACAGGTGTGGGACCCTGTTATGTTTTGGCTGATTTGCTTGTGCTGCCAGTATCTGAAGAGTGAACTTTGCGCTACAAGAAAAGACACTAAGTCTTCTAGTTTGTTTCCCTTCTTATGTAGTGGTAAGATGGCCTAGATTTGCCCCCGTTCCTTGTTGAATTATAAGTAGTTTCTAGTTTATTGCCGAACATAATTGCTCTTGGACAGACAATGTATACACTTATGTGAATAAAGAGATTTTGTTGTCTTTTATGAAGGGAAGGATTACTGCAGTAAGGAGGAAAGGAGGAATTTGGTTGCAGATTGGAGCACAAAGCTCGAGTCAGCTGATTCTTCTTCCTATTGCTCTTAATTTTTGTCTTCCCTGGACTGTTTTGTTGTTGATTAACAGCACAGAGGACTGAGTGTCACTTTACACACACGTCTCACCCAACTTACTTAACTATGTGCGTGAACAAGAGTCACGTTGTCATTGGGGTGCTCAGGGTGGGTTTCGGTTGTCTACATGTCACTGTCTAGTGCTCTTCGACATGCTGCAGCGTGTCTCGGACCTTTGCATGGGGCGTGCAGGTCTGGTGCAGATCTTGAGCTCTTTAGAGTTTGGAGGACTGGCTGCAGGAGGTTGGGGGAGACACGGCACCAGAGACCTGGACTGGAGGAACTGAACCACACCCATAAAATCCCAACAGAATTTGTTGTTACCCTTTTTGTATCAGTGAAGTTGTTTGTTTTGTAACTAGCTAGCCCATTTGGCAGTAGATTGTCTGATAATGATACCCAAAAGAAAACGTTTTCTACTCTTTAGCTGCCTATGACAGTTTGACATTTCAGAGACTGCAATGGGATGCTACTAGTTCATCAGTCAAACTGAAAGAGAGTGCTCTTGCTGCTTCTGTTCTGTTTAAAAGCACCACGAGAATATCCTACAAACAAATACCTGAACAACTTTGCTACTTTTAATTATGTAAATGTTTTACTTCTCCCCCCCCAAGTTCTCTATTCTAAGCCCAGTCTCCCAAAATGCTGAAAAACTGTAGAAGTAAGAGGCAGAAAATGTCAAGGTAACAAAAACGAACTGTCACTGAAATCTCACCTCTTCTACTCCAGGGAGTAACTCTGGTATTTGAGAGAGAGAAGGAGAGAGGGATGAGCCTGAGGGATTCCTTGTCAAGGAGGGAAGGAAAGTAAAACCTCTTTCATAAAGTCCAGCCTGTAGTTGAAAGTAAGAAACAATGGTGTTAATGAAAGTAGTGTGCACCTTAGTCAAAGTATGCAACTCTTCATAACTTCTTGAAAGACCTGGACATCTGAAAGACCTGCATGGGCAAGTGCCAAGTCCTGCACCTGGGGAGGAATGACCCCATGCACCAGTACATGCTGGGGGCTGCCTGGCTGGAAAGCAGCTTTGCAGAAAAGGCCCAGGGGTCCTGGTGGACACCAAGTTGAACGTGAGCCAGCGATGTGCCCTGGCCTTGAAAAAGGCTAATGGTATACTGGGCTGCATTAGGAGGAGTGCTGCTAGCAGGTGGAAGGAGGTGATCCTTCCCTTCTCCTCAGCCCTGGTGAGGCCACACCTGGAGTGCTGGTCCAGCTCTGGGCTGCCCAGTACAGGAGAGACACGGAGCTACTGGAGAGACTCGAGTGAAGGGCCACGTAGATGATGAAGGGACTGGAGCATCTCTCCTGCGAGCAAAGGCTGAGAGAGCTGGGACTGTTCAGCCTGGAGATGAGAAGGCTCAAGGGGGATCTCATCAATGTATGTAAATAACTAAAGGGACGTTGCAAAGAGGACAGAGCCAGGCTCTTTTCAGTGGTGCCCAGTGACAGGACCAGAGGCAATGGGCACAAACTGAAACACAGGAGGTTCCATCTGAACACCAGGAATCACTTTTTCACTGTGAGGGTGCCCGAGCGCTGGCACAGGTTGCCCAGAGAGGTTGTAGAGTCTCTGTCCTTGGAGGTATTCAAAAGCTGCCTGGACCCGATCCTGGGCAGTGTGCTCTAGGTGGTCCTGCTTGAGCAGGGGGTTGGACCAGATGACCTCCAGAGGTGCCTTCCAACCTCGACCATTGTGTGATCTTGTAGTTGTGGTGAGACGCCTCCTCTACCGTATTTCTATAACAATAAAGAAGGTGGAAATTACCATTCTGCTGCCCTTCACTACTGTTGCATTTGCCTCTGTTTATTTAGCCCTCAAAATGTTTTCTGAAAGTTATTTTTAATTTATAACATTAATTATATTAATGTCTAAAAGTTATTATTTCTTTCAAAAACCATAGTTAATAGTTCTACTGTTCCTCTGCAGTACTGAAAGGTCTGTGAATAGTTCCTGTGTTTGTGTGGCTTTGCACAGTCTACATGACTCTGCTGCTTGCTGATACAAGTAAACAACAGCTAATATGGCAGAACACCACTGCTCTGTGGAACGTAAGTCTACTCAATTTATAGACTCTTAGAAAGCAGCTATGATTGGAGGCAAAACAAATACCAAAACTCTCTAAACATATCTAAGCTCCTAGATACAAATTTGTATACATTGTCTGACTAGACTTTTGGCATACTGTGATCAGACGGATTATTCTTGGGCAGTCGGACAGTTCTTTTCCCTCTGATTTCTTTAAATTTTTCTTTTGCACTTGATTGTTACCTTACCATTATTTTGATGTGTATTTATATATAATTCCATTCATTCTTGCTTAGGGCCATAATGTAGTTTCGAGACAGTCATGTGTACTGAACAATGTACCAATCTGATCGTTATTACTGTACCAAAGTCTCCTTTGGTACAATGCTACTCCTCTCTCTTCCCATCCAGCTTTCCTTGCTTGTCTAAGTAGCAAAATGCTGATTAAGTTCCTTGCGCTTGGAAATTTCATCCTGTTTATGGACATTAAGACTTTGTTTTCTTTACTTTTTTTACCTACCTCCAGGTAGAAGTAGTGGTAATCTTTCTCTTCTGACACTGTTTTCTCTGAAACAATTTAATTTGATGCTGTTTGTTCTCCAGAACACCCATGTTTAGGTAGTGACTCAGTAGTCTGGATGCCCTGGTTGCTAGTTTGGTAGACATACTCATGCTAGTTTACATCAACAGAGAATTTTTCCGGTATGTTGATTCAAGACAGCTATTTTGAAGAAGATAAACTTAGAAATGTTCGTAACGTTTCTTCTTTCTTTTACTGCTTTTTTGGGTGGAATTTTTTTTAAAAAGTGAACTCTAATGCTATCTTTGGGAGAGTTTTCATAAATATTTTGTGGCTTTTCCTCCTCTTTCTTCCTGCTACAACTTATCAAACCATTGATGGTCATTTGTGCTGAAATAGTCTATTAGTTACAGTAAACCTGCTTGGTGTGAGCTAGGCTGTATTAATTATATCTAACAGCCAAGTGTGGGGTTTTTTATATTTGTTTTATAGTTCAGTTCTCCTCACAGTTCCTTGGGGACTGCAAACTAAAAATATGTTTAACTGTACAGATTGTTCTAGTTGCTAAAGAGCATTTCCTTATTCCTGTAAGGACTTGCTGTGGGAGCCGCTCTGAGTTGACTGAAGGGCAAATTTTTGGCAGAACAAAAGTCTGCCATCTAATACCAGATCAGGAGACTGTCTTTCTCAGACAGATGCTATTGGAATCAAAAAATGTCCTTTTGAGAATTAGAAGTTTGAAAGTCACAATCAGAAAAGTGGCTACCAAGGCTCTGCAAACAAGCTGACTGGTTTAAAAATAAAGAGCCCGGGAACATCAGTAGGTTGACCAGTGACAGTGTCTGGTCTTGCAAAATTACATCTAATGTTATCATTCCGTCCATAACGTTCTACCCTGGGGACGTGTTTTTGTATCTCGGTATTAATAGGCTTGCTACCACATAATCAGTGAACTTGTTGCAGCAAGAGCCTTGGAATAAGAATTGCATTTGAGTTCATCCCAATAGTGCAAGACAGTAGCACATCTAAAAGGGACCCACGTACATAAAGTTATTTAGGATGGCTTTTGCTCAACATTATAGAATGCCGTCCCTTTGGCAAAATGACTTAGAGATACAATTTCTTGAATTTTGCTGTTTTAAGAAGTAGATGTTGCTTCAAATGAAATCTGAGAACTTTACTGATGTTAGTGTACCAAATTTTAATGTCTTGAAAAGTTTGAAAAAGTATGTTATAAATAAATCTCTTTCCAGACACAGTATGTGATTTTCCTGCAGCGGTGAAACATGAACAGATGTACTTTGCTATTCTAACCTGAATTCCTTTAAAAATGTTATTCAAAACCTAAGTTTGTAAATTATTCTGGTGTAAAGTTGGGTTACTGGATCACATTGTTTCCCTATCCCTGCAGGAAATACCCGTGCACCACAGTTCATTTTATGAGGTTAAAACTTGCAGGACTATTGAACCTTGTGATGCTTGTTAGTATAAAGCAAGGAAGTTAGTCTTTTTGTTGGGCACAGGACTGGTAACCGGGGGATGAAGCTCTGTTCTTGCCTCAGCCTCCAAGCCTTCCTCTATGACCTGGAGAAAGTCATTTAGTCTTCTTGAGGCCTTATGTTCTGCACCTATAAACAGGAGAAAAGTTCTGCAAGTGCTCACTAATGAGGCCGTTTAATTCCTGAGCGTTGTCATGGTGCTTTGGGATCCTGAAAAGGAAGGTAGCAGATAAAGGCAAAGGACAGATTGCTACGTTCTTCCTTTTCAAGATTCGAAAGCGCAATTTCGAAAAGCCTCTTGAAGTTTGAAGTCCTGTTTCCTTAATACATCCATCATCAAACATAAACATCTTTTTTTTCCCCCGGCTCACTTTTCGGCTTTCATTTCTTACTCCTCGGGAAAATCTCCTAAAACTGGTCCATGTGTTTCTGCTAATTACTACTCGATGACAGTTTAGAAAAATGAAGAATAGTTAAGTAGTTAGAGGAACTGGGCAGTAAAAGGGGTAGCTTTTGGACAATTCATGAAATAGTCGGTGCCTTTTAATGGTAGGGTACTCCCTCTGCTCATGAATTATTCATTTTAATGCTTTTGTTATAATGGTGACAGTGTTCAGTCTCTGAGGCAGTTCTGGATAGCCTTCCTCTGCTGAAATACCGCACACCAGCAGCTACCATTTGTTTTATAAACTAATGCATCTAAGTCAATAACATAGTGAGTAAATGTATTTTCACGATCAAGAAAATGAGAAAACGATATTATAACTAAGAGGGTCTGTTTTGTTGAAGGGTTCCATTTGTGTACTTTTCTGGGAACTATTTAGGGAAATCATTTAAAATAAGTATTTTTACAGATTATTGTGTTTAGTACTAGATGCAAATTATATCTATAATGAAAACAGACATTAGTGTCTCTGCTCTGTATAGCATTGTGCAATAAAGGGCAGTTTAAAAACACTCATTGTACATAAACACATCAAGTTTTTCTTAAAACTAATGTTTAAAGGTCTCTTTGAAAGAGTTTTTAAAGATGAAACATAACATAACCACATAACCCACACAGAAAATGTATCTGAGTCATGTGCGTACAGAAATAAAAGTTTCTTTGTGGTATCTAGTATCAGTCTTTCATTAAAGCATGGACTTTCCTAAAGAGAAATTCCAGTGCAGACAGTTAAGGGTTCTCCCCACCTCTTTCCCCCCGCCTCCCTGCACTTTTCTGACGCTGACTTAAGCCCCCGAGTTTTGCAGGGTGCATTAGGGACGGTCCCCGTGCAAGGCGGGGAATTCGGGGCTGGGGACTCCGTGGTACTGGTCTCGGTGGACAGAAGCATGTGCTCCAGTACAGGGCGCTCGCTCTCTCTGATGTGATTTAAAAAGGGGTGTTTTCTCCTAAGCCATATATGTACTCCTAAAATGCCTTCAAGCAATAGATAAGTGCGTGTGGGGGACGGAAGCAGTGAGCAGATAGATGAGCGATTAGGTCATTTGGATTAGGACAGAGGGTTTTTTACGCTGAACTCTCTTCTCATTCCTTGCTGATCAGATTCACCGCATACACGGAGGGTTGAAACTGCGTAAGTAGAGAAAAGAAAACTCCATAGATGGATATAGTTGCAGAACTATAAGGAACACTGAAGAAGAGAAAAGTTTGAATTGAAAGTATATGTGGTTTCGGGGAATCTGAATCATGCAGTATTACTTTCACTTTTTCTAGGCTTGTATTTCCTATGAACAAACCATCGGGGAGATAGAAGTTCTGATTTAGATAATGTCTTGCAGTCTTTGGAATAACACATTCTGCTGGAGGGGGAGTCCTTTTGGCAAAGGTCGCGCTCCATGAGCGGAGAGCTTTCCCCGCTGCCCACATTCACATTGTTTCTGCCGGGAATGTCAACTTTGGGCCTTTTCCTGCAAATTTTTCATATATTTAGGTGACTACCCCACGTAAAATGGAAGCACCGATAGGAACCCCTCCTTTCCTTTTTCCTGCAGCTCTGCTCAGACCATTCTCTGTTAGCATGGTAGTGGTACAAAGTGTGTGGTCTTTCAGCTCTGACTAATGCATTTTGTGCTGTGTGACTGAAAATGCCTCGTAGTCTGCCAGGGCTGACTGAGGGTTGTGGAATGTGGTGCCTTTTCTCTGTTTCTCTCTGATTTTTTTTTTTTTTTTTCCTCCTCCAGTAGAAGTGTGTAGGCAGCTTGTTGAGAAACCTCGAGATGCAGGGGAAATGCTTGTACGTTGTGGAATGCGGCTTCCCCTGGGAGACCCCGGCCGGGCGGGCAGTGAATGAGCAAAGTGGAAGAATGAGAAAGGGAGGAGGTTGGAGGCAGGGACAGATAGGAAAGAGTGAGAGAGGAGGAAGGAAGGAGGTGGAAACGGAGGGGCCCGTTTCCCTTTTTCTGAAGCAATGACAGCTGGTTCTGTCCTACCTCACATGACAAAGTGCTGTGGAGAGGAGTATTTAAGCTGGAAGCCAGTGAGCAAGGGTGGTCAGCTGATTTTATTTTATTTTTTTTCCAGGCTTTAGTCAGGTGATCGCTGATGACTAGTCAGCCCACCAAGAAGGGACTTCAGCACACAGGTAAGAGAGACGCTGTATACTCTTACGTGCAACTGGGGGGTCTGGGGGTGGGGGAGAGGTAACCAGCCCTAACATTGTTTGAATAGTTTAAAAAAAAAAAAAAAAAATCCTGACTTGCTTGGGTGTGTAACACTGTGATTGTCTCTTTCAATGCTGCTACTTTTGCTATTCAGTCTTGTTCTTGCATTTTTGTTTTTTTTTTTTTAAATCTGTCTTTAATTAGAAGCTTTATTGGAAAAAAAAGACCAATTGTGTGTTGCTAAATATAGTCCTGGGTATTGCATGAATGTTGCATTCTGTTACTTTTTGAATAAAATAACTTTCCATAATGCAAGTGTGTCAAACTCATATTTAGAGGGGAATTCCCAAATACTTAAACTATGAGTCATAAAAAGTTAAAGGACCAGTACAACAGTTAAGAATAAAAACTCCGTTCAGCCTTGAGTAGCTGCTTTTGTATGTGTTGGTAGTTAAATATGTCTTTAAAAAAAAACAGAGATGTGAAAAAGCTGAAGCAGTTACAGCTCTGCTGACCATTACCCAAAACATAGGTAGCAGAGGCTAAACAGATGACTGGGGAGGATGATTGTTCAAGCGCTCTCGATTTCATGCATCTTTTCTTTCATTGTCGGTATCTAAGAACCTGGTGAAAGAGTCTTCTCACATGCTGAGGGTACTTCAAAGGGCTCTGACTCCCTAATTCCTTTTATATAATGTCTTAGAAAGAAAACAAACCAGAAAACCAGTAATAAGTACACTTATTATAAGTGAAAAATTACAAAATAAAAATACCTAGTGACTGTGACAGATAAAAGTGGTTTTCAGCTGGTTGTGTGCCTGGCTATTGTGCCACACTCCCTTCTCTTTAAACATAATGATGTAATGTGTTCTTCCTTACCATTGCTTCTCTTTACTAAAAGATCTCAGATACTCTCTGAAATTTTGAATGACTCATATAAAAAGATGCGTTCAAGAGTCTTTAAGATGAAAAAGACAGACAAGTGTTCCCAGCTCCCACCTGCAGCTGAAGTAGCAGAACTATAGAACCTGTAGTTCTGAAAAACTCCTTGTGGTCTAGGGTTGAAGAAGACTTTTGAAAAGCTGTCATACAAATTTCCATATTTTACTGGTAACCTTATTCCTGTCTACTATTTTGCAGTATTTAAATAAAAACTATTTGAGACATACTTTTTCCTATCAGTATATGCAGTGTTTCATAAGGTGCTGATGCTGTACGCAAGAGGGATAAAGATGCATGACTTTCCAATTACTTTTAATTTCGCGATGTTTCTCTTTTCTCATTGTTAAAAATGTCTCTACTCATGACAAGCTGGCTGTGGGATGTTGGCATTGTCTTATAACAACAGCTGATGCTTAGTTGCTCAGACGTACTGCGGTTTAATCTGGGGGAAGGAGACCCTGGAATGGGGTAGTGGGATAGGTGGAGGACTGTTTCCGTTGACTTCAGTGGACCTTCATCACATGCAAGCCTGAGGAAGCACCCAGCTTCGAGTGACAGACAGACTGGGAGGATAACTGCAAGAAGCATGGGAAGCATCGAGGAGGTTGATAGTGGTAACAGTGTGTTTACAGAAAGGGATAAGAGCTGTGAAGTTGGCTTTCGTACCAGATCATGGCGCAGAGAGCATTCTTAGGTTTCACATACTCTGGCAATAGTTCTCTACTAAAGGATTTGAAGACATATTTTTCCCTTTTTATGGCATGGGAGGAGGAGAGGTTTCCTGAGGTGAGGAAAGATAAGTGAAGTGAAACACTGTCAGGCAATAATGACTGGTTAGCAGAAATTGCTCTGAAGAGACTGGTCTACTTGCCACGAGGGCCAACAACGAGGCACTTGCTCTTCAGTGTTCCCCTTCTCAGTGAGAATTGGGAATTGCATAGGCTTGGGGCTCTGGAGAAATTAGGGGCTCTGGAGAAATTAGGTATCAAGTCTGAAAGTACCCCAAGTTCCTGTAAGCCATTCCACATTGGCTTCATCTTAAGTGAAGTGATCTTTTATGAATGGATGCAAATCTTCCTACGTTTCGTGCAGTTGTCCTTAGGGGAATTCCTGGCAGGTGGGCTTGTCCGGGCTGCGCGCTGCAGAAATGCTGTCGGCGCACGCGCATAAACAAGACAGTTCATATTCTTACATATGGGCGCTACTACATATCTTACATATGTGGCGTGAGAGAGGATCGGACGTGTAAAACTGGAATGGGTAAATATAAAACTATTTCAGAGAGTATGGATTTCTTTTCCTCATTTTTTTCATCTAGTTTGTTGTTGTTGTGTTTTTTTTTTTATCTATGGGGTTTCTTTAATTTATTGATTGTCTATGAGCACTAGCATCTTTAAACTCCTGGCAAGGTAGCCTGTCTAGTTCAAATATGTCTCAAAGATAGGAAATATTTTAATTTCAGGTGTATTTCTGCCTTTTCATTGGTGTTTTTAATATGTTTGCATCTGAAGAGAGGGGTTTGTTTGAAATGAATTTCAAGAGCAGTTCCTAGATTTCCACTTATTGATGTGAGAATATCTCTTTCAAATAACTTCTGACTTGTGATCACTTTTGGTCATGTTTATTTAACCCTGGCATTGCCTAATGATCATGATTGCCTTGAAGCTAAGTAGGAAAAAATAAATAACGTGCCTGCAAATGAGGAACTGATTCTGTGTATTAAAGGCATTATAAAGGATAACATCTGCAGTATTTAATTTTCCTTAGAGTAGTGGAAGAAGAATTGAGTTCAACAGCTGTACTGAGTAAACTTGCAAGAACATCCGCTCTTAACACCTTTAAATACAGAGACGCTTACTTTCATAAATAAAATCAGTTTAAGTATGTCAAGAAAAAATCTCAAGAAAGAATAGCTGAATCACGTTATTTTAATGAAGTATTTATTATAATGAAGCGTTTTACTATACATTTTCTCATAGTTTGTTTTTATTAACTTTGGAGAGGGAAGACCACAGATTAGGGTTTTGTTTGTTTGTTTTTATTACTAGATAAAGGGCAGACCCTGCTGTTACTCATTTTAGTAAGATCTCTACACACGTATTTCAGGGCTTAATTTGACACCAAAACAGCCATTACTTAAGTGTTACGTCCCGCTTCTATTTTAGTCGGACAGTGTTTTAGTTGTTTAAAACCAAAACTCTTCTTTCCCCTCTTTCCTCGTTACGGGCAGACTTACGAGCGCCAACACCAGAAATCTGGAATAGGGTTGCCCGCTTCTGAGGAACTCAGGAGCTTAGACCTTTTTGGTATTACTCACGTGAATCTCTCACGGCTTCACTTGCGTACCGAAACTCAGCTGACCTCGTGAAATCTTGCTATTGCCAGGCAAAATCCTTCTTGTGTCTTTAAGATCCTCCTAGACGTGTTATTTGATAGTTCGTGGCGCTGTTTTAATTTTAAAGTAGTCCGGAGGCTTACCGCTGTAAGTCGTCGTGACCGCGGCGAACGGAGCGGTGCGATTACTGGCTTTCCCGACCGGCCCTGAGGCTCCCGCGGCACTCGCCGCACCCCAGGGCTCGCAGCGGAGCCGGGGGGTCGCCACCCG
>NW_008795695.1:13829621-13832259 GCF_000699145.1 Aptenodytes forsteri
GGCAGCTCTGGCAAGTTTGACATTCCTCTAGTTTCTCACTTCTCCCCGATATTTTATGCACGTTTTCTCTATTAGTGCAGATTACATGATATAATATACTGCAAGCGGTGATTAACTGTGTGCAAAGTCATACTTAAAAAAAAAAATCCACCTCAGTGAAAACCGGTATTTTTCCGAAACAATGGGAGAAGACTCTTAGGAAGTCTCCCTATTTACTGAAATGCGACGTGACTGTTAGCAAACCAAATTTAGTCTTGATGCAAAAGCATACAAGCAGAATCGTTTTTAGTATGGCTGGATAACTGGGAAGTGCTGTTTGTAAACTTCCCAGAATCTGTTGGACTGCGACAAAATGTCAGAAATACCTAAAGCTTCCTAAATCAAGTGTTTCATGTTAGTATTTAACATCATTATACGTGAGCTATTTCCCAAATCAATTTTGCTTTCCCTCTTAGCAGTTGAGAAGAAGAAGAAAAAAAAAAATTCTCTTACGACTATATGCATTGATAAGAGTAACAAGCTTCTAAAATAGTCATGAGCTCTGACATTTAATCACTGTTTCTGATGAACGATTACTCAGAAGTGGAAGTCCTGCCACAACATGCTTATATTTCAATTGAAAGGTGTCGTTGCAGCACATGCTCTAAACCTCAGTTACATGGACTGAATATCCTGCAAGTTCACTGTGGGAAAGGAATAAGCGAGAAACTGCATTTGGTATTAAAATGCCCCTGTACTTTTGGAGCATCCTAAGAATAAAGTGGATACTCTATGAAATGCAAGAGCTAGATGTAGGGAGCTGCTTGCACGGGACTTGTCGCTGGCAGCGTGCCGCGTTTCCCCCCTGCCACCACATGTACCACTTTGACCAGCGATTGTCAGCGACTGCGCTCTGTGGAAGCTGATGAGAAGGATTTTTCTGAGCCAGAACACAGAAGGTGCCGTAACAAGCACCATAAATGTCCCATATTATAAAATTACTAAAGACGAGGAAGTACGAAAAGAGTTAGTAAGTGATGCTAATGGTGTGCAAAGTTCTTCAGCAAAATCAGGGCTCAGTACTTGCTCACGGAAAGCAAAATAAGACTGAAACGAAGAAAAAAAAGTGGCAATTTAAATGAAGCAAGCTGGATCTTTAAGTTTTTTGGGTTTTGGTTTTTTGGGGGTTTTTTCCCCTGTTCTTTCAGATCATAGCTAGCTTTACGGTGAATCACCTTTTCTGAGGAATTTATCTATGTGTGCGCTTTCTTAAAAGTGTGTTATGATTTCTCATTTATAAGAGGAGAATATGGATAAGCCCCAAAATGGTGACCTGCAACTGAGTTTGGTAATCATTTACATCTCAACAAGAGTAATCAGAAAATCCACATTAGGGGCGCTTTCCCAAGGGCTGTATTCCAAGCTCTTTGGTATTACTGTATATTCTGAAGCTCATATTCAGTTTGTTGTTCAATCAAAATTCATACCAACAGAAGCAACATATTATGACAAGTTAATATAGTTTGTACTGTGCAGAGCCACTGCTCAAGATGCTGTTTTCCTAAGGATTTTTTTTTTTTCCTTAAAAATAGAGGCCTGTTTTTATTGCACATCTTCTCCTCTGTCATAGTAATAGAAGCTCAAGACCCACTTTTCCAAATGTTTTCTCCTCGTTTCCGTAATTATTAAATATCTGAGTGTGCACTGCATGATAGAAAAGTTTTACTCCTCTAAGCTCTATGTTTCATCCGTGATACAAATTCATTGCTCTTTTCCAAGTAGGACTGCCCACTGCTTAGGAGCTACCGGGTAGGAATCGCAGCTCTTCGGAGCAGGGTACGCAGTCCTGTTCTCTCGAAGTCTACAGGAAGTTTGCTCGTGGGGAGAGGCCAGATCTGAAGTGTTGTAATAAATCTTGCGGATAGGCAATTATGGGTTTAATTGTATTTCAATCCATGCATGCTCAAACTGTACAGTTGGTTCTGAGCAATGGCTACACGGGCTCTTATTGACCGCTTCATATGAAAAATTTGTAAGACTGTATTTCTCCAAAGAATACTGAAGAACATCATTTCAGTGGTTCGCTAAATTTAAAAGGTCTCCTATAGGATGAATTCTTTACTGAGTGCTGTTGTGAGGACTCGGAAGATGTAATTGAAAGAGCCTTCCCCATAGCCCAACCTGTGCGCCTTCTCACCGAGTTCCTCTTCCTTCGAAGAAGAACGAGCCCTAGAGTTACAGCTTTTCCACTGGACATTTTGCACTGTGGGTAGGCGCCGTGCAAACTGTCATCTGGTACGGGACGGACCTTACGTGTTCAAGCTGAATATTCGCTTTGGTTGGAGACAAAGTTCTTTTCAGAACTTCTTGGGTCTCCGAAAAATGCTTTGTAGATACTGACGTAAATGTTTCCTGAGAATGGGGGGGGACCCCCTTCCCCCAAAAAAAACCCCCAAAACCAAAAAACAAACTATAATGCTGGAAAAAGAGTTTAGCCCAGCAAGGTAAGGTGGGAATGTGCTGGTTGGGGGTGGCGGCTCTTGTGCGTTTTGGGGTTTATTTGGTTTTCTTCTGTTCTGTGAGAGGCTTTAACGCAGGCCCTTGCCGTGCACCCAGCCCACGGGAAGGGAAACTTCCACGCTGCCTCCGCGAGCCCCCT
>NW_008795695.1:13832459-13845236 GCF_000699145.1 Aptenodytes forsteri
TGGGTGGAGATTGCGGCATTTCATCTGCTCTTCCTCCGACACCTTTTAAAGATACAGCCCACGACGCTCTTCGGGGGCTCCTGCCAAGCGCTGCTAGAGTCATCTCGCAGCCGCGCTCGAAATTTATAGCTCGCCTCGCTGTAAAAATAGGAGTAATGCCGGGCAAAATCTAAAGGTTCTCCGCATCGACCCGCCACCCCCCAGCTCCCGTGCAGCAGCGGAGCGTTTCTTTGGTCGGATGCTTTTGAGTCCCCATTAACTTCACACAAATTTATGTAAAAGTACTTTCTGGAAGCGGAGCCTTGTAAGTAACGTCTTGGGGTAAGAGTTGTTCTCTTTAGTCTCGGCCAAGGTGGAGAAAGATGTCTTTCTTTCCCTCTTGATTTTCTTAGCTCTTCTTCTGTCTTGCTGCAGCTACGAATGTATTCCGCGTTCAGTATTTTTGCAAGCATTTGGCTCAAAAGTGGTGAGCAGCTTGTTGTTACTGGTGCCTGTTTCCCCCCGAAGCACACAGCATTTTTTTAATTTAAAGGAATAACGAGAATTTGCCTCTAACTAGTAGAAAACATTTGCCTCTTTAAAGTTCTCCTTTCAGTTTTGAAAGTGCAAAATAATACTAATTGCCTGCTCTTCACTCTTTTTGTTCTGTAAAAAGCTTAGAAGCTGTTACAGATGAAATTTTATTAGGCTTATTCTTCAAGTAATAACGTCCAGTTAGTCAGCTACTGGGTGGACAGGCTGAATAGATTCCAGCTTCACAAATGTTAATGCACGTTATGACCAGCCTTGGGTAATAATGGATGACAGTATAACATTCAACCAGAGCGGACGCCTGAACCGTTCCAGTAGGACTCTGCTGAGGACTTTGGGGAGGACATAGGCGTTTCTCAAAAATAGGAAAGAATCTGGTAAATGCAAAAAGCTGCTGGGGGAATGCAGCATTGTTTTTCCAAGGAAAACATCAGGCAAAGTCTTAAGAGATGGCTTCTCCTCCTAATTAAGTGCCTCGGTACGTGTTATACCATACCTTCATTTTGAGATTTGTCGGCTTTCTGCTTCTGAAAAACCTTACCCTTAGTCTTTAGCCATTTTGTAACCATTACCTTATTCAAAAATTGAGCCCTGCTATGGATCTTACTCTAGAAAAAGAAAAGTGAAGCAGTTGTGGATTGATACTTACAGAACTGAACGAGGCAGCAGCAATCCTCTAATCTTGTAGCTGTTGAGCTAGTATGAATGATGCTTGTCATATGTCCCTATAAGTATGAGCTGAAATTTGTTTATTCCTTGCTAATTTAAGCACATGCGTTGTCTTGCAGATATGTTTAATCCTTATTGGAAAAATATAGGCACTTTATCAACCAATGATGAGAATGAGAATTCATCTGCTCTTTATTTTTTAATATAACTATTTAACACATACATCTGACATTTGGAAGCTTTAACTGAAATTAGTCTCCCTTAAATGTGTTTGTCACTAAGACTTAAATGGGCTCCAGTATATTTCTTTCATGTAGTGGAGGAGGAGGGGAAGTAACATTTGAAAGTTATCACCGCTTGCCTGGAAGTATACAAATGCTACCATATGTCCGGAGGTTTTACGTCATTTATTAAGATGAGAAAATAACCTAACCGTTCATACTTTGAATAAGACTTTAAAAAAAAAAATCTAAAAATTAAGTATTATTTCTCTGAGAACAGCGTTGTGCAGTCCATTCAGTGTGTGAGAGGTAAGAGCGATCAGCATTGGCTCTAGACACAGTGTTGCAAAAGAGCAATACATCAGGTATTTTTAAGCTGCTGTGTGAACAGGAATACTTTAATGTACCGGCACCACTTGCCTTTCAGACCTGACTGAGCAGACCTATTTTAAAATAAGTTTGTTACAGTATATTTTTAATCTAACCTGCTTCCGAGAACGTTTGTTTGCGGAGGCGTGTAAGTGGTTAGCTGTCCTGGACTTAAATGCAGGACAGTCGGAGCTCGCAGGAAATCAAAAGATTCCTGGGCGTGGGGTGTACTCTTGCCAAACTTCGCTGCATCTGTATTGTGGGGGGACTGTTGCGGGGCAGGAAGGTGGAAGCAGAATTCTTGGTCTACCTAAACGTGCAACCTTTCTTTATGTGCGGGTTTTGAATCTGTAGCCAGCATGCCCTTCATGGCCACCGGCGTGGGTGAGCACCAAGTGTTGATACTGCATGTGCAGTGACGCCTGGAGTTGGCTTTGGGAGGGATTTAACTGAAGGATTTCCCTTCTGAGAGAGAGTGATTTGGGCGTTGGGGGCAGGGGGGCGTTCAGTAACAGAACTGATGATGTCCTTAACATGAAGGAAAGAAGATACGCTGGTCGCTCTTCGTCTGCTTTTGAAGGGTTTAGTAACTGTTTGCACGCGTCTTCCCAGTGGAGGTCTGTGAATGAGATCTTTAGGCAGTTGAGCAAACAGGGAGCTTAAAGAGCTTTGATGAGATGTTACCAAGGTGGCGCTTTTGGGAGTACCGGCCAGACAAACGCTGCAAAGTTTGTACAGAGTTCCCAGTGGCTTAAGAAGGGATTCAGGTTTGTTAATTTAATTGCAGTAAGGGTTGGGTCGTGGCTCCCTTTAAAAAGGGGAGGGTGCATAAGAGAAAGGAAACATTAGGGGTACGGAAGCAGGGAAGTTATCCTTGCAAACCTGTTAGTTACTCCTGGAGCTTTCTTTTTTTGTCTTTAGCTGCTGCTCTGCTGTTCATGCTCTCTCCTACACACACACACATCCCGTGCTGGTCCTTCCTCTCCAGCTACAGGTTGATAGGATTTCCATAGGAGTGTTTCACAATTGTCCCTGTGTGTGGGGGGGTGATACTCAGACAAGGGATGTTATCTTTCAGTGCCATATTTGCCAAGGCTCTCCCTGAGAAAACCAGTAAGCAAGGACCTAGGCAACCCAACTTCCCATACAGTGGTGATTGCAGAGCAGATAGCATGAGAATAAGGCAATCTCTGCTCTTTTTCCAAGCCCTTCCTAGCCAGATCTCCAGAAGATTTTCCTTAGGACAAGGTAGCTGGCTTAGAGCAGAAGATTTAGTATTGCTGGAGTGCTTTTTGTTTGGAAGTGAAGATTTCTGTTTGGCTTTTCCACATATGTGCAGAGTAGCTCTTCAAGATGTCATTTGTGGTCATTTTTTGCTAGCGAAGAGGTTCTACCGGAGCAGATTTTTAGCCATAGTCATGTGTCATAGCAGTCAAGGCATAAAATGGTGAGATGTACCCAGGGCTGGCTGTTTGGGCAGGTAACAGTAAGCCAGTATTGTCCCTAGTTAAGCGCCTGATTGCTGGGCAGGTCTGGGTCACCTGGCAACCCTGGTTTTGATTCTCGGTTGGCAGCGTCTGCAGAGGAGTCTGGGCTGCTTGTGGAAGCTAAGGACCATAGATTGGGAAACTGAGCGTCTCAGCTCTGTGCTGGAGGAGGCTGGCTGTGGCTTGGATTAAGGCTGTACGTCTCTCTTCTAGGTGAAGTCTGGTTGGGAGTTCTCTGAGCCAGGCTCCCCACATTTTGTTGGGCAACTTGCAGGGATGATTATGCTGGCTCTTTTGACTACTTCTGTAACACATAGGGGTTGGAGAGAGTGGTATTATAGACCAGGCTCTGTTTCACTGCCTTGTAAGATATGTGTTGGCAGTTTTGGTCAACATTTTTCAGGGACAGTCTGTGATGCACAGCTGTCCAGACTGCCTCTGGTGCGCCCTGTGGGGAGGAACCGGTTGGATCCTTGACTTTCCATCTGTCTTCCAGTTGGGGCACTCTCCTAGTGTCTCTGATTGTGTATGGTCAAGGAATTCAGCCTTGACAAAGTTGCTGGGAGCATGTTAACAGGGTAGTGAAAATGCAGCCCTGCTTAGCAGGATGTGACTGTTGTTAGTTAACTGATCATAGTGAACAAAACTCTGCCACCCTGCAGTTGCTCTTCAGTGCAATCTGCTCGCAGTCCAAAATATGTTGTTGGATGAGTGAACTGATGAATTGCTTTGGGGGAGCTATAACTCTGCCTCCTAACCCTGCAAATTCTGCATGCAGGAAGGGGATCCCCTTCTGAAGTCCCTGTCAGCTGAGCCCCGTACAGGTGGCTAGAGCGCTGGTCCCCGAGACTTGAATATGCCCCCGTTCTCAGAGGGGCTCCAGAATTACCTGCTGCAGTAAGTAGAAGGATGGATGAAGAGAAAGATGGGAAACCTGCTGTTATTTTTGATGTGACATGAAGCGCTCTCTCACTAGCTTTTGGCAAGTGAGAACGCTCTGTAAATCTGGAAAGAAAATTTATTTAAATTGTCCTAAATAAAAACAACATGCTTGTCAATAATAACATTTTGATCTAGCATCCAATATTGAGCCAAATTGGAAATTTATCTTTTAGGAAGAAGTCTTACCTTAGCAGCTCTCCCTTTCTTATTACTCTTTTTTTTCAATGTGAAAATCTTTTGAGTTCTAGTTTTTATGAGAAGTATAAAATACATTTCTTATCCATGCACTCCATGCAAAAGTACTGGTGCGTTGTCAAAGTCACAATGAAGTAACTACGAGATACCCGTACATTTCACGTGACTCCAGATATGGAGGAATTCCACATTGGCCGAGCAATATAACATTTCTCAACCTTTGGGGCAAGGGAATTTTGTAAGGGTTTTTTTATTTTTCCCTCAGTAATAGAGCTTGATTTGTTTGAACTTTAATAGTTGGGATAGACAAGGGCAACTGGCTACATCCCATTTTTCAGCTTAGAGAACTTATATGGAATTACTGCTTGTAAATTTGAAGTGATGTTTAGATTGTTAAAGAACAAAGTGATTAAATTACATGATTTGGATCCTCTGAAGTTTTTCTAAAGATCTGAGTATTGTTTGGTTTCAGTACGCTTGCTTTAGTGTGTTGGTTAGGGCTCTTCGTAAACAAAATACAAACATTATCTTTATTACTCACAGTGCTGCTGCATACTTGCGGTTTAGGTTTTGCCAACTATTTGCAATGTATAGCCACAGACTGTCTGGGTGGCATAAACAAAAACAAAGTCTTTCTGTTCCTATCAGGACTTGTTTCTTCAATTAGGCACATTAGTGTATCATTAGGTAGAGAGGTAAGAGTATGCCTGTGTGTGTGACTCTTCTCTAGTCTGAAGTGGCAAAAAACCACATCAGAATAGATTTACGTGCATCTTATTAGCCGTAAGCACCCACAACATGATTAATGCTCTACAAGAGAGACAGACAAGACCGTCTCAGCCCCAAGAAGCTTACAGTCTAACGCTGATACGACTTGCCTTGTAATTTAGGAAGTGTGAAATTAATTTTGTGTTTATTAGTATTGTGACCATCCTCTGGATGTAATTCTGGGGTACAGAAACCGTTGCACACGCATGAATTAGCCTGCAGTGGCTTCACTAATCCATGCAAATCAAACACCTCCTGTTAGCTGTGTGTAAGGTGCAAGATCAGAATTGCCTCTCTTCCATTTTAAGACCTCTCCTGGAACATGTCTTAAAACAAATTTCAAATAACAGGTTTCGGGAATCACGGGCTAATTTAAATCCATTCCTAAATCACCAAAAAATCATAGTCCCGGACCGGCTTTTAAAGTTAACAGGCCAGGAAAAAAAATTTGCAGTGGAGGGCAAGCAATAGCGTGTACCCAAAGCTGTACTGTGCCTATGAGTTTTGAAGGAAAAAAGCTCTATATTTTATTATTAGTTTAGTGGTGTATTATGTTCTTGACTACAACTGCAATTTCCTTACAGTCATTACACACAGCCTCCACACACGGCACACCCCCCGCCCCCCAACCTTCCTATAGTTTTTCTTCATAGGATTGGAGAAACAAAATATTTAATCATGGAGAACTGTTTGCGCTTTGCTTTTCATCATGTTCCCATCCCATGCTTTAAATTGTGTTTGCAAGTGTTGGCATTTTCAACTGGAATTTCCCATCAGTTTTTCTTGAACTGTTTCAGCAATTCGAGAAATGTACAGGATGTGTGACTTTTTGAAAGCAAACCAGAATTTCAATAAATACTTTCAGAAATATCTCTTAAGTTGATCATTGAAGTAAATAAGTATTAGTAATGTATGTACTAATTTAAAGCCATTAAGTTTACAGGAGGTTTTCTGCCAAAATCTGTGGTGTTTAGATAAATCCCTAATGATTTTGCCAAGTGCATAAATATGTGTTTTTCTGTACTTGGATAAAAACTACTCTACCCTTAATCTGGTTTTGTAGTCAAAGTGGCTAGATAGCAGGCTCCCTTTTGAATTTGACACTGAGACAGTTGAGAAGAGCGGGTAGCAGAGATACTTTCTAGCAACTAGTTTAAAGCCTTATAGCTAAAATATACAAAGTTATATTATATATAATAATATTATTCAAAACGTGATCAGCATCTTGGACTGGGGTGTGAGAGCTTTCTGCTTAGTGGCTGGGAATGTTACTGCTCTGAGCTATATATATATACATATCACTCTATATATAGAGTGATTTTTTGCCAAAGAAAAGTGTTATTTTCCTTTCTGAAGCTATCTGCTTAACACCTGCAAGAAATGGCAGCTATTTGCTATGGAAAGCTGGGAATTAACTTTAACAAGCAGCATTTATCTTCTGGAGGAAAGTTACCAGTCCTGCTAAGCTCTGCCATTGTATGCCAAAATACAGAGTGGGAGCATTTGAGGAGTTTGGTTTATGCACAGTAGCTGAGAAATAATTTAAGCAGAAATGTAAAGGAAACCCACCCGTGGTAATCTATACTGTTGTGTTATAAATAACGATGACCACTGATGAGGCACAGATAATGGTAAAGATGCTCATTTATCCATGAGTACGAGATATTCAACATCTTCTCTGGCTAACTTCTGACAACTTGTATTTTATGGCTGCTTGGAACTTATTCTTCATTGCAAGTAAAAGCTATAATTAGGCAATATCAGTGATTTTTGTCTTGGGGAAAGCGGGGGAGAATTGACCTGCCTTGAGACTGTGAATATAAAGAAAAATTTTCTTATATGCTTATTATACTACCACACCAGTAAGCAGTCTCAAAATACTGGTGGCTACAGAATGGCACTGATTTCTTTGCAGGAGAGCTTCTATTGCTATGTTTTGAGGGGCTTTGGAGTTTTGTTGGAGAGTTTCTATTTCTATGTTTTACCGAGTGATTCCAGTGGATGCTGTTGTCTACTAAGTCTTGAGTCCTGGGTGTTTTACTGCAAAGCAGTCTTCTGAGTTATTTTGTTCCCCCTTGCATATGTCCTGCATGTGAGGTAAGACTGTGAGATGCTTTTAAGGCTGTGATAATCCGCGTGAGACGTGTTCGAATATGCCTCTCACCAAGCACTGATAAGTTGGCTGGGCTTTTCTACTACCTGGCAACTGACCGAGGCTTGGATGAAACTGGGTACTGAGTGATATTGAAAAAGGGGGGGACAACTTCCACAAGATAGCAAGGAGGTTGTTTGGCCAGCAAACTTAATGTTCGCCCCGGTCAAAGGGGGCCTTCCAGCGGGAGAGTCGAGGGAATTCTCACGTGCTGTTGGCCATGAAACTTTTTGACCACCCGTGGGCAGACCGTCTGTCCGCCAGGTCTCTAAAGCGCCCGTTTAGTTTTGGTTTTTAAGTGATAGCTTGACTGTTCTTGAAGACCACTAGGAGACGTCAACAGGAACGAAGCTGGCTTGCACGTTGGCATGAACATCGATGGGGTGGCGTCGGCTGGCAGCAGGCAGGAACCCCAGCCACAGCTTCTGCCAGAGCTTGTGACCTTCGGCTGGTGTAAGAGCAGGGTGAGGGTAAGACCTCGCCTCGCTCCAGAGCGGGTGTTGGCTTCCTGTTCACAAGCCAGTTTGAATGGGGATTGTAAAACACATGCACGCACACGTTATTCCTCTTGGGGCTTGGCTCAGGTTACCCAAGAGATCTTCCATTTTCTTCCTTCCCCCACATACACCACTGGAAAGTCACGGCAGCTGCGGAGGTCTCCGCAGAAGTTTTCTGTCTGTCTGGGAATCGCGTCTTTAAGGCTCGTGGTTCAGCTGACTTCCCGAACACGCTGTATACCAGTCCTTTCTACACAGATTTTGGCTGGGCACGTGCAAGAGAATTACTATGGGAAAGATCTGGAGTTGTTTAGGGGGAGGAATTGATTCCAAATGATGTCTTGCCGTAGCTTTATTGTGTTTTTCAGACAATGAATTAAATACCGTTTTCTCCATACTAGGAACTTGGAGACAAAGACTCTCTACCTTTTTAGTTCTCAAAATCGGTGGTTTCTTACCTAGTACAAGAAAAACGTATGTCCTTGGTTATCTATCTAGCTAATAATTAAGAATGCATGGCTTTGTTTCCAAGTATCTATGTTGGCCTCTAGAACGAGGTTTTATGTTCTGAGCCCCTTACAGTTTTCCCAGTATCGTGTACTTAAATGGCTATTCCAAAGTGAAAAAAGTCCAGTGTCTAACACACACTTTTCCAAGATTTTCTCTCTCTCACAGGAAAAGACAACTAAAGGGCTATTGAGTGTTTTTCTGTTTGCATTTTTCATTCAATAAGTTGTCTTCATTAGAATGCCTAATAAACTGTCTGTGCTAAAGTGGTAAAGCATTGTACTCCATGGACTTTCATCCTCAAGCTAGCCCCAACTGATGAAATTACATGTGGTTTAATACCTACTTTTCATTATTAGCAGCGGTTCTTTTGCCACTGGAGCAAAAGGGCATCTAACAGATTAAGCAAGGTTTTGTTTAAATATGCTAATCTTTTCCTGTTACAATAGGAAAAAAATAAAAGGAAGAGGGAAGTAATTGAAAGGTTTTCATTCCTGAGAATTTTTTTAATGGATTATATTGATTAACAAAATTGCTGCATCTTATGGCAGAAACTTTTTAGAATAAGGCAGTAATTGTAATTAATTTTTAGTCTGTGCCACATATTTGATGATAGCTCTGATTCATGCTATTATATTCTCTCTTCCTTCACCCACAGCAAAACAAATTTAATTTGATTCATACCCTTAAGAAAAAAAAAAGGCAAAATTACTCACATGGTTATGATTCAGCTCTTGGCATAAAACCCTGTCCTCCTCCATCCTCCCCTTCTCCCACCCAAACCACCCCCACCCTCACCCACTGTATATTTATGTCACTGTAGTCTGAAAAAGTTGAATAGCTCTTTAAAAACAGAGCAAATGAAATCCTTCTTCAAGCTGCCGTATTACTTATGTTGATACGAGTCTAATAAGACTTCCTTTTCACAAGTGGTATGGCGGCAGCAGCAGTACTCTGTTTTTCATGTTACTTTAACAGACAACAGTACTGCATTGGTCTTGAGACGTGCTTGCTTTTAGCAGTTTAGCAAAGCTACAGCAAACGATGCTAAAATTGCTCAAGTTCTTGTATCCGTGAGTGTCTCTTTCAAAAAAAAAAAAAAAAGAAGATTTTTTTGAGGAAACCGTATATAGGGACTCTTGTTGGCACGGAGCACCAGAAGAGTTTACTTTAATATTATTTTTGTCTTTTTCTTAATTAGTCGTAATGATCTCATTTTTAGACCTTAACAAGCTTTTCCGCAAGAAGAGATAAAAGCTGCACTGCTTTCATTACACAAATTCATAGCAGCGTGTCCTGTTTCCTACAGCTTGTGTCAGATACCTCTTTGTGTGGGTGATGGCAATCTTCTGTCTTCACCTAGTGCTGGAAGTACGAATGTTAAGGTTCAGCTCGCCATTGTATCTGACAAGCCGTGGTTCCTAAGAGCTGAAGGCTGAACACAGCCCAAGTTCTGTGATCAGACACTAGAAGCATTCAAAGGAGATGTTTTATACGTGAAAAAGAGATGTGTATGGAGATCTGGTATGTAGAGGTGATGCGGTCAAACAATCCCAGTGGAAATGAGAAGAACCTCAGTGCCTCTGAAAGTTGACATGTGTGTTTATGTATATAACACTGAGCACAGAGGACTTCATGCACACTGATGCTATGAATCAGTCACAGTAGGTACCACAACTTGCATAAGTTGGTGGGAAAGTGTATTTTTAACACGCATGCTAATGCGGCCCTTCCACTCTTACTAAAAGAGACAATTAGGTGGTACCTTAAGGGTAGATATCAAAAGGGATTTAAAATAAAAAGATTCTCAGAGCCTAGATCGCTTGTTTAGCCAGAAAAGATTAACTTATTAACTTACTAGTTAAATGATGCATGTTTCATTAGCTCTGTGCTTACAAGCTTTACTTTTTCAATAAAGGCAAGAGATATCCCGAGAAAAGGAAAGGGGATCTATAGGGGAGAAAAAAGAAAATTCATTTCTTCCTCCTCTCCCTAACATCCTCTGCTTCTGTGTAGGTACTGTAAGGAAACTATGGATATATACACACACGTCCATGGTCTGTGACGATGTTCCTAGTTCACACGTCCCAGTGATGCTGGGTGCTTCCCTGTGGGCTGGGCTCTTCCCCTCCGGCAGAGGAGGGCCTTCAGTGCAATCGGCATTAAGGGTGGTGTCAGTTTACTGTGGAGCTCACTCCCTTCCTGGGGCTCTGAAACCTTGACTGGATGGGGCTCTCCTGCCTGTGTCGTCAACTGGATGGCCCTGATACCAATGATGAGCATCTTAAAAGGAATCAGGCAATTCACCCCTCCGTGTTTGGACCAAGACACAAAGGTGAGAAAGTCAAAGGGAAAAATAGGGAAACTTCCCTATTGGGAGAGGAGAATTGCCGAGTACGGCAGGAAACAGGCTCTGCTGGAACAATAAAGAAAAACAGGTCTACTGAGGAAATAGTCAACAGAGAAAAACGTAGGAGAATGGGTGGGTGCTTTTGTCTGTAAGGATGCACGGAGTAGGATGAAGAGAACAGTGCCTTCCCTCTCACGTTCCTCAATCTCCCCCTTCCTGGTCTAATTGGGTTTCTGTGTTAAAATGAAGTACCCCTCTCCCAGAAAGTACAACAGGCAGAATCCATCTGAACTTCAGTCATGCTCGCGTAGCCAAGTTGCTGAAATTAGACCATCACTGCCAGCAATCCAGTGATGCACCTTTCTGTGCTCCTTTTCTGCAGTAGGACAAAAGTCTCAGCCTCTGACCCTAACCCCTCTAACAAAAGCTAAAATGCTGTCACCGTAAAATATACTGAATTTACCCCAAAAATCTTACTCAACAATGAGGTCAACAATGCAAGCATATCTCTTTCCATCGGACACCAGCTGCTATCGTTTTTGAATGTTGTGGTTTAGCCACGTAGAAGCTGACTGCAGATCATCCAGCTCGGCACTAGGTTGGAATGAGATGCACAGCGTGCTCCGGGAGATGCGGCGTGGGACAGGGAGCCAAGAGCTCCTTAGGTGCAACCCGGTTCCTGATGGAAACTTCTGTGATGTTGGTCAAGTCGTTTTAAGTATTCCTGGCCTCTGTTTTCTCATTTTCTAAAGGAGACTAAAGTCTACCATTTCACAGGGATATTATGAGGATTTACCTTCAAATGTACTTCTGAGGTATTTATAATGGTTAATCAGCTTTTCCATTATGGAGTACTTATGTTATTTGGCTGGCTTCAGCCACATGAATTCACACAAATGCTATACATAGAATGCTTCGGTGGAATATTTTGTGTTTGGCTCATCTGAGTCACGGTTTCCATTCAAAAAGAGCAGTAAAATAATTCGATTGTTTTAATTTACAATATTTTCACGAAGAACCTCATAATAAATGCTTTGGGAAGAACTCAGAGACAAAGCGTGATAAAATCGTTAGGCTTAAATATCTCCTCAGGGTCGAAGGCAGATGTGACTGCTGTCTACCAACAAGGTGCAGAATGGCAGACTGAGGGCATTTGTGGTGTAGCACAGGGAAAGGAAAAGAACTGTTTTAGCAAAGAGAGGACAATGCTGATCATTTGATGTTGTGCCAACAGCTGGCCCTGAATAAGTTTAGGATGGAAATTTTGAAAAAAGTTCCAAACCATCAGAAGCGTCTTCTGGAACAACCTTCCAATTGCAGGCGCTGAGGAGAAGCTGCAGCTTTTTTCAAGATGGAGATACGGTCGCGTTCAAAAAAATCATCAAAGAGGTGTTGGCTGGTTTGCTTTCCAGTCCCCAGTTTCTTCAACTACACTTGTTGTCCTTGGTCTCTTCTTCAGTTCTGTTATCCGTCATTAAACTTTCAGTAAGAGCGGGCAGTTCCCAGTACCCATTTTTTTATGGTAATAGAAAACCCATGGCCATTTTGAGAGACATTTATTCACTGTCCCTCAAGAAGATGGAAGATGTAACTCTCCATAAGCTAACTTCACTATCTGTTACTTAAAATCACTTGCCTTCTTAACGCTCGTGACAGGATGAAGGCTAAAATTTTGAAGTATTCCGATATCTTTATTCTAATCAAATCACTTTAATCAAAGATAAAAAATACCACCTAAATGTTAAAACATACGATGAATTTCTTGGAAAAAAAATTGCGACAGATGAAAACCCGATACTGAGTTTTATATGCACACAGTGCGAGTGTGAAATTTTTATTAGGTCATCTGCTTTTAATTAAACATAACATTTTTTGTTATCCTCATGCTATTCTAGGGTAGGATGTTTTTGTCATTTTATGGTTTCATAGGGCTATGGAATATTCCAAACAATTTGAAAATGTGGTTAGATTAGTTTTCCCTCGGGTTTGACCTCAGTAAACTTATCTTGCGGTAGAACCAGATTTCTTTGTCTTTATTGCATTTATTACCTCACGACAGTCGTTGTGTGTTTAATTAACGTAACGTGAA
>NW_008795695.1:13845444-13846347 GCF_000699145.1 Aptenodytes forsteri
ACTGGCAAGAGCTGTCAGCGGCAGGCAGCCCCGCCGTTGTTCCGCTGGTGCCTCGGGCGGCTGCGGCCGCGCGTTGTTCGCGGCCCCGCGCGTTTCTCTCGGGTAGGAAAATGGAGATGGAGCGGGGCCGGGCGGCGCGGCGCGTCTCGGGCGGGCGCTGGCTGAAGGCGCTGGGAGGCGTTGGCCTGTGCTCCTTGAGGGTTTGCGGGCAGGTGAGGCTTTCCGTATTGCTTTTAAGCGAGAGTCTGTTCCTTACGTGCCGTTCGTCTCTTCTCGCAGCGGCTCCTCAAAATAGAAACGTAAAGCGTTAGTTAGCACGGGCGCGTTTTTCTTGCGGGAGTCTTTTCTGGCGCGGAGAGCCGGTAATTGCTAATTGTTCGGCGCCTTTCAGCAATTCCCTTTTTTATCGCCTCGCACGATCTGCTGCGCGCAGAAGTTTTTCAGAGCGGTGCCGGCGTCCCGGTGGCCGCCAGCCTCTGCTCCGCCAGCCACTTCCAGCTTATGCTTGAAAATACAGATAGGCATTTGACGAGCGGGGCTTCTTTCCGCGGTGCGGCGGGAGGTGCTGGCTTTCGCTTTTCCCCCCGCCGTCCGGCGCCTCGGCAGGGGGAAGAGAGCGAGGCGATGGCCGCGGTGGCTGTGTAAACCCAACCTCGGGGGCGAGGATTAGCCTAATGTGCGCCAGACATTCCTCCCGCGGAGATGCTGGCCGGTGCTGAATGCGGCCGTGTCTGTGTGAGGCGAGGGAGTTTCCTGCTTTAAATCACCAGCAGGCTCCGGCTGGGCGTTCCCGCTCCCGCTCGCTGCCCTTTTTTCCTTCCCCCTCAATGAGTGTCCTTTGTGTAACCCCGCTAATTCAGAAAATTCTCCGCGGTAATTGGAACTGCCCCGTCACGTGGCTGC
>NW_008795695.1:13846961-13929422 GCF_000699145.1 Aptenodytes forsteri
ACGTGGGGCTGCCACTTCCTTGTGGCGGTGAACTTCTTTCTCCTTCCCTGGAAGGTGTAAGCCTGGATCGCGGTGTTCAGGTGTAAGCTGTAATGAGCGAAACGGCTCCTGTGCGCAGAGGTCGGGGCTTCTGCCGAAAGGGGAAGGCTGGGGCGGCAGGCTGCGCGAAGTTTGCTTAGCTATTGTTTTTTCGTATGTGGAAACTGAAGTGACTTTAAATCACTAGCTAGGCACATCCGTGGCAAAATCGCTTGCTTTCTGCGTGTTAAAACTAGATATAACTTCCCACGTGCCTGTTACTTAGTTTCCTCTTAAGCATTTAGAAAAAAAAAAAATATAGTGCAGAGACATTACTCTCTTCAAGGTAGAAATACAGGGATGCTCAGAATATTGGGTTTTGCTGGGCGCCTGAATATAGCGTGACCCTAGAAACTCTAAAGAAACCAAGTTAGCGTGTGAGTGCATATGAAAACGTTTCTTTCCATTACATTTGAATATGGTACGTTAATTGTTGCTGTGAAAACTGCCTGCAAGTCAGATGGGAAACAGTAGTGCCTGTAACATATTGTAGACCTTGCGTATTGGTCAATAAAGTGTGGATATATTATGTGGAAACGGTAACTTATGTTTTAAATCTGCTGTTAACTTTGTGAGCTTTATTTTACCTTCTTTTTGAGCTGTAACTTCTTCAAGATGCATTTAGAAGGCGCTTCGGTTACCGGTTACAGGAAAAGGTGTCATCCAGAGTATGCTCTTCTCTGTTGGTTCTGATGCATAAAACGCTGGCTTTCTTAATTTTAAATCTCTTGCTTTCATCTGTCTCAATTCCCCATATGAAGATTTTTCCAAAAAAGAAAAAAAAGAAACTAGCTAGCATTGAGACTACGTTTCTGTTGCGGGGCTTGTCTTAATTGTTCAAAGGCCTTTCTCTCTTTCCTAATACAATTTTCGGAAGCTCTTTGAACAATGCTGTATATAAAAATAGAGCTCAAGGTTGTTGTGTAGCTAAATTTATTGCAAAAACGAGTAGGAAATGTCTAATAAGAGAAGCAATAAAAAGAATAGATTTCGAGATAAGCATGTCTTCTAGAGGCACTATGCCTTTGCAAATCGGGAAGAGCGTAACCCAACTTCTGCTATCGGAGTCTCCTTCTTAGCTCAGGTGTGGCTGGACACCACCTGAGGAAAGTGCTCTGTTTCAGGCTTGAGCGAACGGCTCCGAGGTTCTGCGATTGTGGTGGGGCTGGGGAGCAGCTCCCTGCAGCTGGGTATGTTTTTACTTATAGATTTACCAATTAAAATTCCAGAGGAAGAATTCATAAGGTTAGCATTCTTGCCAGAGGTCCCCCCGCTCCCTTCCCCCCGCTCTCCCGAAAATAAAAAGCACATACTACTCTGCTTAAATAGTCAAGGCTTGAAAAAATGTAACTGTAGTCAATTTGTTGTCTATTAATAAAATGATCGGCCACCTCCCACTGGGTTTCACTCACCTGTTTTGAAATACTTGTATGAGGTGAAGGCTGACTGATTTAAGTATAAACTGAAATTTCGGGAATTAAACAAACATGTTCCAGTCTAATTCTGTTTAGATCATGTCTGTTACTTCTATTTTGGTTTGTGTCATACTGTTGACTGTTCCAGTTTATTCATTAAAAAAAAACCTTACATTTTGTAGTATATGATCTCATGTAAAACCACATTTTTCGCTCTTTCTGTTAGTATGTTTTTGCTCTCTGATTTTTGTGAACATATGTAATGAAAATATTTGTTCTAAAAAGAAAACACTTGGAATTACAAAATGCTGGGAGGGGGAAAAATCTGAAATTAAAACTGCCACAAGTAAATCTTGCTATGTATCATAATGACTGTTTTTATTAATTATTGCAAGTGGCGGGGGGTGATGACTGATGTAGAGAAGGGCAGATGTGAGAAATGCGCAAAACCGGCTTTTTTTTTTTTACAGTGACAGTTGTAGTCTGTGTCAGCTGGCATCTTAGATGCTGAAAGTGGCTGGCTCACTTCTGTCCCTGGTTTATTCAGTTGTTTAGTAGCACTTCGGTGGTGGAAGATGGAAAATCCATTTTACAGATGGATTCTGTAAAATACTTTGATTGTGTGGATGGAAAGACATATGCATGGAGATGCTAGCCTGTGTGATACAACAGCGCTGAACAGTGTTACCCAGAATTGTCAGATAACAGCAAATTCTGGACTCCTTATTACTTTTGATATGCACCAGCACATTGTCTAAGAATGTCACGCTTCTCTCCTGTTTCACACATACACACACCCACCTCCTGGATACAGATAGCTTTTTCCAACCAAATGGGTTTTGAGTGAGGGAGATCAGAAATCATTCTAATAGCTACAATGACCTATGGAAACTTCCAGTGCACGGTGTGTGCTCCCCCCACCCTGTAGCATCTTGAACTGGTTAGATTACACAGGTCACTTCAATGTCTGAACAGACCCCACACACGCACCAAAAAAAAAAAATCTATATGGCAGTGGGGAATTGCTTTTGGTAGTACTATGGTTTACTGCATCTTAGAATATTACTCTTCCCCCGCCCAGGAACGGGGTTTTGGATTAGCTGTTATACCTCTCGATAGCCTTAACTTAGGGAAAGCTTTTAATAGGCAAGGATACTTCTTTCCACTCTCTGAGGATATGTTACGTTTATTATATAGTAAAGGGAAGAATAAGTTGCCCCTTAGTTTACTTATCTTGACTGCAGTTCTTTGGGCAGTAAGATATCTTTTTCCCCTTTTATATTCTTCCCGTGCTGAGGTTTGAGAACTGGATTCTTTATGTGGAAGCCATTCTATAAAAATGCAGAAGCATTTGTTTACCTGTCTAACTTTAGTACTGCAGATATTCTTCTGCACCTGTACCTGTTAGAAATGCAGTGTAATACGACTGAAGTAGTTTTCCTGAGGGGGTGATCAGGCTATTATGTCTGACTTGATTTGTTCTTACAAATTACTTAGTACAGCAAGAGCTGAAAAGTTGAACTGATGTTACTTGTTTCCTTGGGATTTGTGAGAAGGAGGAAACACCTCTCAAAATACACGCGTAAGAGACATGGCATGTATATAGGCTTGTGATAGGCTGTTCATATTGCTTTAAATATCTTATTGAAAATTCTCAGCACCTAAAACAAGTTAAACCTAAGCTGCTGGATGGGCAGGCTGAGGTGGAGTATATATCTAAAGACTTCTGTCTCCTACACACGTGATAAATGTAATTATAGTGGCTTCAGTTCATAATGCCAAAACATCATCATCAGCTCATTTCTGTGAATATCTTGTATTGCTCATAAAAGCTGACGAGCAGTAAAGATTTGAATAAGTGATTTACTGGTACAAAGAGCAGTATCTTAGAAGTTCAGCAGTCACAGGACAGAAGATCTGCTTTTATGGCTCAGATGGATGAAGCAAAGACCTTACAGAGTTGCTGCATGGCTTTGAAGGTGATGATGGAGTGATGACCTACAAATAGAAGGTGTGAAAATGAAGGAACTATATGGCACATAAGAGGTTCTCTGGACCATCATCCTGCCCAAAGGGTTAGGCTAACTGTTTTTAAGCAAATCCTGGTGGCTGTATTTCCTACCTGTTCTTAAAGATATCTGACACGGGCATATTATGCAATTCCCTGCAGGAAAGCTTGCCTTCTGTAGGCTTGCCTAACAATAAAGATATTGCCTAGCCTGACTATTCCTAGTGGTAAGTTTGAACTGCAACTATTTGCCCAAGAAGGACAGTTTATACTTCCTTTTCATGCTGATATGCTTGTGCACTGTTATATTCCCCCCACTGTCTCAAAGAATCAGATCATCTTGTCGCTTAAATAGAGCTTGGGAAAGGTGGGATTGGGTATGGCTCACAGGAGAGCACTGTCTGTAATCTCCTAGAAATTATTCTGTTTCTAGAGAGTCTGATTTCTTTTTAAAGATGAAAATTTTCATCTCTGACTACAGTGTACAACAGCTGGATAACATGCATCTAAGTTTAGGGAAGAAGCTGTAGCTGTTCTTTTAAAAAAGTATACTATATTGGCACAGCTCATACTATGTATTATCGGACAGGGTACTGAACCAGGGAAACTGATGATCTGACAGAATTATTGCCTAGAAACTCTGAGCAGGCGGTATTTTTCTGAAATGGAAATACTCGCCTACTTTTTGTATACCCCTGTTCAGATTCTTACCTACTCCTAAAATGTGCTTTATTTCTCTGTTAGAGCACATCATGGCTGATCAGTTCTAATGTTTACTCAAGAAATAAAGTAAGCTTTCTAGGCCAGAGTAGTTCTGTTGCAGGTTTTTGCTGTTATCTTGCTGATCGTGCTCAGAAAGCCATGCTTTTACCCTCGTGTCATATGTGCATAACTTAAAGTATTTTTGTATGACATCCAGCCACGCCAAACTCTTATTAGTGCATGCATCCATGTTGATAATTTCTTGGTATCTACAAAGATCTTTGTAGATGAGGGAGGAAAAAAAACCCCTTAGTTCTGAATGTGTGAATGCTTATTTGTTACGGCAATACATACTTGCTTTTAGTACCAGACAGTGATGCAACTCTCCCAGTGAAATCTGCAAATTGGAGTTATTCTCTACATAATGTGAAGTTAAAGTCAACAGCTTGAAACGAATTATGTTGGCCTTCTAACGGTCATTCTAAACTACATCTTTACAATAGATACTCACATGCATTAGTGTAGTTTTCTGCAGGCTTTTGGGTTCCTTCTTGCCCATTGGCTTGTGCTATTGAAAGGTTATGCTCCGTAGTTATTATGTGATGAGATTTATCTGTTTCGTAATCATCTTGAACCAGGTGTTTCACTTTTCTTCACCGCCAGAAATATCTACTATAAATAGGTGCATAGTTCTGTGCAGCTTTGTAGCTGTCTTGGTCATGGTGAAACTGTGTGTTTATAAATCAGTGCTCATTTTGAGAGCAACATCTGGTCTAAATTTTGCAGCCAGCTGTTCACACCTTAAGGAAAATGTCACAGGTCTGGATGACTTGTGAATAATTAAATATTTGTAATTTTACTAATCTTTTGCTGCCCTTGCCTAACAAGTGGGTGGTTGGGCAATAAACATGAAATGGTTTCTATTAGCAAACGTTGTCTGTATCTTCACTGAAAATACTTGGAGTAGTTGTGGTTTTGAGGGGCCTGTTTTGCTTTGTCTTTTTAATTTGTAATGGGGGGGAACAGACAATAAACAAACCCCTGAATAACACCATTGAAAATATTTAAAAGAACAGTCTTATACTTTTATGTTTATACACAATCTCACTTTAAATTTCAGGCTTAGTTAAAAGGTATGATATTGTGATAAGGAAGGTTTGGCATTTGGAGGTGTGCTTTACAGAATGGGATTTGAATGCTTTGAATAGGAGATGATCATGTGAATATGAACATATAACATTCCTGTTTTTATACAAAAACAGGAGATACTTGCCAGTATCCACCTGCAAGCACAAAGGGGAAGTTTGTGTGCTAGCAAATTGGCAAAAAAAGGGTGAAAAATTCAGGAATATGATGAGATGGGATACTTGACCATCCTGATTTGTTTCAGGAGGCATCTAAAGAAATTAAAAGAATTGAGAAGCTGTTTTTTTGAGCTATTTCCTTAAATTACTTAACACATGGGAAGATTAAATGTTCAGGCAAATCTTGCAAGCTGGAAAAGTTCTAACCAAATTCACTAGTTAGTAAGATGGCAACCTTTGCATGGGGGAGATCCTCATGTAGCATCAACAAATATTTAACTCTTCAAACCTATGGCCTTAGTTAAGTTGCTGAACAAATTCATGAGAGGTATAATATATAAATACTCATCATTAATGGCTACATTTGTAGTACCGCTAATCACTTATCAGTGCATAATTCTTTCTAAATCAGTTGAATATGTCTCCTCAAAAGCTTGAGGGTATTTCTTTGGGTACTTGATAAAGCACTGATTTCTCAGTAAGTAAATGAGAGTAATAGTGTTCTGCTGGATACTGTTTGTGCTTTGAGTATATGTGCTAGTAGTAATCAATTTGCACTGTGGTTTCTAATGAGCCTCAAAAATGAAGTCTACACTTGACATAGTCCCTAGTGAATGAAAAAAATTTATCAATAATTGGCGTTTCCAACTTACCTCTAACAATAGCAAAACCAGCCTTCAGGGTGCCAGCTCCTTAAACGGGCAGGTATTTTGTTGTATGAAATGACATGCGGGCAAAGTGCCTGATGTGCCTGGTGAGGTTTGGCGGGCGGCAGCTGAAGTAGGCATGCTGCGGCACGGGCTCCTGCAGCTGAGCTGGAGCCCTGGCTGGGAGAGCTCTGCCCCTCCGCCGAAATTCCTCAGGGGAGGAAGGAGTGGACAGGAGGCCTCCCTCCCCACAAGCAGCTGTGGAATGAGAATGAAATCCAATGTTTATTCTTTCTTCCGGAAACTATAGGAAGTGTAGTGCTCATGTAAGTTGCATAATAGTATTTGCAGTTGCGATAGGGAGAGCCTGAGTAGGGAGCAAGGAGAGTGAGGTGTTAGAAACTCTGATGCTCTCGGAGGGGGAAAAACTGCAGTATGGGCTATGAAAGTATTGAACTGCTTTATCAGGGAACTGCCCTGATCCTTGTTTAGGGGAATTTTTCTTCTGGTTTCTGAGCATCCTTAAAAGGTTTTTGACCTTTGGTTAGTAGGTGCTGACTGCCTCATGCTGCACCGCAGCATCGTTAACACTTGGGAGTAACTTAGTGCAAGCAGACAAGAGGATGTGCTCTGTGGCTGGGGTGAGGAACTGGAAGTCAAGTGACTGGTTTGTTTCCACTCTGCTGCTGGTCTGCTGCCTAGTGTAGGCAATCTTTTGGTGGAAGTTGTCTGTGATTTTCTTTTTTTTTTCTCCCCCCTTTTTCTTCTAAGGGAGTTGCTCACTTGTAATGCTGCTGGTTGTCCCGTCTCCTCCATTGCTGTCAGCTCCAGGAGTCTAGCTCTGTTTTGTGATGCTTGGGTGTCTGAGAGGTTGAAATGACTGATGATACCCAAGCTCTCCATCTTCACATAGAGAACATAAAAATGCTACCCTTGGTCAAACAGATGCAACGTGAGCGAGACTCTTAATAGCACTGCTTTAGCTGGGCGATCACCTGCCTCTCTGGAACTGCTTAGAAACTGTTAGTTGAGGAATATCGAACAGGTCTCGTTAAGACCACCCGTAATACAGCAGCTGGAGAGGGCAAAAATCTTACTTCACATTCAGAAGACCAAAGTGCTTTCTCACAACTGGTTTATGGCTGTGGGAAGAAGGAACCTCTGGGACTCTGTCTGAAATCCACGTGTAGTCTTAGTGAAAGTACACTGAAGTCAGGATGATGCTCAAAGTCGCAACTGCCTTCCTGGATTTGTTCAGCCATTTTCGGTAGGCAGAGTGATGGGGAGGAATGGTTCACTTCTGAATGTGAAAGGCGATGTCTTGTCTTCTAGTAATTGCATTAGTAATAGCAGCAAGGCTGCTGTAGGAGATACCTTTATGTAATAAAAACTGAAATGTGCCAGTTGTTTCTTACACCACAAAAGAAACCTCTTATGACTGTTATCCTATCTAGATATCTCTTTCTTGGAAATGATGTATTTTAGTAGCACTGTTATATAGCAAAAATTCCTCTGAAAAAGATAAGTGGCTCATATAGTAGAAAATCAGTACAGAAGGTGGCATTTATATTTGAGTAAGAAACCTCTAATTGCCTCTTAACTGTGAAGTACCATGGCATGTCTTGCTCTCCTGTAAGGCACAGAACACATCTGCTAGATTATCTGATCTGGTAGGGAGGGAAAAAAGCTGTATTGACAAGCTGAGTGCTGTAGTTTCCCCAGGAGTTTCTGCCCGAAGAGTTGCATATTGTAGTCAGAATGCCCCTCGATAATGTGTAACTTCAGAGATTATGACCGGTTTGGTTTGGGTACTTTCAATATACTTTTGCCACCTGATAAATTGGTCTACTGGAACTTTCTAACTTCTTGGCTGAGGTTAAGAGCATGTAATTCTGTGGTGGAGGAGCAGCATGCAATTCAATACCACATAAGTACACATCAATTAAAAAGTGCCTAGATATGGGTAGGGAAGCTTAGTCAAATATTCCTTGGGGGGGGGGGGACGGGACACCAAACCAAAACACTTCTATGCTGTAGATAAAGCTGCTGCTTTGTGACAGCCTGGAGAGCCAAAACCATTGCGAAAACTATTCCTGGGATGTCAGGTTAATCTTTTTTATGGGTTGCATTCAGAAGCCCAGTTAGATATGAGCAGCGAAGATGCTAACGGATATCCTGAGCAGCGTAGTTCTGTAGTCAGACCAAAGGTGTTTTCCTCCTGGAATCCAGCATTTACCTTCCCTAATTTGTTTGGTGCAGAGTTGCTTCTTTGGCATCTTGTGTTTGTAAGTGCAGTTTTTATGGAATTTAGGAGATATGTTTTATGCTTTTGGGATGTGCTGATAATCAAAAATTATTAAAAGAACTTGCTTAGCAGACACCTTGATTTAAAAACAACACACCCACTTCATTGTGATGCTATTCAGGGAAATGATTCAGTGCAGTTTCGGTGGGTTTAAACAATGGCTTAGTGGCACACCTATTTTGTAGAAAGCTGACTTTTAAATGGGATGCCTGTTTTTTGCAAGTCTATACATAGCTAACAGCCGCAAGGTGATACTTGGTAGTGTACATGTCCTGTACAGAGCCTCCTTCATTGCGTACTATTTTCCCATGCACTGAAGATTGCCAAGTGAATTGGAAATATTGCAGTGATTTGTTGGATCCTTCAAGTTTTGCTTTCAGAACTGTTTTATCTTGCAGTAAAACATAACTAGGAATGAGTTGATTCACACACAGTATGTACAGTCAAGTTTGTTTGAAATGGTACACTTGGTTTTTTTGCACTCTACACACAGGTTGTAATAGCATGCTAGCTCATTTATCTCTTTTTGTTCATGGCCAGTTTGAGTTGCAAATAGTAAAATACACTGCAGAGAGCTCATGGTCTTGAGCTCAGCTCACAGTCTTCACTTCTGTGCATAAATTCGTGTTCAGAAACAGAAATAGTAGAGCTGACACTGAGAGTGAGTGGCAGCCTGTAGTGATAGAGATGCGTTGTGAGCACACCTTCCCGCAGAGCGCTGGCACGTCGATACAAAATCCCTAACTGAAGTCTCTCAAATACAGTGCGAGTTTTGACTGCTTTATCCCTGCCCGTGTGCATCTCGGGCACACATCTGAGAGTGACTGTGCAGTGGATGGGTACTGTACAAATGAGTCAGTTCCTGTTCCTTTGGCTGAAGCTTCGTTAGGAGTTCTCAAAAAAGTATTTCAGAATGTGGATGTGGTCAACATAGTCATTTTCCAGGCATCTTAAAGGAAACCCACATCAACTGTGAAAGTGAACTTTGAACTCCTCTGTCCTGCCACTAACAGAACTGCTCTGGTCTACGTCTTCACTCACAGTTTGCACTTCTTGCCCTTGAGATTAAGCGCTCCGTTATTTTTCAGGAGAATTTCCAATTATGTGTAATGTGTATGACTGATTCACTACTCCACTGGTGGTATGTCAGCTAGACATGTAGTTAGAAACAGCTGCTGACAAATTTTAGGCCACATCTGATTGTTCGGCACACTTAAGTAATACTGAAAGCCATTAAACCCACTAGAACCTGTAGTGTTATTTCCCAGCTATTATGGCAAGATGTGGTACAAAACACTTTACTTGTACTGCACCTCCTAGGATTTAATATATAGTTTTGGCTGAGTAAGTTCTCTTGAAGGCATCAATTATTAAAAGGGAGTACCTTTTTTGGAGATGTTAAAAGGATTACTTTCACTGAAAATGTTTGTCTTTCACTCTGAATCTTTGCCTATCTACAATGGCTTGTTTTTAAACAACTTTACCATAGTCTTCCTGACTTATGCAGTGGATTTTTTGTACTTGTGATTATGTATACATTATGCAAGCTATGGATATACCAGGATCTAAGCTCTGAATTGCGTTATCTCCAAAATGACTGTGTTAATACACTTCTAGTTAACGATACGTGCAACTCTGCCATCTACTTGTTATCTTGTGCTGATGTTTGTATTTGTATAGTGCACTGGATTTCCCCATCGGTTACCCAGTGATGTTGCATGAGGCATTCTGCCAACAAAAGGGAGATGTTTCCCCTGAGAGCCTTTGGAAGGCTACTACAGCGGGATGGTAAAGCAAGTCTCCAAATGGCAACACATGCTTCATTTGGAAGAAAATGCTACTACACAGATGACAGGGAAAATGTTTTGAACGTGTGTTGGAAAGTATAACTCCCAGGTCTCTTATCTCGAAACCTGTGCATTATATACAGTGCTAACTGTGCTGTATAGGTAGAAAATAGAGTGGAAAAGCTGTATTATCCATAACTCTAAAGGTTGTAAGTGAGTGACTCTGCTTTATTAGTAAGGTGTTCAGCCTTCCTTACGGTTTTTGACAGGAAACAGGAATTGTTTCATGCCTTACTTCACATGTTCACAGCAGTCGTTGTGAATCTCTTATGGGCAGAGATAAAAAGTAGTAAGACTTAGTCTGAAGCTGATCATGCCGTTAGCAGGCAGAACAGAAAGTCAAGGGTGCCTGTCATCCTTGCTGCCTATCAGAAGTGTTCATGTGCATGTTTTTGTTTTGAGCTTCCCCCCTCACCTTTAGAAAAGAGTGAGGATTAATGAGGCTGGCTATTTGATAGTGGTTCCTGTGCTACTGCTGTGCATTATAAAATATCAGGTGTATCTAGACTTTACCAAATGGTTTATCGGGACAAATCTACCTGGTGTTTTTAAATTATGCTTTAATAATAGTTAGAATTTTAAACCACTATTATACTACAAAGACATCTTTCCTTTTTCTTCTCTTCACCTGATATTAAGAATGAAATTATACAGTGTGAGATCTGAATTTAATATGGCCACATTTAAGTGTTCTTAATGTCATCTTGACCTGTAATAGGAATCTAGTTCTAAAGGTTTTGCTTCAAAGATTAAATTTAGCTGCAGTAATGGTTCTGATACATTCCTGACTGTTGTGCAGTTTATTTTGCAGTGAATGTAATTTTTTCCTTCTTCAGGTAACCTTGCTTTTTAGATAAACTACTTTACTGTGAATGAATATAGAACTCTCTGACACTTATGTGCTTATTACAGAGATTGCTACTGATTTTTTTTAAACAAACAAAATGTGTACTGACATACTTATGTCAGTATGTCTTGCAGCTGTAGAGATGGAGACCACCTCACTCATTACACCATCTCTGTTCTGAAGTGCAATCTTCATTCATAATACTGATGCAAATGCACATGTGAAATGGTTGGTCTGTATCCTCTGCTTGCTAAGTCATACTTACTCTTAAGTTGGTTTTGAGTTTTGTGCTTTTGAAATGTTTATAGTGTTCAGATGTACAATAGGTTTTTACTTTGGTTGGTCATCCTCACTGTCCTGCTTGGATGCTTGGTCTTTAAAACTACCTTTAGAGTATACTCTGCCATCATTTCTTCATGCTGTATCTTTGGTACTGAAAAAAAAAACCCTTTGGGGTAGAAAGTTTTATTGAGTTGGAGTAGGCCTGATTCAAAAAGGCTTTATTGTTTACTCTAACGTACTGTGGATAATGCAGCTACTTGAATAGCTTAAAAATACTTGGAATAAAAAAGCAAACAATCCCACAGAACTCATAAAACTTCCCAGAGGAATACCTAGGACTTGCTCATGCTCTGGCTTGGTCTTAAACTACCTTTAGAGTATACTCTGCCATCATTTCTTCATGCTGTATCTTTGGTACTGAAAAAAAAACCCTTTGGGGTAGAAAGTTTTATTGAGTTGGAGTAGGCCTGATTCAAAAAGGCTTTATTGTTTACTCTAACGTACTGTGGATAATGCAGCTACTTGAATAGCTTAAAAATACTTGGAATAAAAAAGCAAACAATCCCACAGAACTCATAAAACTTCCCAGAGGAATACCTAGGACTTGCTCATGCTCTGCAATGGTATTCTTAGAAGTAGGAATAGATAATACTTGCATTTAAGAGAAGATGTCCTGTTAAGCAGCTGAATTTAACGATGACTCACTCATTAGTGGGAATTGCAGTAAATCAAACTGGATGAAATAGGTCAGGTATAGCCTATGTTTCTATAACATAGCCTGTACTCACAGTCTGTTTTGAGTTGGTTTTTTTAAGTATGTGTTAGGAACCAGGAATAATGGCTTCTCAGAAGAGTTCTCCACTTGGAGGCTGAAATCCTTTCTGTGTATATCATGGGCGCTTCACGCACCCTTGAAGTAGTGCTTATTTGGACCCGGTTGGGAGTCCTCATGAGAAGCTTCAGTTAAGATCTGCTGTTGTAATGCAGTGTTCATAACTCTTCTTGAAGAGCTTCTCAAATTGTCGAATGAGTTTAATCACTGTCCACCACTATGCGCTGTAGTAGCGGAGTGTTAATCTCAAAGTTTTTGTAGCAGATACTGCTTAATATACAGTTCAAAACTGAGGCCACCTTGTGATTGGTGTAGTCTACTGTTCTGTCATAACCTGAACCTATTAGCAATCAGTACAAGATTAAATATTACTGATATTTTGTATTATTCAGGATTTCCCTTCAAGAGTTCTTTTTCAAACCCACTGGCATGCTAGTCCTTAGTCTTTTTCCAGTATTGTGAATTCCTGTTGCCATAGTCTCTGCCTGCCCTGACTAAATTCTTCTTCATTTGAAGATCACCTTAGCAAAGGACAATATTGCTTCCCGTTTGCCTGTCATGGATATATTTTTGAGTCTCTGAATATTCCTCAGATTCTTGAGGTATCTCATCCCAATGAATTGGATACTCAAGTGAGCTACTCTTTTTGTTCTTTCCAGTTACATTTTATACAACAATAGTCCTTGGCTAATTTTTGTATTTTTCTTGGAGGTGGTCTAAAAACAGTTCATGTTATGAAAAAACTGGAAGATAATCTTGGCAAAATTCTGAGTGGGTAGAACAGCCTGGAGATTGTATCTACTGTGGGTGAAGATGCTTCTCCAGCTGGTGCCTCCTCTATTCTGTTTCATGGTAGTTATGTCGCTTGCACAAAATATTTCCACAGGTTCACTCTTCTCCTCCAGGTTCCGTATTTCTCTTTTTGAGAAAGGGGTAAAGTAGAAGTTAAATCCTCATACTACAATGTGGTCACATACTTTTTGACCTATTAAGTTTGTGGCTTTATGGTTTTTCTTCAGTATCCCATTTATCTCCCTCTTCTAGTATTAGGTTGCTAAACTACGCCAAAGTCATTTTTGTATGTTACAAGTAGCCTTTAAGTTATCAGCAGCAGTAGTAGTATTGTCAGCATCTCTTGCATCCTTGAGACTTACCCCAGCTTTTTGTGCCTTTTCACCTTAGTTATTGTGACACTTTCTAAAAACTTACCAATTAGCGGTCAGTACGTACGGAGTGCTTTTGTATTGATGGATGCAGCCACTTGTTTTGCCTACCTCTTAATTATCTGTATGATATCAGGCATGAGAGGGCGGTCTGGCTTTGACTTGCATGTGTTGCTCAAATGTCAATAGCCTTATTAAACAACTCGGCTGATGGGCCCTGTAGTACAGTCCCAGATCCAAGCAGGTCTTTCTGCTTAAATGCTTAAAGAAGGTAAAGTAGTACTGACAGCCATCTCTCTCCCCTGCCAATGCACTTGTTTGTCCATGTTTACCTAATCTCATCACTCCAGTGCAAGTGTGTGTATGTGTTTGTGTATTTATATATGGGGAGGGGGCAGGAGAACTTCATTTATATGGTTGTTTCAGGAAGACCCAATCTTGTTTCCCTATGGACCCACGGTCCTCTGTATTTTAAAAGTCCTCTGCTGGTTAACTTGTAAAGCTAGATCTTGTGTGACTTCTTCCACGGTATGCCTTGGAGTAAGAAATTTAGTCTCTTTAAAAGCATTTATCAGCATTGATGCCATTGTGTCCCTTGCACATCACTATTTCTGCTTTCTCTTAAGTTAAATATAGAATATTGCCTATCTAGAGCTGTGTGAATTGGTGTTTGTAACCTGCGTGTGACTTGCTGGTGTGTATTACTTCATGCAGGTTTAATATCAGTAAATATTAGCCCTGGTTCTGTAGAATAGATGTCTATTTTAGGAAGCTTCTTAGTACATTGTACCTGTTGCTCTTCTGCTGGGCATATTTCTCTTCACCATTTATGGTCTAAAGGAAGCAAAGTCATGTGAGCTGTGGGATAAACATACGCATTTAGGTCTCTGTGGCATAGTAGCATGCTGTTGTCATGTGATAATCTTCAGGCAAGATAAAATTTGTCCCTGGCTTTCAGATTTCTCCTGTAAAGATTTCTTAATGCTTAAAGAATTGTGATCCTTATTTTTTGTTGTTGTGAGGCGCTTCATCTTCTAAACAACTTGGAGAACACTTATCTAGAATTATCAATTCTGGTTTAATTTCAAATTTTCTGAAGACCTTAACTTCATCTGTGCTGTAATCTGGGAGTTATGTTCAGATTTCCATGCTTCTGAGGTCTTTAAAGTTCCCTAATGGTTTTTTTAGATGTCCACCTTAACACTACTTAAGATGTTCACCTTAACACTACTTAAGATGTCCACCTTAACACTACTTAAGATGTATGTTTTTGTTGAAGTTGTAGACTCTGCATTTTCTTAATTTATATGCAGATAATGTAACACTCAGACCTTCTTAACGTGTGTAACTTGCTCCTTGTATTTCCAGAGTAAAGCTTGCTACTGTATAACAGGTGTGACACCTTGGGTGGACTTGTTCTCCTTTTTTGTTGGGACGGTTCTAGCATTTACCAGGGGAAGGAAGGTGGCTGTCATCTTACTGCATGTCTCAGAGGGAGAAAGTGAGTCCCTCTGAGTCATAAGGCAAAACAATGCCCAAACCACACCTGTAGTCCTGGTTCCCATCTTACAGGCTTACAACTAGTTAGTCTAAAACTTGTATCTAGGTAGTCATTGTATCTTTTCCCCAGCTTACCCAGGTCCGCTTGCAGGGGGCAGAGTTCCGTACAGAATAGTAAGGTGATCAGAAATGGTTTGAGTTCACAGCATAAATGTAGTAAACTTCATGTTGCACTTGGTTGAAAGTGGAGTGTGGGGGGTGTTTACCTCCCCCAGTTGAGTTCATTTCACAGGAAGGCAATTAGGAGGAGGGGGAGGAACAGGACAGGAAATGAATTTATATTCACCACCCTCCTATTGCGTATTAGGGTGTGATACAGGACCAGGTGGCTTTGTAGCATCATCTCCATAATTGAATAATCAAGTGCCTTATATTGCAAAGTTCAAGTAACACATGAATACTGTTCTCCTCTGAAGTAAGTACTAACTGTGCTAGGAAGAGTAATTATCTTTAAAGTAGATCCTTGAGGACTATACAGAAGGATCACACTGTCAGTACTGGGAATTAGTCTTTAGGAGTTGTTGCCCTCAGCTTGTTATCTGACTTCTGGATCAAACTTGTCTCATCCCTGGCATGCTCACTTATTCACTAGGTTGCCATTTCACACTGGTATTTTCTTTCCCTGATATTCTCTGTGCATAGGTATCCAGCATGAATAAATGGCAGTGTTACTAAAGATGAGGGCCCCTATTTTCCACACAGACTGGGTACTATGCAAGCTTGAACTGCCTGGTAGCTTCAATTGAATTGCGTAGTAAGGACATAGTAGGGCTTTCAGAGCCCAACCATCAAAGATTATATGCTGTGGGGGTATTGAGAGAGGCTTTTTTGAGTAACTTCAGCCAGCATCAGAATTTAGTAGCATTTAGTCTTAAAATCTCAGCTGAATAATACCTGCACTAAAAATACAGTATCTTGTGCTTAACCCATTTAGTTTCTACTCATGTTTCAGTTGGATTGCAAGTCAAATTGTTAATATTTGGCATACTGGGGGTGCGCTGTTGCAAGGTGCATGCATGCTGTTTAGAAAAAAAATAAAGCTTGCTAAAGATCTGATAAAATAATTCTTTGACACTTGTTGAATCTTGCTTAGCATCTCTACTATAACAATGTTGATACGCTGTGAGCACCAACTGTTTGTCTCTTAAATGGCTGGGTGGGCCTCTTCTATATATGCACTATACCCTGATGTATGCCCGTAATACCTGTGTGCATTAAGTCTATTGCACAGGCACAGGGGCTGCTGACAGCCTGTGACTCGTGCCCTGCATAGGTCTGGGTTAATGAGAGGAACCCAGAGGCATGCAGGTTGGGTGGGAGTGTGTTTTTTCACTTCCCCGTCCCACCTCTTTTCTGCTTTGGCAATCTCCTGCACTGTAACCCTGCCTTACGCTTAGAAACACTGGGTTTGTGTCCATGCAAGCAGATCTAGCTGTAGGTGTTTCTGTAATACCATTAGTGTGCAGAAAGCTACCTTCCATATGTCTTGTAAAGAACTGAGCTGGAATCCTCTGGCAAAGTGTTTATGTAACACTGTGGACCTAAACAGAAACTTCACTGGCACTGTTTGCTGTCTTTATATAAAATTACCTTACTGCTCATAAAATTGTGATTTGGTGAATAAGTTAATTCAGTTTCTCGTATTATATTACCATTCAGTGGACAGTTACAACTCACTGGGGTATGAGCACTTACTAACAATAGCTGACAGCTGAATGCTACTCGCTTGCAGAACAGTGTGGTCCTGATGCAGGCGTTATGGAAAGGAAGTTCATTACTTCTTAGCGTACAGAAGCCTCTAGCTTAGGAACCTTAATTCATGCTTCTACCCTTCCATGGAAGCTTTGTGCCACTCTTCAAAGTTGTAGGCTCGGTTATTCATTATTTCATCAATTTCAGTTAACAGTTGGCTTAACTCCATATCAAACCTATTTTGTTTATGCCTATGTAACTTATTTTGAGTTGATCTGTAGGGGTTTTTTTTGCATGCTAGAATAAATTATTTACAGCATCCTTTATGGGTTTTTACAACTAAGCCAGTTTCTTATCTATTTGTATCAAATCCTTCAAAGACTGTCTGTGAAGTCAACTCAAAAATAGGTCCTGGTTAAAGGTAACCGTGTTTGCGTTTATCAGCAATTAAGTTTTAAAAACAAGCTAGTTAGTTGGCCTCTGAGAGTGAAAGTGGTTTTGCCTTTAGGAAGTTGTTTTAGAAGCCTGTGCCAACTCTGTACCTCCCTAGGCTTGCTCATACTAGTGCTCTCTGGCAAAGCAATTTAAAAAAATGTCTTGGGCAGGATTTTCATAAATCTATTCAGCCCAATCAGAAGCTTCACTTAATGGAGCAATGTATAAATAGTGCGGAGAGTCAAGTGACCATCAGCTGGTCTGAATGGGTTTGACCACTAGAGTCACAGGGTCTGAGGTATGCAGGAGCTGGGATCACTGAAAACATGCTTTGCTGCAGAGATATCCTGGCTCTTGCATAATATGTAACTGCAGAGGAATTCATGTGTGTAAGAATGTGTTTTAATTAGACACCTGTATTTAATGTTGGTTTCACCTTCTGTATCATTACTGTGGGCTTTAAAAAAAAGTTACTGCCTTCGTTAATGTTCCCATTTCATTAAGTAGTGTGTATTGCATGATTGTGGAGTTCAGCTATGCATTGCATTTCCTTTATAAAGTGTATGCCTACTCAGTTGAAACAATGCAGTGATCTGTTTTACTGAATTCAGAACTTAAGACATAATGGCTCTTTGCCCAAGTTCATATTAGGTAATTAGAAGTTCTTGGCATGCTTGATAAATACTGAAATTCCATTGTATTGTGCATTAAGCAAGGAGAAATATTTCTTCAATTGCAGTGCCAGTGCACTGAAATGTAAGCGTTTTGGCTGTCCCTGGTGATGGCTTTATTAAATCTTGGTGAAACTGTCAGCACTGAACTTGCAGAGATGCTGGCTTGCTTTCTCTTTGGGAAGTTACTGAAGCCAACATCCAGGTAATGACTTCTTTATTGAAAGCATCTTCCTGCCCCACTTACAAATATCACAATATGGATTCTAAGCAAACTAATAAAATGGTGCCTATTTCTTTGTGTTCAGTTCAATTGACACCTGTGGCAGTGCTGGCCGGAACAAAAAATTTTACCAAATCCAATAACTTCATGGGAAGAAGTATTGTTCAAACCCCAGTAATTGGTATTTCCCTTCTTCCTTGGTCTTTATACTGAATAGCTTTTCCCCTTTTTCATTACTGATTTTAATGCTTGTCAGTGCCATCCCTATCCTTACAACATATTGGGCCATGATGTGACACTCTCCCACAGCAAAGCTGGTTGATGAGGACCTATTTGTTCTCTTTCCTGTCAATTCAACAGCTAGGTCTTTGATTAAAAAATTGAGTTATTGGCTTTATTCAAACTGGAAAAAGTACGATGGTGTATGTATCAGTTACCTTTCTTGCCTTGATTGATCTACTTAAAGATCATTTCATCATATTAAATGTTTCTTGACTCAGCAAGTAAAGGTAGGAGTCTGTTAGGTGATTCACAAGTGTTCTAGTCACCTGCCTTTGTATTTGATGCATAACACACATCCAGGAGGTTTTTTTTCTAATTCTTACTTGATCTGGTGATGGGCTCGGTTGCCTCTTGTATTTTTGGCAATAAACCTTCATGTTAGTACAGTTCACCAGTGTCAAAAGCTTCACCTGTCAGTTTTATAGATGACAGATGGTGGGTTTTTCCTCAGTAACTTGGTATTTCTTGCTTTCATGAAGCAGAAAGACTCCTGTCTGCACGAATATCAAACCCAGGCACTGCTCAACTGGATCTGAGGATTATGGTACTGCATGAGACTTCATGTTGCACACATGCGAAGAGCTCCCGCATCTCTGAGGAGTTCATAAACCACCTCCCTTTCCTTTCCTGCAAGAGCTCTGAACTTGAAGTGACGACCCTTTGCCTTCTGGGGGGGTTGACCTTTTCCTGTAGTGGGTGCAGATGCACACCCTGCTGCTTCAGCCATCTGGGGGCAGTTAAGAAATGCCGCTTGGCAGCTGCCCCTCAGCATAGCCTGCCCTAGAGGGAGGGTGGTGTCTGGGTTCAAGGCTGTGCTCCTCCCCTCACTTCACTTGCTCCTCTTACAGTTGCAAGGGGCCTGGCTAAAACTCACAAATGACCGAATTGTTGCTAATGCAATAAATCAAACGTGTTTTCATTAAAATAAAAATTTCTAATGTAAAAATAACATTTGTAACACCAAGAGTCTTGCAAATCTGCTGTCTGAGCCTCCTGGCCTTTCCTTCAAGACACAGTGACTGTGCTTTCTCCGGCTTATTCCAGAGCCTGCTTGATTGAGGATCAGAGGGGAGATGTTCCCTCTGACTTCCCCGAGTGGCCACAAGCCAGAAGTGCCTGTGGTGGAAAAGCTCTGTCCCCAGATGGGGTTGGGTAGGATGACCCTTGCCTCCTGCATGCTGCTAGGCCCTCACTGAGAGGGAAGCTGGGAGTGTTGCTTGCTCTGAGGTTGGGGATGGCTAGCCCTAGGCTGGAGCATGGTGGCAATACAGTAGAGGGTTATGCTGGCTTGTCTTGAGGAGGATTGAAGCCAGGGAAGTGTAAAAGTGTTGCCTACAAAAGGAGGGAGAAGCAGACAGCTTGCGGTAAATGAATTGTGCAAATTGCTGAGGTGAGTTCTCCAGCAGAGAAATGCCAGTATTTGTTTCCCAGCTTCAGTGCTGCTGCTCTCGTGCTTCAGCATTACGTACTTATTCCTGGCAAACTTCTGTCATTGTGCAAGCTCCAGAGGTTAGCATAGGTACTGTATAGGGATTAAATAATGTTGATTCATGCTTAACAAATGCTGTTTGTGAAACTGTATAGTGGAGATGTTCAGCAGGGCATGTATGCACCTCTTGTGCTTCTCCTACAATGGGGGCGTAACAGCAACCACTCTTTTCCAGAAATGTTTGACAGCAAGCCGTTCCAGTTATTTCCTTTCCAACAGACCAGTCTTTAATCACTGATATTATTGCTATAATCTAGTCAAACATTAGTGGTGAAACTGCTCTAAAAAATTAAATGATTAAAAATACGTAAAAATGTTCTTACAGTCAGTTATAGTTCTGTGTTTTAAAAAAAACCACTTGTCAGGCTAGTGAGAGTGTTAAAATACTCTGTCACTAAAGTTGAAAGTCTTGCCAGTTCCTAAATAAATGTTTTAATTAAATACTAGAAATACTAAATGAGCAGTTCTAACTTGATGGCCATTCTTTGTTTGTCTTTACTGATGATACTGACTTATTTCTTGCAATGTAAAATCTTAACGCTTACTCAAAGACTTCAAGGAGTATATTTCAGTCACCATCAGAAGGCCAAGCTAGGCACGTATCCGCTGGGATTTTTCTCAGATGTGCTGCACTAAGCTATAGCAGTTCCTGAGCTGGTAGAGAGGAGCTGGGATTCCTTCATTTGACACCAGAGATGAAAGGATTTCAAATCGCCGTGAATGGGAGTTTTTATGCGAAGACTCGAAATGCTGCACTGATATGTAATAGAAGTTAACTCTAAGCAGCTCCCCTCCTTCTCCATGCTAATACTTTTTCTCGCTGCAATGTGGGATATATTTCCCCATTTCAGGATTACCTCTGTGCCTTTAAGTTTACTTTTATTTACTGAATGCCCTTTCTGACCGGGTAAGAACAGCCTGGTTTTTGAGTAATTCACGGCCTCTTGTACAATATTGTTTGAGGATTAAGGAGAAACTTAAGGTGACTTTTGGTCCTGCTATTACTCTACTTCACATTTATGAGCATTTCTTATTATCTGCTTTTGGGAGCAGGTCTTTACTAATACATGGGGATGAAACAGGTTATTTCAGAATAAAGATATAGGAACACTGAGTACTTTTTAATTATAAAAGTCATTATAAAAATTATAATGACTGCATACCTGAGGTGACTGTTCTGGCAACAAACTTTTCTGTTTACTGTCTACAAGAAATCTGTGTAATACCAACTGTAGAAAATTCTTTCTTTAAGAAGGTTTATTTATCTACAGAACTGTTTCATATACTGATATCTCTTTTTCTGATTGTTTCTGCAGGTCATGTCGGATTAATGCTGTGGATCGGTCAACCCAGAACCTGTAGTTGCCCATCAATCGCTCAGTAGTCAGTGTAGATTCTGTCTTTACAATCAGCAGCTACATCTGGCTACTGGGTCTCTGATGACATCTCGTATCTTCTGTCTAGACTTTTTGTTGGATTTTTATCTCTCTCCTGGGTGCAGAGCAAGTTCACAGTGCTAACAAGTTAACGTCTGAGGTGTGGCCCCAAATAAAGGATTGGATACCTGTTGGATCTACTCCGCAGTGGGAATCAGATTAAATACCTGCATGTTGTGTATTGGAAAGCAACAGTCTTTTCTGTAGCCTAGTCTTGGGGCTTGTAGTAGTCAAAACCGATGAGAATATTTGCAAATTGAGCTAAGAAGATAGTTGGACTTCACTCTTCTTCAATGAAGAATCTTTAACCTCTTCTGCAAAGGATAGGTATTGAAACAGGCACCTTGGCTGATCGCATGACTACTACGCATTAGAGGAGGAAATGTACTGTGAACTGTGATGTGTACAGCTGGCTTTTATCGGTGGTATGGGAAGACTGTCCAGGTTTGGGGCATGAACCTGGCATACAATGTAGATTTCTGTGTTTGTTAAGCAACAGCTACATTGTCTGCTGGGTTTCCAGCTGCCTGGAAATACAAAGTGGACAGTTATCGACACTTTTTCTTTTTTGGTCAAGTTACCTCCCTTATATCTCTGAGGAAGACAAAGCAATTGAGGTCTAATTGCTGCCTCCCCCTCTGTTCTCACACAAGGGATCCAGCTGGTGTCAACCAGAGCTCGGAGCCAGGGTAGATCTGAAACTAGTTAAGAAAAAAGTTCAAGGGATTGAAGTGTTCAGACACCTGAGCATGAGTAGCTGTCAGGCAGAAGCTAATGCCTGCTGCCTGTGTAACCATTAGTTTGCCTTGGTAATGGTGCTTCACTCCTTTTTTTTTTTTTTTGACTTCAGATGGAGAGCTATATGTGTGTGTGCTGTACAGTTAAGGCAATTCTTTTTGGAGAAGGGAGTAGTGGGGAGCTATTTATAGGTCTGACTTTTTTTTTTAAAACATGTGCTGCACATAGCATGGCTTACACACAGAAAGTGCCTAGAAATAATTGGGGAGGAATAAGATAATGTCTTGAGTGCTGATACCAGCTGGATCTCTTGCTTCTTGAGCGGCACCAAAACTAGTGTGCTTCACTTGTGCACTGTATCCAGCCACGCAGTGACAAAACAGGCAGTTTCAGTTTGAGAAGAAGGCCTGGAATAGCAGAGGACTGTTGTCCTTTCAGACCTGGACTACAGTCACAGTAGTAAATGGGGAAGCTTGTACAGCATGTCTGTACTGTTAACCCTTCATTGGCAAGCTCCATGCCATTTGCACTTTCATCATGGAAATTAGGAGAGTTGTGATGGCCACTCAAAGAGTGAAGGAACGTATGACTTGGCTAAGCTTTTCTGTCTGTTGGACTATACATGGGTGGTTTTAGATCAGCAGGCATCCAAAACCCTTCCTCTTGAAGGGCAATACTTCAGGAGGCAGAAGGGTTCCTGAGTGACTGCTGCTGTTAAACTGCTTTTGTTAAAAGAAATAAAACTTCTAGTGTGAAGAACTGTGTGTCTTTTCCTGTTTACTGTATCAAACTAGGTTTGCACCAAGTCTTCTAGGACCTAGGGAATATAAAGCTGTTCATTACAATGTCTAGCATAGACAGCCCCTCAATACTTGCATCAGCCTGACTGTGCTCAAGAAATACGCATTTGCTTACGCATTTCTATGTTAAGTAAAAATGTACAGACAATTGCCTACAGGTGATCGTTGGCACAAATAATCACTCCCCATTGAAATAACAACTGTGGATTGTCTATATAGCTTTGAAAACTGCTTGTTAAGGTTGAACAAGTGTTTGTCCTTTGCTTTATATATTGTTTTCCTCAATGCCAGTCTGTTGGCATCTAGGGCTCTGACTCTGCAAAATTGGTAAAGACTTAGACATAGATGAGTCTTTTTTCTTCAATTAACTGGCATTCTTAAATTAACTGGCAGTTTCTCAGTGTTGTTACTGATGTTTCATTCTATACAGCCTCCCGAGTCTTGACCACCATATGCACAATAGTCATAAAAATAGCCATATATTACTCTCTGCAATGTTTCTGTGGCTCATTTAGCTTCAACAGTATTAAGATATCAGCAGGTTTTATAGCATAGCTTTGTTCCTGTGTTTATAGTTGTTCAGCTCCAGCTTTTAAGGATTCATGTCAGAATAAGGTATGTCTACCCCAACTGTTTATATGGCAAACACCATAAAGCAATTCAAAAGCAGATCAACCTAATGTTTAGCATCAAGCCCCTCTCCTATTCAGTTTCACTTCCCCACTGTGTTTCAGTTAAACTTATGATGTTGAAATCCCCTTTGTGGGCAGGTACTTCTGGTTCCTCTTATTAGTCTTTCATGCTACTTGCTTTTGTTATACAGACACCTTAAAAAAAAAAAGCATACACCCTCCTCTTACCTTATTCTGAGGTTCTTGCTTTATTTTCAGTGTCTAGTGTAGCGAATGGAAGCATGTAAAAGTGGTTACTCCTCCTACTGTGATGTTTATGTTCTTTGTTCCTTCTCTTCTACATGGATTTCAGTGAAACTGGCATAAATAAATGCCTATCCCTTTCTCTCCCCTGCTGAGGGTACCACTACTACTCCTGATTAAACTGCTGCTAACAGCAGCCTGAAGTTGTCCTTCAGCTTCAATGGAAGCAACTGGGTCCTGTGACATACTGTTTTCCATGTGTTCAACCTTAGTGGAGTCCTCAGAGTTTCCATTTTCTTTGAGCTTTCACTCCCAACAGTAATCTTGGCTGTATTATGATGTTTCTATGCTGTGATGCTCACAAGTGTGAGGACTGACTAGTGCGTGCGCTGTTTCTCAGAAGGAAAGGTGAGACCAGGGCTCTTGCCTGGCCAGAGCCATCCCTCTCATCACAGCATCTCTGAAGCCAGGTCAAGGCAGTAAATGGTGAGAACGCAACTGCTAAATTACTCTGCTATATCCCTTCTCCAAAAGGCACAGCTGGGAGTTTGGCATTCAGGCTTGATTTTTTCCTTTCCTGCACCTTTCAAATAGTGGGAGCTAAGACAACAGTGGCAGTTGGATCTGTTTGGACTAGGATCAGAGAAGATCACAGCACTTTCATAATTTTGTCTTTTCTGTTGCGTCTCAGCTCAAGTAATACCTTCTCACACTGATACTTCTTCCAGTCCTCTGACTCTCTTTTAGAATTCACTTTTGAATATCTATTTAAATGTTAATACCAGGAAGAACAATACTTTTACTTTCTGGCTCCAGATAACTACTAGGAAAGCCTCACTACCTACTATTTCTCCATTCTGTGAAGGATACCCCTGTGAACTCTAAGCTGTATTTTCTTGGCTATGTTTATTCTTTCTGTGCAAATCAAGTTTCAAAGAACTGAAAGGACGCAGCTAGTCTGATCTTGATGCACCTACAGCATGTGCTGTCCTATCAGTACATGGTAGACACAAATACATTCTTTAAGTTTCTTTAAAAAAAAAAAAAAAAAACAACAAAAAACCTGGAGTCATTAAGTTTCAAAAACTGCAATAACAAATTTAAAACCTGAAGGGGGGGGAGGAACCAAAAAACAAAACCCTGCTTTAAATAGAACAGAATAGTGAATGGGTTGCTTTAGTTACCCAAAAGTGTGAATAATCACTTCTAATGGGAGAGCTCCATCCATTGGGCAGGTGGCTTCTAAGTAAACTATGGAAAGCCTCTGTAATCTGGACCTCCCTTGCTGTCCTGAATAACTGAGCAGATTCTGTCTTGTGCACAACTGCTTTCTGGGGCTGTCTTCCCAGCTCTGCTCAGCACAAAGGAATTCCCTGAGGAGCTACCTATGGAAGGCCAGGGCAGAAGGAAGGTGCTGAGGGGTTTGGAGCAGTCTTTTTGGAAGCCTTCCAGCAGGCACCTTTCCTTTTCCCTCAGCGTGAGCAAGCAGTTTTCCAAAGGCATAAACACACCTGAGACTTCTCACCAGAAGTACCCTCTTAACAGTATACTTTGGTGTCTGACTTGAATGATGTTGGTGTGCTTGTGCATTTTTACTCGGTAAATACCCCTCTGAGCTACCAGTGAAAATTTGTCTCCTGAAGTGGTGTTTCAGGCAAGGCGGACAGCCCTGGGACCTCTATTGTATCTTTCTGGGCCTTTCACATAGGATCATAACACAAGTCCTGTTACATCAAAGTGCTTATATGCAGTGCTACAGCATTTGCAGAGCCTGTCTGCTATGGGGTTGCTTGTGCTGTGACACGTTGGTTTTTACAATAAACTGGAAAACTAGACCGTGGGTTGTGGGTGTGTGCAAAACAACCAACACCACCACCTCCACTAAAGAGGTGTTGGGTTTAAGTGGTCCTTGGCATTGGAGAGCTCCACAGCTTCTGCATCTATCCTGTCTGTGGCTAGCTGGCTACTCATAAAAGCACTTAACCAAAATTGTAAAAAAGCCTTGAGATCCAGTTTAATATTGATATTTTTCTCTTGCTGTGTGGCTTACAGCTTCTAGTGGTAGCTCAAAGAAGATGCTGAATTGTTTTAGGAGATGAGAGGACTGCTCTTAATTTTAAACAAGTGGCACACCATTGCTTGTTTAATATGATAGTTGCTGTCTATGTATACAGCAGTAGGTTTTAGTTTGAAGGCTTTGAAGAACAGTTGCTGCTCCTACACATTAACAAACTTTATCCTTTTAAGCCGGTAATTTTTCTAGCTACTCTTAAAAGTTTTGTTCTGTAGGTTGCTAAGTAACACCCGCACATACTCGATCTTCCATGTGCTCTGAATGCCAGTCTTCCATGCAAAACACCTTTCCAAAATTAGTGTCTGTCAAGCTCCTGAAAGGTAGTGGTGCTGTGATTCAAGTCAATCATGTTGTCTGCAGTAGGTGTTAATTCTCCCATCTAAAGACACTTGCAGAATCACTAATATGGTGAATCTCTGATTCTTTTTAGCTACAAGAAAACAGTATCTTCTGAAACATTTACACGCTAATTCCGGAAAGAGAAGTAAATTGTAGGGGGCACACTTACAATATCAATTTGTGCATCATGGTGATAATATATCTCTTTAAAGCTTAGTTTTGTTTAAAATGCAGAGTTCTGAAGGGAGCTGGGCTGAGTGATTAGGTAGGTAGTTTTCCTATGCACCAAGGCTGGCCAACCAATACCTGAATGGGTAGGTGCTGAGGATTTTAGGGAGGGGCAAGCGTTGGAAAGATGTGAGGGGAAGGGCTGATGAAAAGTACAGGAAACTTTCCCTTCTGATCTGTTTTGTCTCCTAGAAGGAAGGATCTCTACCTTCCCTTCCCCCACCTAGAAATTCAGTATACTGCTCCGCTAGACATGCGCTATACCAGACACTTTGGGTATTTTTCTTCCTTTGTTCACCTGCGCTTGTTCCCCAGTTGTCTGTATAGGCTGGGCAGGTGGGCTGTGCCTGTTTTGAGAAGAGTATCAGTAGCTGAATGGGGTGTCACGTATGCTGAGGCTAGGAGCTGCTGTTACTTTTCTTGAGTGTGCCTTTTCTGTTTCGTGAAGTTCACTTGGGCAATACACACATGGAAGAGTCAGTCTTGTAGACTTACACGGAGCACTGGGATAACTGGATAATTGCAGTCTTTCCAAAACATCCACATAAAAGACGTTAAAACCCCAGCAGCACAGCCAAGAATACCTCAACTTTGTAGCTGCAGCCTTTCCAATAAGCAAAAAATGAATGAACGTAGAAGTAAACAAACCTGCCGCTGCCTTTCGTCTACTTCTATAAGCCTAGGCAACTGCTGCAAAGCATGGTGGCACTGTTTGTCATGGTTACTCAGAGCTGATTCATGAGCTGTAGTATTAGGAATTGCGACAACCCTTCCTAATGTCTCCCTCTGTTTACTTATAGATAGATTAGCTAGATAAAGACATGAAAGTAAGTTGTACCAGTTGTTGAATAGCCTATCTGCGTGCTTTGCAGAAGGTTCTCGATCCTTTCTGCCACACGGTTAGTCCTGGCTCTGACAGCTTCCCGGGGGGTGTGACTTCACTGCTGGTAGATGTTTAGCTGCTCCCAGCTATCGGTACTGCTCCTGCCAGTGTGCTGCATCGCACGTTTTGGGTGCTTTTTTGTGCAGAGTTTGCTCACTTGCTAAATGGAGCTATCGGCTTTTAGACTAAAGCACATTAAGTTGTTAAACTAAACTAGCATAGGTATTTAATCACACTTGGTTAACTGCCTGTGGCTTACCTGACACAATAAGAGAAATGGACCTGAAGTCCTGGGATGGTCGCTGTATGTGACAGCAACATGGAAGTCACTGCAGCTTTCCGAGCAATAAAGGATGTTCATTGCGCGCTATATATCCCACTGGTCTTGTTATCAGTCCCCTAAAACTTGTATCCAACTTTCAAAGGCTAGTGGTACCCCACTTTTTTCTTTACCTACAGTGGATAATGATGAAAAAAAAAAAATTGGGGGTAGTAGTTAGAAGGTATTTCAGAAGCCAAATTTTCACAGAGGATTTTCACCTTAAGTGAACTTTCTAGTAATTTAGAAAGACATGGATTTACATGGTGGAATAGGCTGCCAAGCTTCTGGGTTCCTTTGTATTTAGTAGTGTTACAAAAAACAAAACCCTTCCAGTGGCCAAACTCCCTTCATTTCTTCCCTAACAACACGGACAGTGTGATTTAATGTGCTCTCTTAGATCCAAACTTATGCTATGTTGCAGGACCACAAAAGAAAGTTGCTGTCCAGAATACATGTTCTAAGTGGGGGGGATCTTCATCTGCCCTGTAATATCCCTGTTTCACGGATGGGGAGTTGAGGCACAGTGAAATTCAGGGCCAGCCTTTCCCCTTTCCCCCCTCCCCAAGTGAAAATCAGGTTTGAATGGAAGTCTCTGAAATGCTGCATCTCAAGTGGCTTCTCAGCCCTGAGGAAAGGAAGGCACTTCTACAAAACCTGCGGAGAACTGAAAGGGAGTCTGTTGTCTATATTTAAGAGAAGTTGGAAGGTGGAGGATGGGATCTGAGTTTTGGAAGGCTTTGGATGCTGATCAGAAGAGAGAGTTCTTACCTTTAATGCCACAGCCTATATAAATTAGACTACATCCCAAGGAAATGGGAAACCCAAATTCGTTACCTGCAGGTTGCCCTGACCCCTAGGTTTTAGACTGCTTGGCAGCAGCAGGATGTGTTCCTTTATTAAAGTAGTGTTGCTCTGCCACAAAGAAATGGAAGGTCATACATCCAAAGAGTAGAAACACAACTATGATTTGGTGGTCAAAGCATACATAACTGAAATAGAGGGTGGCTTGAGGTAGAAAACCTGCTCCCCGAGACTGCTAGGCATGTTGCATTAAAGAGCTATTGGATGCAGCAGCCCTAGGAGCAGGATTGCTGCAATGGTGTTTTGCTTCTCAAGGACCTCCTCCTAACAGTACATTTTGTTTTCACCTCTACTGAAGGACAAGATGAGTTTGGTCCCAGTGTTTTTAATGAGAGAGGGCACAGGACTGGAATCTTTCTTTTCTTCCGCTTCCTCATGGTCCTCTGAACTTTGCTACTCTCTGCCCCAGAACAAGCAAAGTGGGAGTAAGACACACACACACCAAAATTTGGGAGGCATGAGAGATTGAACCTGAAATTTCGTCAGGTTTTTAGTCAGTTAAAAAACCTAAGTGAACAAGAATATTAATTTTGCCAGTTTCTTATGCACCACGGAGTCTCGAGAAAATGTAATATAAAGCTTTGAACTCAGCAGATAATGAATGCTGCAGGATGTTCTCAGGCACAGCTGGTGCTTTGGCTGCCCGTAACTGGGACCCCAGGAACTCTTGTTGGAGTTTAATGGGGTGTGCTGTACAAAGGCAAGCACCTAGATAGGTATTCATGATGTGCAGTACTACCAGAACAAGAATATAAACTCCCTCAGAAAGGGATTTAACCGCAGATAGAGACTGCCTTGAATGCTGTGTTGACATTCATTGTTTATCTGCTCAGACTAGTCATATTTGGAAACACTGTTCTATTCTGACATATGACTTTTCCCAGGAGCAGCAAGGCTCACAACGAAGATTTCACAATAAAGAAAATTCTGTGCCTCTTTGTGGGAATGTTATAGTAAAGCCATGACAACTCATTTGGCACAAGATTGTTTTGTTTTCAGTAAGGATTCCCCCTCCCCCCCATCCCTACACATTTTTGATGTGTTTCCATGTGTTGGGGTTTTGTTTTGATTTTCAATGCTTTTTGGTTGTTTTTTTTTCTCAGGAGGGTGGATCATTTTACATTTAGCCTCCCGGCCATCCGCTTAGAAACCATGCAATAGGTATGAAAAACCCGAGTCCAGGCTTGTGTGTTTCGATGTCACCACCAGCAGTGGAGCTGCTCCTAATTTATGACCACGTCAACAAGGTCAGCATGAGGCCCTTAGGATCTGCTCGGCTGGTACTGCGCTGAAGTTACACATCCCGCTCCAGGCGAAGGGGGGGTCATGGTGCAAAATATTGAGGTGACACAAGCACGCAGGCAATAGCTTAAACACAAGGTAGCAATTCCAAACCTGCAGGACTGGAAAGGTTGATGTATCTGCAGTCACTAGTGAGGGCAATAAAGGTCAGACACCAGTATCACTCCCTGGCTCAGTGCTGGCAGCACGTTAGTGCAGGGTATATTTGGAAGTCGATGGTACTTCTGGAGGTTGCAGTTCATATGTCTAATCTTTTTGGACTTTTTTTTAACCACAGTGCATACTTTTGAAGGGGAAATTTTTTTACCCTCTTACACCAGATCTTTTCCCAAAATACCAAGCTAATTAACCAAATCACAGTAAGTTACACTAGGGATGGCAGTCTAACAGCTGAAAAGTCATTAGGCTTTTTTGCAACCTTCCCTGGAGTTAAAGTGGCTATTTTGAGCAGAATAACACATATGGTGAAATCTGGTCTTCACTGTAGTTCTTGGAAGTTCTCTCCATGATCACAGTTTGCATCCACCTAAAATTCCTAAGTTATAAAGAGGGCGGCATTTTCCTGCTTCAGTATTTACTGCCCCATCCAAATACTCTCACTATGCATTATGGAGCTGGAGAAGCACAGGGTTCTACTTTCAAAGAAGAAAGGAGAAAGACAGGAGGTTTTCAAAGATGTGACTTTGTGAGGATAGAAAATAAAATCACAGTGGCATTGCCAACGCCTCCGAAGCATTTCTGAAAAAGTGGTAGGCCAGCCTTAGTCTGAATGTGTTTGGCGCACGTTGCTGAAACTATTATAAACCCTAGGAAGTGGGTGTTTATAAGTGCAGTCAACATTCCCACTGAGCAAAAAACTGGCCTTAAAAGGGAGTTGTCCCAACAGCAAGAATGATTATTTAAAGAAAAAGAAAATGCTGAATTTTTGCTGTTCAGAGAAAGAAAAAGGAAGCAAAACCAGGGATGGAACATGAATGCATTGCCCACACACAAACATTTTTTTTCTTTTCTTTTGTGGCTTTTACCCAAAAGATATTATTCAGTACAGCCAGTGATCATTTGTGATGGCAAATGAGTGAATTGCCTTTTTTGCATATTTAAATAACTGGTTTTGTTTAATTAGGAGAAATTACAGTAGCACATCAGCAGAAATGCATTGTCACCGGTAGCATTATAGTATTCTGCTCATAGTCACTGAAGTCAAGAGCAGGCTCTTAATATTTCATTTGCATCTCTATTTTGTTCGGTAGCACCCTATCGCCTTGCTGCTGCACCAGAGAGAGATGGTAGTGAGTATGCTCAGGGGATACCTACCCAACCTGCCACTCTGGGAGAGGGGGGTGCTGGATCGCGGCTAGGGTGAAAGGCCAGAAGGAGGTGGGCATGGACAGACCTAGAACTGTAGGAGCCTACCGAGACAGCTGCCTCCAAAAATAGGTAACCATCAAGCAAGGTTTACTAAGTCACAGTTTTAACATCGACATGGACTACAACACCACCCATACCATAACAGGGACTTGTAGTCCACCTAAACCCTGCTTCAGACCTGGCTTTAATTAACATCATTAATAAATCACATGCTTTCCTGACATCTCCAGTTTCCATGACATCTATTTCTCTACTTTCAGGTCTGATGCGTTCTGCCCCTTCTAATCTTTCTCTTGTGCCTTCCCCCACACAGGGGTACTCTTAAGGAACTTACTTATTGTCATCAGAAAGTGAAGCTGCTGCTGGGATTTCTCGTTCATGACTGGAATTTCTCTTTCCCTCCCCAGCTGCTGTTTATAGCAAGATGCTGGCACTTTCTGTCTGCTTCTCCTGGGTTCCTTGACAAATTGGGTGCTTTCAGAAGAATCCAGTGCAGTGCTCCAATTGCGTGGGTGTGGGTGTGCACATATTTATCCATTCAGCTATCACTAATGCACGTGTACTGTGTGACAGGATGAAGCTGAGGAACATCTGCCCAGGATAGCTAGCACTCAAGTCCTGCATAGTATGTGCCTTAAAATCCCAGCACCTGTAGTCCTCTTAACATAAGATCTTCTCTCGATCTTCTCTCAAGTGAAACTTCTAAAGAAAAACATGCTTTGAGCCCTTGGGATCGTAAAGCACGAACAAGCCTTTTTTCTTCTGAGGCATGAAACAAAAAAACCCCTTCAAACTATAACAACATATTTAAAAATGTATTGAGAAGCTTGGGAAGGCAAAGAAATGAGACAAGATTTTTGCAAGGATCACTGCAGTGTTGAAGGGCTGCAGGCAGACCATTTGTACTGCACAGTATGAAATGCATACTGGGCTCCTTGTGGCTGTGGTAGCAAGTCAGTCCCTCATACCCTACCTCCTGCCGTTTCAAGTTGTGTTTGCCAGTGAAACTTTTTTCCCCAAAAAAGAGGAGAGCAATGGCAGCCTGTACTCACCAAGGTAGGTAGAGCATTCTGCAGGGCCAGCTCTAGCACCACGCCAAAGCTACGGCAGGCTCTTGTATCTCAGCCTTATTGTGGCCTCGTTGTGCTGTGCAGGAATGTTATAGCAGACAGGACAAAAACAAGGTGAAAGGCATCCAGGGTTACATAGCTGACCTAGGTAAACTGCTGCAGTTAAAGCTAATTTGATGCGGCATTTCACTGTGCCATCTTTGTATCACAGCGCTACCTGGCTACAGACTGATGCTGCAGTTGGAGCTTTTGGATGAGCCTGAAGGAGCAAGAAACAGCCTTTGGGTCTGTGCATTGAGGTTTCTCTCTAAGTTGTTTTAAATTTTATAAACTCTTTTTTTGGTTTGTGCTAGTCTGCCAGTCACAACAGATCATCATGTTCGTTGTTCCCCCAAAACTGTGAGAGTAAGTACTGGGAAGCCAAAGGATATTGTTGAACAAAGAAAAAGTCACAGGCAAGAAATGTAGAGAAATGTAGAGCTCTGAGAATATTTTCTCCACTGAATATTCAAAGTGGGGACATTAAGGTGGAGAGTTGGGGGGAGGACTGCAAATTTCCTGTAGTAACTCACAAGGGGTGAGGCTGGAACTGCTACATCGTTTTTGCTCTTTTATGATCAATTGTGATGTAAATGCTGATGGCTGCTTAACAGGCAAAACAAAGTAGGGAAATGATGAGTCATATGTACTCATAGCTTGTCTGAACAAGTAATGTGCAAGTCAAGTTTCATTTAAGTGAGGCAGAACTTTCCCCCAAGGATTGCGTTCACAAGGCAGGGCAGCGGGAGGCTGACGAGGGCTTTGGATTGGTGTCTGTGGACCCCTCAAGCAGACGATTTTCATGATGCCGAGACTGTCCAGGATCAGCACTGATTGTCCTAGTGATACTGAAATTCACGTGACAGTAGCCTTCGCTGGAGTACGTTGTGAAACATGGGGTGGAATTTTTCTATTGCTCTTCAAGGGCACGATCGTATTTCTCCTGATGTGGGAGAATATATCCTCCATATGGAGAGAAAGCACCTACAGCTCTCCGGCAGTTGGGAAGAACTGGCTGCCTGCCCTTCCCATCTGAGAGGTTTAAAGATTCAGTCTCCCTACCCTCACACCGAGATACCTCAGGAGGCTTTCCGCTCCAGTGACTGCAGCTCAGATGGCAAAAGCGCCCTCAGCGTTTGCCTTTCCAAGCATCATCTAAATTATTTGTCTATTGATTATCTTACGTGCTATTGCAATTTTTTTTTGTTTATTTCCTTTAGTAAAAGGATTTTCTTCAGCAGCAGAATACTTTCATTCTCCACAAAAAGAGGGATATCTGTCCTGGCAATTAAAGGCACAGCACTCGTTAGGAAGTTGGTAGCACAACTCCCAGTGACTTCAGCACACCCAGGGATGAAATCCAAAGTGCATGCAAATCACTGCAGGTATCTGTAAGTGCAGTAGCAATAACCTAAACTGTAACATCCACGGCAGTCGTACCCATCTGTAGCTCAGAAATATTGTCCTTTTCCCCGCAGCTGTTCTGAAGGCTGATGTGAAGCCCGGTCCAAGCTGCCTGCTCTCAGCTGCTGGGACGTTATTGAAATAGGTGTATGGGAAACAAGTCATGGTTGTTCAAACCAGCCAGAAATTGGGGGAAACCAATTTCAGAAACCAAGGTGCTGTGTGTGTTTATAGCAAAGGCACAATCCTTTGAAACTGTGCTGTGAAAAGGATACAGTTAGGAACATACTGCAAAGGGAACAAGAACATAGTTTTACAGTTTTGAAAACTACTGTTTGAATAAGTAATCCAGTTCCCAATTCAGAACGAAAATAGCCTTCCTGTTAGTGCAGTGCTGCAGTCTGTCACAGTTGGCAACGAGAGTTTTCCCTTTCGGTTGACTCAAGGTTTAAGTAATAATAAGAATATGCCTGAAGTGCAGCTTCTCTTCACAAAAGGCCTTTTTTGCACATGATTTATTAAAGGGCTGCCCCATCATTTCAACATTGTACAGTTACATGTTTCTGTAAATGCCACCTAATATGAGGTGTCATTTGAAGCGCAAGTACATTTTCTACCTAAGTTTTGGTAAATGTATCTTGGGCATCTGCTCTCACTCCCAGAAAGTCATTTTGTATTTAATCACCTGGCTAATAAAGATTAAAGGTCTGATTCAGATCTTTCTTACAGCTAGTGACATAAATCAGTAGGAGCATTACTGACTTCAGGCTTTTATTTACTTCAGATTATATTACTAATGAAAACTTTAATATTACTTAATGAAAGCAGATGCCAGGTAAAGCAGTGGGAAATGTCCTATTATTCAGTTAATAGGGCTTCAGTGAGTCAGTCAAAGGCCGTCGCTCCTGGAACAATTTAGAAAAAGTTAATTGAGGAACCCAGGGAGGTTTGGACGGACCCAGTGTCGCTGAGCAAGCACGTACAGTCAACCAGCATCGGCCAGCAAAACGCTGGGGCACGTGAGTGGCAGGGAGGAGCTCTGAACCACATCTGGAGATTTCTGCAAACAGACATTTCGTGAGACACAACTGCAGTGTTGCCTGTGGTACAAGAGAGAGGTTTTGAAAGGAACAGGAATAATCAAAAGTGCAGCTGATCCCAAGGTGAACCAGGAGCAGTGCAGCAAGGAATCTCAGCCATCAGCGTTCACATGTCTGAAATAGAAAAGTTCTCAGGAAGAATCGCAGAGATCAATGTCCAGGCAATCCTGCGCATGATGTATGAGTTGCTTATGAAGGAAACCAATTATTTTGCTGAATTCAGCAGACGTGCGAAACAATCCATCAGATTTGGAATGAGCTGTTGGATTGATTCAACACAAATGTAATTAGCTCTTTCTCTTTTGCTTGATGCTTATCATTTAAAATGATGAGGAAGCAGGAGAGCGCTCTACTGAAAAACTACTGTATTACACTTGTGAAAAACACATGGTTGTTCTGTTTATAGACTGCTCCGTAGCTGTAATCTTGAGCAACCAATAAGGAACTTGACCATCAGCAAAGCTAAATAAGAACAACCTAGTCATTGTGTCTTAACAGTTTGCTTATTGCTGTAAAAACACAAAGTGCTCGTATTTATTTATAAAGGATCTAGAGTGCACTACGGGCTCCTGTGACTAAAGGAGCTGTCCTCCAGTGTAATTTAAACTTCCTTGCTCATTCGTAACCACAACCACAAGGTTAAACTGACCTTCTCTGTTCTTCTGAGTTTCATCCCTGAAAAATGCACTGAACTCCCACCACTGCCAAAACTAAGGATGTTCCTTCACATCAATTTTAAGGCCAATACAGAACCCTGTCCCAGGTATGTGACTAAGTCTTAGTCATGTAAGCAGAAGTTTTTCATTTTGAATGAGCCAGTATGTGTCCTTCCTTCTCTCACCGTATGACAGATTTCTCTCTTTAAAACTGTATCCTAGTGGTATGAAAATTAATGTATTGGTCTCAATCCTTCTCGATGACACTGCAAACACCCAGACCAAAAGAATGAAAAGCTTGAAGGAGATACATTGTTCTCAGACCACTACAAAAGGGAAGCAAAACATCGCATGCGATGTCAGAGCAGGCCTCGTGAAGGGAGCCAAGAGCTGCAAAGAGAAGGCTCTGTCCTCTCTGCTCCTTGAGTGTCTGGGATCTTCGGCATGCTCTCCCCTGGGAAATACCAATTCAGGAGCATCTGACCCAGTGCAGAATTTTTGACTGTGATTGGCAGTAAAGAAAGGTGTTTAGAAAAGCTCAGAAAATGAGATTTTAAATTTGGGATTTGGCAAACACTGCTCTGATTTCTTACTCTTGAAACACTGTGCTGTGGGACTAGCATCAGAGGTTCACTAATAAATCAGTCCAGTGGCATCCTATTCCCAGATAACAGGATTGAGGTGCAACTGAAAGTTAGGTACTGATGGAGACTAAGCCCTGAATAGAAGTTAAATATATGCATATACACATGCATATATATCCTTAGAGAAGAAGCTACTGTACTGTGCTGCACTGACACATCTCATCTAATGGCTGTCATACAGAAAGGGGAAATATACCCATGACAAACAGGCACATATTAGTTATTTTCAGGCCCCGTGATGTAATACTTTTTTTCAGGCACTATCGCACTAAGTTTCTCTTTCTTGAGTTTCTTTTTCCTCTAGAAGAAAAAGAAACTTAGCAAGTGCTGCAAAGCACAGTCAATCAATGCCTGGATTGTGTCCAACTTACTCAAGTACATGAGAATGCATGGGAGAAATGGGTTGAGTATTAAAAAGTCAAGCCTTATAGAAAGTAAAGGAAAAATATCAGCAGCTATTTTACATGTTCTTCTTTCTTACTCTCAGTCCTTTAACCGGATTGTTTAAAGGCATGTTAAACTAAGTGTGAAATGTATTTATCAGTTCCATTACACTGCCAATTAACTGTCAATAGGAAATCCATTGTATCAGAGACAAGATCTTCATGGGTTTTTTTAGAATAATCTGCAGCAAAAGCATAATCCATCACCATTCAGAGTGGTGAAGAAATTTAAAGAAAATTGAGAAGGAAACTTGAAGTGCCAAATACCTATGTTAGCTAGCTCTGGTCTATGACTTACAATTAAAACACCTGAATGTAAATGGTAATGAAATGGTCTTGAAATATCTCCAAGCACCTCTGTGTCCTTAGAAGATACTGCATATAAGTCACTCAGTGTGGGAGAGCACAAAAAGTGTTCACAGCACCAACCTTACCCTGTTCTGCTAGACTTGCTCTCTTAACATGAGCAATATGATTGTTTTTCATTCCTCATCTTTCTGGTGCCAATTTCATAGTTAAAGCAATTAAGGCTACACCAGGTGGGACAGCAGGGACCATTTGAAAAACATAGTCTAGCTATGGGTGATGCAATAGGTCCATTTATCAGCTTCAGCCTCGGTATCAAAGGGGACAGATAAGGCAGAAGACAAATCATGGTCCTGCATCTTCACTTCTCAGCTGTGAGCTCACAGCTGAATTTTTGTCTACATTTAGAGAATCCAACTCCTCTTGGCAATTTCTCATTCTTGCTCTATCCCACACCTTGCCTGCTAAGGTGTTACTGCACTGTGCACTAGCACGGCCGTCTTAGCTGGAGCTAGCTACCCCAAGTGGTAAGAGCATCAAGATGAGGCCATGCAGGCTTCAGCAAAGGCTGCCACCCGAGTATAATGATGAGAACTTGCCTTTTTATTGTGAACAGTGTATTAAAAGCCCATGCAGCCACTGCTGCTGTTACCAGTGCTAGCTAGCGTAGATGTGCTGTCCCTTCATTTTACTATGTAGATAGATTCTTTCCACATCTCCCTTCCTCCCACTGGCCCTTCCATAATGCAGTAGGATTTTGTCACACTCTAACATATTTTTCTCCCCATCCTCACGTTTTTCTTTGAAAACTCTCATCGCAGGGAGTGGTGGTGCTGAAGCTCAGTGTGACACCATCTGTTTAGCAATCCCAGCCTGGTTTCCAATAGCCCACCTGAAATGCATGGTTACTCCCAGCCTTTCCTTCTGCTGGAGCGCTGGCTGAGCAAGCCACCTTGCTTCTTGCTGGTGTCAGCGATCACAGCCTCCCTGAGCACATCAGTAGGGAGAAAGTCTTGTTTCACAGCCAACACTTGCAGAGTTTCTGTCAACTTCTACAGAGCCAAGATTTCGCCCAGGATATCCCTGCTTCCCCCACGAAGTATTGCATAAGCACACGTGTAATCCCAAGGTGGGCGATAGGACTGGTTAGTGCAGGACCCCTCCGTGGCCACACCAGCTTTCTCCAGGCCCAAGCCAGACTGCATGCACTGCAGTGATGTAGCCAAGTCTTGCGTAGCGTGGTTTAGGGCAGCAACAGCAGAGCAAATTTTGCAGATCAGCAGCTGGATGTAGCCCTCCCATTAATGGGAGGGGGATGGAAGATGAGGGCTATGCAGCTGCTGCGACAGCATGTGCCCCAGGAAGCATGCAATGCGTAGTGCAGTGGTAGCTGAGAGCAAGGTCTCCTCAGTTATTCAGCCCACACAGCGTAAAATAAACCCTAGGGACATATAATATGGCCTTTGCTAGGAAAGGAAAGGAAAGGAAAGGAAAAGATCAAGAACAAGAAAACCCCCATATGCTAAATATCTTCTACAGATTCCCCCACAGTCTGGCAAAGTGCAGTGCCAAACTGATCCACTAACCACGGCCAAACAAATCCCCAAGCGCTGGGCACCAGTTCATTCCGAAAAGTGACTGCTCCTTGTTTCGGACCAAATAACCTTCTTTGCCATTAATGCTCTGTTGTTGGCTCCATCTTTTGCCATCATACACCATGAAAAGCAAGCAGGAAAAAATAAATCTCAAGGAAAAGTTAATAGCATGATATGCTAATTAGCAAGTGTTCCTGAGAGTGTTAGCCCCACATAATAACTACTGACCCATTTGGGTATATTTTCAAATGCTCTTTCCTTTTTGGTGTTGGCTTGTTCTGCAGCTTCGGATTAAGCAGTTGCCTTAAAGCCTTCATTTTAAAGCATGCGTTGCACTCACCCATCTGGCAACTTTATGTTGTATAATACAAGGGAGCGCACAGTATGTGGCATAAATTACAGACAAGAAGAATGCAACAGCACAGCATGTAGGGTAAATTAAAGCAAGCGTTCTTCGCGACCCATAGCAGAGAAGGACAGAACAATTTTGCATCATAAATACAGGAAAAACATGTGTTTTAGAATGAGAATTTTTAAAAAAATAAATAAAAAATATATGCCCTCGTAGGCAGGCAGCCTGTTCCTAGTGGCAGCAGCAACCATGCAAGACCACATAAGGAATAAAGAAAGGGATAATGCTAGATAACAAGAGGTAACAGATTGCAGTAGGAGGACAAAGAAAGAAACCAAACACTGAGATGAAGCAAGCCCCAGTGGACTTTTAAAAACAAGAGCGCAAGTTGAAAATGAAAGGAGCAGAAAGCACACACAGATCTGAGGATGGAAAGCATTCTGGTCATTTTTTGTGGTATGAACGTATGCAATGCACACCGTTTGTTACTAACATAGCACTTGACATCAAAGGGTTCATAAATGGTATCTAATGACCATGGCCTGGTGGACTCAGCGTAGCCCCAGGAGCCTTGAGTTTCTGCTCTGAAAATCCAGAAATGCTGGCCATCCTGTGCCGCTCTATAGCCCCTGTTCCATCATGTGGGCACGTATGTACGTGTGTGCGTGTGTGCACGCACACATGCATACATAGGGGAGAAGGAGTGGGACAAAGTGGGTTCCTGAGCAAACTCTGCTTGCTAGCACGTGCCAAAGCATTCGCTCTGTGCCTGACCTGTCTTGTTCTGGGTATCCTACTTCTTGTTGTAGGCAAAGGCCTCATCCTGGCTGCAGGATCCTTCCTAGAGTGCTTTGCTGTCACCAGGCAGTTAGGACAGGTGAGGTTTGCAGCAGACCAGAGCAAGGGCCATGGTGCAGAGCGCGATGTGGTGGCATGGAGCTGGGACACTGCTCGCTCTGCTTTTTCCTACTCAGCACTGAGCTTGTAGAGCTGGGACAGGTGCAGCCTCTCCACATCTGAGCTTCCACGGCAGCTTAGGCCAACCTAGGGCAGGGCTGCTGCTCTTCCACTGTCCCACCACGGCCGTTCCCTCGTGCCAGCATTGGTGCTTCTATTGCTGCGCTGTGAGTCACTTCAGGGAGCTAATTCTGCTAAACTAACCTTACCAAAAAAAGGTGATTCGTTTCAAATCGATCCTACTCTTCTCCTTGCCGGGATGCCGTTACTCAAGCTGTGAGCCAGTTTAAGCCACCAAACGGGCAATCGGAGGTCTGGATTGGAGGTGTGGGACCGTGGCAACTTCAGTTTAGATAAGGTTAAGCTACCATGGAACGGTACTCTGGCTCTGTTTTCCTTTCCCACCCTGATTTGTTTTTGTCAATTTAGAGTATGTTTTTCTCAAGGCAGGGAGTGTTTCCCATTATGTGTTTGTGCATTGCCTAGCAAGCTGGAACCCTGATCTGAGGTGGAAATTTGAGGCCCCACCATAGTACAAATAATAAATGTAACACAGTGAAGAACAGATGCATTCACATATGGTGTATTATAATTCAGACAAATAAAAATTCTTATGTTGTATGTTAAAATCATTCTATATGTGCCACAGTTAGCATAAAAACTGAAAACAAAAACAAAACCGTGAAGAGTCAAGGCATCTAAGAGTACATACCCTACTTCTGCATCCACAAACACAGACTCCTCTGTGCCCATCCTCATCACCAAGGAAATCATCATGCAACAGTGCCCTGTAACTTTAGTTTTGCCCTGGTTGTGCTGTCATTTTTTTAACATTAATTTCAGAATTCCTTTCCAGCCTAAGCAGGCATCTCCCTAGCCAGCTGGCCCCTCGACTGCACGTACACACATGTGGGGCTGTACATAAAATGTCTACAACGCCTTCATTTTGCATAACTCCAGAAGAGCACACCAGTTTTGTCTTTTCAAGAATATGGTCCCTGATGGCAGTGTCATCCCAGGGCAGTCTCGGTTTCACTCCCACTGGACTGGGAGTAGGGATCATTGTGACAGAGGGTATTTTTTCCTATGCTGTGCTGGCATTGGTAATAATAGCAGCAACAGCTATTTGCGAAGAGGAAAGCTATTTGTGGCAATCTCCGGAATATAGTAGTATTTAACTCCTTTGGAAGAGGAACCTTCAGACAAAAGAAAGAACGAATTTTTAGAGAGTTATAGCTACACAGTAATTCTAAGCTGAATTATTAAGACAGGTCAGGATCTCATAGGCTGAGAGAGGTGAAAAAAATCCTTAAAACGTCTTTAATAATTTTTTTTAAATCAGACAAATTCATACTTTGCTATGTCAATTTTTAGAAAATTCATTCTGTACATAATAACTAAATGCTGTAATTTTTGGAAGGTTGCTTTATATGCTTCAAAAATAATTAAATGGTTTAATTCCTGTTTTAAGCACCAAATTCACATCAGGCTATAAAGTCATGAGCTTTGCCTCCATGATAATTAACATTCATAAATATAGACTTAGCAAGGCTGCCTGTCAAAAGGATGATGCATTTCAGGAATACAAATTTACATACACAAACTGGATACACCAAACCCAGCATTTCTGTCTTCTTGATACTAAGGTTTACCAATTTGCATCCTTGCACTAATCAATGAAGCAATAAGAAAAAAAGCAGTTTGGACAGTTGCCAAAAGCGCATCACAAGGAAGCATAAATCAAGGCGCTAGTCCCCTATGCCAAGCATTCATTAGTAACCAGCGTTAAATTGAAGTGAACCTTTTTACAAGCAAGAAAAATATGCAATCCTGGAAATTGTTTTACTAGCAGCTCTTTATCCCACTTTTCCTTTCCTTGGCAACTAGAGGAAACACAGTCTGAGCAACACATTTGGCACCAAAGATCTTATATAGTTTCCACTTTATTAATGGATTTGAAAAATGTGCAGAAAATAATACACATAGATAAGATACATAGGGCCAAGCAAAAGTCATCACTCCCCACCAGCTGTTGCCCAGAAGCAGTACATTTATTTAATAGGTATTTGTGACTGGCTTCTTTAGACACAAAGATTAACATTTCTACATCAGTCTCAGCTATCTGCTCGAGAAATCCATTCTAGCACTTAGATGTCAAACACTGATCGTACAGAGGATCACAAGTAGTGCTTGGACTCAAGCATTGGTGCGAGCAACTTGACAATAAGGTAGAGCTGACAAGCATCTAGTATTTCTTCATTCAAACCAAACTGCAAATACAGTGAGAATCTGTGGGATTAAGTAGTTGAAGAATAGGGCAGACTCTCTCTAGCCAGTGTATGAACTCAGAAGTTTATTTAGGTTGGTGGAGCAGTGCCAGTTTACAACAGCTAAGGATCTGATCCCCACAATCTTTTTCCTTTTAAAACAGTCAGAATTAACCAACATAAACTCTTCAGTCCTAAGCTACTGGTCGCCTGAGGAAATATTTTGAAAGGATTCTTGCCCAAAATGTGAACATCTCAAAAACTAACTTCTGGGCACATATTTGATGTATTATTAGAATTGCTGAACATCCTATACAATATAAGTATGTTCTGCATCCTATGTGAAAAACCATATAGCCTGCAACTTTTGCAACAACTGCTCACTTTTCTAGTAAAGCGGTTATCATGCACTATTGGAAGTGCTAGCATGCTATGCTAGATTTATTTTTCCTGGATTCTAGCGTGTAAAACCTGGCAACTTTACCTCGGCAAAGGACTGCAGGTTCACCAAAGCCTGCAGTCTATCTGAGCCTTGGCTCTGCTTAATGTGGGGAACACCATGGTCAGCACCTTGGGCCTCTGTGGTCTCCACCAGCACCACGTCAGTACAAATGACTGTGAACAACTCACCGACGGCCAGCAGAAACCAACCTCCTTGCTTCAGAGGCATTCCTTATGGAGAGCAGACTTGACTGGGCCTGCCCAATGTCGCCTTCTCCCTCTGTCTCCCCACAGTGAATAGTGGGATGGATTAGTGAGAGGCCAGGGGTGGAAAAAAAGCAGATCGTAGTCTGCTCTGCAAATCCCTGGCCCAGCTACTCTTCCCATGTCATAGAACAGGGTAAGACAATTGACATATGGCCAAGGGGAACACCAAAACAAATGTACTTCTGAGACACAGCTCCTGACTTAGGTCCCTGCTTTCCTCTCCAGCAACACGTACTCAATTGCATGGTGGGTGCTGGTGGTACTTTCTTATGCTGCTTAGTTCTTCCAGAACCATACGTCAGCTCTTACTTACCTCTCTGCACAGATCCATTCTCTTTTCTTCATGTCTCTCCGCACTGCTGTTTGGACATCCTCACTCTTGCAGTGAAGGCTATCACCACCCACTTGTCACTCCCTTCCCTGATTTTCTCACAACCACCTTTCTACAGTGAGAAGAACATGGTGTCTTGTGGGCTCCAGCTCCCATCCAGCCGGCTTTATCCTTTTTTAATTCTATTTCTCTAATGATCTTAGCTTCCCCCCTCTAATCCTGGAGCCCTTTTTCAGACTCAGCATTAATCACCATGAAAAAAGGCAACAACAAAACTTTCTCCATCCCTTTTCTTCCATCTGCACACAGTCGGCAGAGTTGCTCAGTGCTTGGGATCTGGTTCATTTGGTGAGCTCCTAATGAGTCACTCCTAATGAGTACATGCTGCAACCCTCTGAAGGCATCTTAGCCATGTGCTGACCTGCTCCAGCCCTGCGTAGCTGGTGGGGTCTCACGGGACTGCAGCAGATGAGTCCACAGTCAAGGAGTCAGCAGCACAGTGACAGCTAGGAGGAGCCGTGGTTTGGCAGGAGCTTCTTCCCTGAGGCTCCTTGGGTGGCAGCAGCTGGCTGGGCACTGAGCAGCCCCGCTGGCCCTGGGGTTGCACTTCATTTTACATCTGTGTGTGCAAGGGCAGAGTCAGTCTGTCTGTGAGCAGAAGAGCAAAGAGCCTGAATGCGTGCATGTGGAGAGGGCAGGAGGAGATCAGCGTGTGTATGGGGAGGAGTTGTTTGAAAAAAGAGCTCATAACCATGGTTATGTGTTCGTACACATGTGGATCTGTCGGAGAAGAGAGAGACCAGCTTGTTCGCTAGAAGTGATAGAGAAGTTTTGCGATTTTGATTTCGCCAGTTTTTCTGAAGATAGCTCACTGCTTCTTGAGCAGTTCACAGAGTAGCTGAATTATTTCTTTTCCAGGGTAGCACTTTGAGAAAAGCCTTTCTGTGAATTTTTATGGTATTTTTCTACTCGCTGTGGTATTCACAGATGTTAAGGGAGGTGGGAGTGAACAGGCCCTCTAAATCCATAATCACTGTATGCAGTTACATTAATGAATGTCACCATTGATAAGTCCTGTATGTTATATAACCAACCAAGCATTACCCAAACACAGAGCATTTTTATATGACCCATCAGAGCTATAAGGAGACATTTTGGTGCCGGGAGTATGTCCTCCACTCCCCACTCCAGCCAGCACTTTCCCACCTCCAGAGCTCCTTCTGGCCACCACTGCTGCCTGCAGGTCCTCATCTTGGGTTGCAATAACAGCGACAAGAGCTGGTACTGGTCTGCTGCATTTTCCCCAGTTCAAAGTGCTCCTTTCACCCTGCTGTCCATGCAAGCCTTGCACCCTCCTGTAAACTGAGTCTTCCCTCTCCTGGGAACAAGTCCTTGGTCTTGTGTTGCAGCCTATCAGATTTGAACAAGTTCTTTTTGCATATGTTTATTGTGTGACAGAAGACATCTGAAGTGTCTTCCAAAGATGAACAATCAGCCTCTTCCACTGCAGTCGAGGGGAGATTTGCCAACAGCTGTACAAAAATTAGGCTCAAACCCTCATCTGAAAGACAGATGAATAAAAAATGCAACAGACATTGCTGCTGAAAATAGATAATTTCTAATTCCCACAGCTCTCTCTTTGTGGTTTAAAATGAGCCTTTCTGCATTAAGACTACAGTTCAACAAAATTAAAAAAACCAAATGTTCTTTCTGAGTGTTGTTTCAATTACATTTCCATGAGTGTACATACTTTTGATGTGTGAATTTTCCCATTAGATTCAGATTACTTTGGTTTGGACACCATTGATGAGGCATACCCTGTACAGTGGCAGTGGGATTAGACCTCTCGTTTTTACATCCGAGGGACCAAAGGAAATGAGTCAGCAAATTGGCAAGGTCCTGTCTGATTGCAAAACTGCTGAGCATTATCAGTCCTTGGGATTCAATACCTATCCCCATGCCTTGCAGCTCCAGATCAGTCTGCTAAACATTCATGGTTTCAGGGTCATGAATAAGCAGGTAACTTTTATTATGTATGCTACTCTAGCACAGGGCTTTTTGCATGGCCCATATATGCATTCTAAGGACTGTTAGTCATTATTAAGACTATTTATTACTCCTGTGATCGAATCAGCTGCTGCCCAGAAGCATTAAATTTATGTAATGGATTGATGTTACTAGCGGTTTTTGAGTTAAAACAGACACCACAAAGATTGTCCTGGCCACAGAGAAGCTTGAGGAACTCAGAAAAAGATAAAGGAGTAAGATTTGGGATAGCCTTTCAAGAAGCAGCAAATCATCTTACTCCTTTTCAGGGTAGAACTTGACCCATTTATGAAAAGGACTCTATGGTTGTATTGCCTGTGGCTGGACTCAATGGTTCAGGAGTTTTCTTCCACTTCTGTGTTCCCTGACTTCCACCTTAGGTGTGCTTTAAGCCTACTTTGTGCAACAAGGAACCCAAAACGGGCTAAGATGGACTAAGCATTTATTTTGCTTCTTTTCTTCATGCTCGCCTCTAACATTCTTCATCTGCTATGGGCAGCAAGCGTGAACCATGTCGAAAAAATAAAATGTCAATACAGAAATAATACCATTTCTCAGGGACAATGTAAAGAGCAGGAATACAAACTTAACTCTCAACAGCAATGAGTGTTCCTAAATTAGTCTTGAAAAGGTGCATTTCATCTAGATAAAATGCATGAAAAGTTACAGATTTTAGTGTTATTTGTTCCTCACCCCTGTCAAGTACATACTGCTTTGCTGACTATGGAATATGGCTAGGTAAAGAAGGTAAGTTTGCTCTAAGGAAGTCACGGTAATTGCCCCTATATTTCCATTCAACCACTCTCCAGTTTTTGATGTCCAACCCCTCCCATTATATTATGGCTAAATGAGGTTGAAAATCTATTCCTATGGGATTTTGCTACTGATTTGGGTTGGAACAGGACTTCATCCCAGGAAAGCCCACAGCCTGGCAACTAATAATGACTAGACAGCCTGTGCATCTGGGGCTTTCACCTACCCTGGCTCTGAGGGAGTTAAAAATTTGTATACAAAGAAACAAAAAGAGCTGCTTAAAATTTGATTTCCAGTGCAAATCATCATTTACCATATGGTAAGGTATTTATCTCAACTACATGTTGTTCAGTAAATCATAGGGTTTTGCGGGGAGTGGGGGGGAAGGAAGGGGGTTGTTGTTTTGATTTTAAAGTTCTGTGCGGCAAACTGTCTCTGTAAATTGTTGTCATTGCAATGGCTGTGAACCAGTCTGCTGTGTAAGTCTGATTGGAACAAGCCACCAGAAGCACTGCCCTTTTTCCTCCCCCTCCCCACACCCTTGCTGTGCGGATGGCAAATGTGATTGTCCTTCAGAGCCGGGCTGGACGCTGGGACCTTTCATGCACAGCACTGCCTTACCTGATTTGCAAGCAGACAAGACCTGTCAAACCAGGCACAGGAAAGAAAGTCAGACAGCTAATACTAGCATTTTCAACTTTGTTACTACTTTCAGTGGTGAAAAGCAAGTTCGCCTTGCAATAGTTAGGCAACTCAAGTTGCCAGAAAGGCAAATATCCAATATACACCCACTGGCCACCTCTACGGGGCTTTATGTTGTTGTTTGTCATTTATTTCTGTGGCTGGTACTAATTTTCAGTTTGTCATCCTTTGACTCATAGAAATTCTTCCTCTTCAAAAAGGATGCATCTCCCTGCCGACCATGGAAAAAATGTGGCATGCAATTCAATCCTTTCCTGATAGCACCCGAGACGAGGAGAGGGCAAGTTAGAACACCATGATGAGGAAGTTCTGTCATTTCCAGAAGGAAGCATGATTCACCGCGCAGAGCATTTTTGGGAGCCTGAATCAGAGCTGTCGAGGAAGTCAGTTCTTGGACAGTTTAATGTTTAGTTTAACTATGACTTTACCGGTGAAATGTGTGCCTCTCCCCACAGCCAGTGGGTACGGCAAGATCAGATTACATGCCACCAAGGAGCAGGCAAGAAGACTGCCAAGGAAGCGGCTTTCAAATGTTTCGAATAAAATGAGAAGTGCCCCAGAAAATCTGTCCTTAAATGTCAGTGCAAAGCAGAGCCCTCCTAAAGCAGATTTAAGGGAGAAATATTTTCTCACACTTTTCCCAAGCACAGTGCAGGCAGTGGGAGGGACCTGCAGGGTGGCCATAAGGAGCCTGCAAGGGGAGGGCCATGCAGCGAGCTGCAGCCGGGCTCCTTCCCAAAAGGTCTGGAATTAGCGCACTAGCGGAGAGATGGCTTCATTAGTCATGGCACAGACCTGCTAAGTAAAGCTATCCACAGAAAGAATGAGTTATGTGTTAGCTGCCAACAGGCTGCAGGATAAATTCAAGTTGATGTTTTTAATTGCTTATTGTACCCTAAAAGGATCACGATTTGATTAATGTAGTGTCCCCCCCTCTGTCTCCCGCACGCACACCCTCATACGCACGTGCCATATTGCAGGAAACAAGATTAGACCGGAGTGTCTTCCCCGGCTCTTTTGCCTCCCCATCTTCCTTTCTCCCCCACAGGAAAGACAAAGACTTATTGGCAAAGTGCTATACATCTGGCAAGGGTCCTCAGTTCAGGAACTCGGCGTATTCTTGGTCCACCACAGGTCTGAAGTGCTGTCCGTTTTGGAGCAGGTGGCCGACAGCGCTTTTTCTCCCCACGCATAGTTTAATAAAGGGGGGGAGGGGAGAAGAAAATCTATGTTGTTATATGTGATGATTAGGAGACTGTTGATTTGTTTGTGTCTCCAGGGGAACATGTATATCACTGGGGTCGAGCAGAGAGAACCGGCTGTTAAGATATTTACTGTACAGAAGTATACACAAGCACCCAAAGCATAGTGCTGGAGGGCGGTGTTTATGGCCTGTACATTTAAACAAATAGAAACCATCCTTCATACTTGCTCTTTGCACTCTGCTGCACAGGGATTTACATTTCTGGCCTCGTGGATAAGGAAAGACTGAGTATCAGGGAGAGTTAAGATATTTACTGTACAGAAGTATACACAAGCACCCAAAGCATAGTGCTGGAGGGCGGTGTTTATGGCCTGTACATTTAAACAAATAGAAACCATCCTTCATACTTGCTCTTTGCACTCTGCTGCACAGGGATTTACATTTCTGGCCTCGTGGATAAGGAAAGACTGAGTATCAGGGAGAGGCAGAGTTCCTATAGGATGTGAGAGGAGAATGGGATACACGGAGCATGCCTACACATCCCTCGAAGACGTCACTCTATCTGGGAGCCAAAAGGTAAGGGAGTGGGTTTGCTGACTATGACACACGGTGGGAGGAGATCTGAGACACAAAGGAGTCATGGGTGTGAACCAGGAAACAAGCCTGTGCCCACCCAGCTTTTTTGTTTGCTTGAGGAGGATGTAAAATATGCTTACACCAGTTGTGCTCCAGCTCCAGTGCTAATTGTTAACAATAAAAGGTCACCAGAAAACAATTGCTGGGAACCAGAATTACACAAGGGGCCTGGGTAATGCAATCACTCCTTCGCGGGAGAATGCCATCCCGCCGGGGAGCGGGGTATGGGGCGATCCTCAGGAGTGACTCGCCAGGTCAGACGAGGAAGGGAGGTGCGCACTTGTGTCAGTCAAACCTCCCCCCGCCAGCTCCCGGCTCCCAGATGGACACACACGCACCAGGCAGTCTCTTTCAAGCTTATTTAGCCCTTATTTTAGGGAATTTAAATGTAAGGTGAAGTGCTCTTCTTTTCCCTGTTATCCTGGGAGGAAAATATTGTCTTTGACTTCCCTTCCTATGGCAGAGTTAGGGCTTTGAGGGGGGGCACCGGTAGGTTTGCATGGCAGGAACGAGGACTGCCGTCTGGGAAGGGCTGGGGTGAGCTGGAAGGCTGCTAGCATAGCCCAAGGGAAAAAGAGGGAGGTACCTCTCAAAGTGTCTTACTCCCTCCCAAAATACATCCATACTTCATGGGTGTGAGTACTGCTCAGGAAGAAATTTCTAAGCTAGCATTAAATTCGTCTGCGTGAGCATCAGTAACGCCAGCAAGGACTGAAAAATCCTCCCAGCATGTTGGGTAAGTACTTTGGCAACCCATCCCATGCCAGCTCTGTGCTGTTGTGGCTTTCTGGTCTACTTGCATATGTCTACCTGTGTGATCAGCACACCATGGGCTGCTCTTTAGCCATCTTGCTACTTTAACCTTCAGGACTGAGCAAAATTAAAGGATGTTTGAATCAATGAGAGATGCTTTTAGGCCATGTCCATGCTGAGGAACAGCCTGACTGTTGGACAGAAGCTGAATCCAGGCCATTCAGCAGTCAGTAGCAGGTACAACTACAAAAATGCTAACCCCGTGTGGAGGTGGAGGCACTCTGGAGGACCCTGTGGCTGAGCAGCCTGACACCCTGCCTGCCTTGCCTCCGCTCCAGGTCCACACAAGTGCAACTACTCCTAGATGGTCCAAAGACAGTTATTTACCTTTTCCTATACCTTGCCCTCTGAGAAGTTGTACGTGTATCTAGCCCACCCTCACCTGAAGTCCTGAACCCTGAGCTTTCTGTAGCTGCATCCATCCAGAACAGCACAACTTACTCTGCTGCCCCCACAAACACTCCCCTCAGCCACCACAACCCCCCTTTCAACCCTTCATATCCAACTCCTGCAACCAGACTTTATAGCCAGGGAGAGAGAACATGGATCGTGGGACAGATACACGTGAAAAGCAGTCATTAGGGGACAGTGCACAGCTGTTTTCCTTTCCTCTAGTGACTGCACATGCCTGATCCCCCCCATGCAATTTTGAAGCTGTTCTCTTTGGTGATGGGGCTCAAGTCTGTTAAAAACAGCCACTGCCAAAAAACAGTTTCCCAAAAACTCCATCAAGTCTAGAAACAGTGGTAAGGATGCAATACTTTGCAAAGAAAGGAACAGATGACCAAGTAGCTGCTCCGTAGATGTTTAGTATGGGTCAGTTTCTCAAGAAAGCCACAGGATTAGCATGCAGTATAGCAAGATGGGGTAATAAGCTCTCAGGCAGCTGAAGGACACCGTGAGAGAGGTTAGATGATTTATGGGAGGAGAACTTGCTGAATTCTCAATCCTTCCCATACGTAGTTCCCTCATGTGAAGGATTTTGCCCTCTTCAGACAAGGAGAGCTCAATGAGTGCCAAGGTGCATTGTCTTGTCCTGTGTGGCTGTGAGGAGCAAAAAGGGGAAGCTGAATTGTCTGGTTGAGATGAAAGCAAGATTAGTTTGGGGCCAGATTCTCACTGAAACACCATAATTGTAAAAGTCGAGGCAAAAGGCCTATAGTTCCCTTTGAAGGGGTGCCACGTATGTGCTAGAGACTGCTGAAGCATGTCTGGGGTCATGCAGATGCTACATGCAGGTCATACAGTTTGGGGGCTGTGGTGTGCCCAGTACCAGTACTAGAAAAGTAATATGTGGTATTTTTACTCTCCATGAATCTGGCCCCATTGGGTTCAGTTTGGTCACAGCACATAAGAAAGATGCAGATAATCTGGGGAGGGTCCAGAGCATTGTAGCGGTCACCAGAGCTACAGCAAACATTACCTGTGGGGGGAAGACTGGACAAACTGTATTTGCTTACTGTAAAGAAAAGGAGATGGAGGGGACAGTGAGAATGTCTTTAAATATCTAAAGAGTTACTGCAAATAGCAGGTGAATTCATCTGTGTTAGCCTGTGGTGAGCTGGAGAGGTAGGGAGAGGCTTAAACTGGAATAGGGAATATTCTTATTAGACACCAAGGGGAAAAAACCCAACCTTTGTGATAGTAAGATTAGGAAGCCCTGTAATGGATTGCCTGGAGAAATTCTGGACTCTCCAGCACGGGATGCCTTTAAGAGTAGGAAAACAGCAGCTAGGAAGGACAAGGACGTAGCTGATGCTACCATGGATAACCTCCCGAGTTCTTTCCAGGTAGTACGCAAGTACTACAGTGAAGAAGAGGAAAAAACTATTTTCCAAATTGTCCCTCATTCATTCCCGTTTCCGCATGTATCACTTTTCATTCCAACTGTATTAAAATGCACAAAATCATTCCTCTGTTAACATATGACTGTATAGTAAAACCCATGAGTTAGGAAAGAGTAGACCTTGTGAAAACAGAGGATGGGAAAAATTTGTAGATTTATTATGATGACCAAATCCTCCTTTTTCACAGAGCGGGTCTGATTTTGTTCATTTGCTCTTAGCAAGCAGAATTAATGGTTACTGTTTTCTATAAAATAGAGCTTCCATTACTGAAAAAAATAATTTTACAGCACTCAGTGTTCAGCCTATAAAGTTTAAAAGCTGTATGAGGAGTTTTACATTTTGAAACATTTACTTTTTGGTGAACTATAAAGATGAGTCTTAATGCCCAGATTTCTGAATCAATAAAAACGCTCAAATGTCTTTGTCAGCAGGGTAGTGAAACTGAAGCCAAAATGCCACTAAACAAAAGATAAAATCTTGGATGAAATGCCCTAGCCTTTACTGGCATTTGTGAGAACTGCTGCCACTGAATATAGAGAGATGAGCAAAAAGTGAGTCCTGCCACCATGTCTTACCAATGGGCACACTGAGTGAAACGGGCCCTAAATAGACCAGTTACAGTAGTGCAGTGTTTGCTGTGTGCACTGGGGCTTTTAGCACATACTTTTGATGAGAAGATCTTTATGACAGTGTCATATTATTGTTATACTTAAGGTTGAATTCCAGCTTTTGTCCTAAATACTACCTCCTTCTGCTCTCCGCTACATTTTTAGCTGCTCAGAACTTTTGGAAGCAATTCCTTTTGTGATTACAATTGTCACATTTGCTGTTAGCACTTCGGTGGTAAAAGAATCCATGTTAGATTGAATAACCTTTTTCTTTTTTAATTATTTGGATATCCATTAGCTGTAATTTGAAATGCAGCCCTGGCATAGCTCGGAACTAACAAACTAGACACCCCAGAGGGATCTGAAAGAGACCTGTGAAACAAACTCGGGCCTCAGACGACAACTGGGTATGTAAGGGTCCATTACTCACATCACCTTTTATGGGCTCAAGGTCCACGGCTGCAAGAGAGATCTCAGTGAGTAATCTAAAATTGGAAGAAAAAAACTCCACGGTTCAGAATGTTAAAAGCACTGATGTCCTGGAAAGTGCTAATGTGACTGTGGATTTGAAATCTCATACTTTCTTGTCCCAGAGGGCCGTGTGCATGTGTGTGCTCTGGTGACCCTTAGGTTTGGTCCAAAGAAATGATGCCCCATCCTGATGGTGTTCATAGATCCTGCAGTCTCAGATACCTTCATGCCAGGGGATTCAGGGGACAAGTTATTTGAAGCATGATGATTAAACATGGCTTGAAATCATGATGGGGGAAGGTACACCTGTTCAGATTTGTTTGTTCAGCTGGTTTTTTTTCCTACTACGAGTAGGTAGTATAGTCTCTGCTTGCCAAAAGCAGCCCTAGCCTTCAAGCACTGTCTCTGAAGAAAAGCCCCTTCAGTACCTGCAGAGCTGGACTTTCAGCAAAGGGCAGGCATCCCCCACGCGGCAGAGGCATCAGCGAGAGCCTCACAGCCAGGTCTATGCAAAATCAGCCCCCATTTAGAAAAAATTCATTCCTAGAATGTGAAGTTTTCTGATATCACGCAGGGCCTGAAATAGAGTCCTAACTTTCCAAGGGACAGGATTTCAGGAGCCTGAAGGAAAATAAATTGCTAGATTGGTAGCAACCATGGTCTACATCATAAGCAGTTATTGTAAGGTAAGTGTCTTTGCTAGGAAGGGGGCGTTAGGGATTGCAAAATTTATCTAACATATAAATGTGTGTAGGCATCTATATCTCAGTGTTACCTGTAAGTGGAAAGCAGCCTAACCAAATTCCCTTCCTCAGGGCATAGCTTGCCAAGTGTACTGCCTGTCCCATCACGTGTGCAAATCTTCATCCTCAAACAAGAACTTTCTCTGGCTGGAAAGCAGTAACTTGCATTGCAAAGCATGCCAGCGTATGTCAGCAGTATTACTCCCTTGGCACTGCTCCTCCCTGTTAATTGTAGAGTAGAAAACATTCGTCTTCAGGCTTTTCTTCTAACTACCCCCGTGCGAGAGCCAGAAACCGTGGACATTCGTGTGGAGGGAATTTGGCAGCTGAAACGCATGGAAGCCTGGCTCTGGCATGAGCGTTTCCAAGGGCAGCATCTGGACCCCTGGTTAACTTCCTGACTGATCTCCTGCCTCAGACAGGAGGCCAACCACGATAACTGCACCAAACATAAGGGGGAGGGCTGGGCAGAGGCTTGGAAATTTCTTACAGTTTTAAAAATAGCCGAGCAAATCCAAAGCACATTGGCAGACTGCATGTAACTTCAAAACTCAACTGGAAAGTGCCTCTTCCTGATGATTGTCTTGCAGATTATTCTCCGGGTTGATTTTCTGCCTGTCCCAGCGGCGAAGCCACAGCTGCAACCTCACTTACACAAATGGGTGCATTTGGAGCTCAAACACGAGTGCATTTCTGGTGCATAGTGAACAGCTTCTTGGCTCAATTTACAGGGGCATCTGTGTCAAAACTACTGTGATGTTTGCAAAGTCCATCAGCGGTTTGGTTGTATGGGGAGAGACAGTAGTTTTGAATGTGCCATTTTCCTTGTTCCTCCATTCAAAGAAACTTTATACTGGCTTTCCAAAAAAAAACCAAAACAAAAGGAAAAAAGGTCCTGTTTAGGTTACCTCTCAGCTATGCATATGTATGCATACATATGTGGGGGGGGGTGTGCACATATATGTGTATAGGAAAGGCTTTCCTTCAGTGGTGAATGGGAGTTTAATCTGTGCTGACTGATAGGCTACAGATGACTGCAAAGTCATTAGGTTCTTCTTTCACCCAAACAAATCCAGTTTCCCAACTGTTTGACTCATTCATTGGTAGGTGTTTAGACTAAAACATAGTTTAGCATTGCTACCTGTCCATCGACCTACCTAGGGGTAGCTCCGTGTAGGAGGAGAAGCCAAAACACTACAGCAAAAGGTCTAAAGCAGGTGGCAGTATGTTATTCCAGTATCCCATTCCTGAATAGGGCTTGTATATCCCAAACCATGCGTGGTCTTCACCGCCACAGTGTCTGAGCATTCATGCATGAAAATGTGACAAGGCTTCTGCAACTTCTCTGGGACCAGGGTCAATCACTTTTCCTGCACACCAACACCTCATACATACACAGATTAAAACATGCAAGTGCTTGCAAACTGTATAAACATCATCTAGCACACCCTTTATACAAAAATCACCCACTTTGTTGATTTACCATTTCTCTTTTCATCACAGGGAAGACTGACATTTTCTGAATAACAAATACAAAGTATTTTGCAAGTGGGAAATAAATGGCATCAGATAAAAACTCTTGGTTGAACAGATTTCTCTTGTCCTTCTGCTGCTTCTTCTTTCCATTACCATTTTTACCATGTCATTATAGTCTAAAGGTAAGGAGAAGAACAGAAGAGTAACAAAAACCAAATGCTGTTATCCAAGATGTACATTGCATCCTGAGACTCCTCAGCACAAGTACAAACGAAGTTGATTTCCTGCCATGACAAGGTAGCAAGGAGGTGTGCCAGAGGAGAAAAATGATCTTTTTACAAAGAGAACCTTGTCAAAGACAACTTTATTACCAGGCACAAATGCAGGGAGTTAAAAGACTCTTTAAAAAAATGGTCAGGTGCAGGGGAGAAGGATAAAGTCAGGACTTAAAAGCATTCCTCCAAAATGTGGCAAGTAGATTCTGAATTCTGATCATGTCTGGAGCATCGGCAGGTGACTAATTCACCTGCAGCATGGAAAGAAGACTTTTTAACACTGTCCATACATAGGACATACCACTACTTACAGGAAACACTGGCATACTTCAGTCGCTTGGCAATTCTCATCAGGCCGTGAAGGTATGTTAGTCATGCTGTTAGTAACAAAGTTTTTGATACTTCTGCTTTGCAGTAAGCAACGAAGCCTTTGTGTCTCAGAGAGACACTTCCCCTTATAGATGCCGTGCAAAGAGTGAGACTGTAATGTCTTAAATTTTATTCCAGGTTTGTCTGATAAGTGGGCGGCAATACTTAGAGGCCAATTTGTGCTTTTCCATCACGCTGTCTAGACATATTTGCAAGTACTACTTTGCCTTAAAGAGGAAAGGGTATATCATATATTACACAATAATGGGTTATTTTTACTTGTAATGCCTTAAGAGGCTGTTTTCAATCAGAAACCATTTGATATGAGGGTATGTTCTGGACAATAAATGGAAAAAGTGGAGCATATCCTTTTTTTTTCTTTTTTCACACAGCAGACAATACCCATACTTTCCATATAGACAGGAAATGACTTAGGTTTATATATAGAAATTCAGTGTATTTTATATGCATACATAATGTATTGATTTATTTAAAAACTATCACTGTATAATTGGTTGAAACTGCAAAATTGATATACACCTATGCAAATACTTTAGTACAGCCCAGAAAAGACAAATCTGGAAACTTCAAGAGAGATTCCTTCCCATCAGACCCTGAAGACGTGACATGCATGGTGCAAGGGTCATGTGCCATTCAGCAGTCGCTCAGAGCCACCAAATCTGCTCTGTTCAGCATCTGTGTGTCATAACTGATGGTCCCACTTGGCTCCCACAGGATCTTCTCAAAGGTGTATCTTTTTACCTCCTCTTCATCCCACCACTCCTAATGGGGTACCAGTTCTTTGTTCTTACTGGCACTGCAACCAGCATGGCTGGGTCCAGGGCCCAATTTGCCCTAGGGCTGTGGGGGTCCCCAGTCCCATTTCCCCTGGCTACCCGGCACCTCTTTTGGCTGGGGCTGTCTACTGTCCTCTTCTGTCCTGGGATCTGGAGACGGTGTCCTGCATTTCTTAGGAGTGGGGCATCTCCATAGCAGAGCAGTCTTCTGCAGGTCCAGATACTGTCCGTGACTACCCTTTCCCTGGTGGAGTGACTCATAAAATCATTTTCACGGGAGGGTGACAGTTCCCAGGCAGCAGCTCGTTTTCTTGGGTTTTTTTTCTGTATTTCTTTCTCTGCACCTGCAGTTTCCTGAGGACATGGACGTTGGTACAGTGGTGAGCTGCTCCCGGCTTGCTGGAGTCCAGGCCACGTAAGCAGTTAAAGAACCTCTGCTTTACCAGAACTGTTCTGCAGTTTAACAGAGCTAAGTCACTTTTTGACTCTACCTTCTTGCAGAAGATATTTGGATTGTTTTAAGATGACTTGCCACTAGGCTAAGAGACCAGGGGTTAGGAAGGCTAGGAGTTACGTGTTTAAACCTATGTTCATTTCAAATTGGATGAGTTCCTGCTCACCAGACTATGATCCGCAGTCAGGCATTATAGTCAGATTATTTAATACATTAGCAAAAGTGAATTTGATGGACACAGTCACCAGCTGGACTGTGATCTGATAAGGCTGTCTCAGAGACAACACAGTAATAGGCTAGAACAAATATATTTGTTCCTTTCAGGCACTGTAAACAGATCTGTGTTTACTTTATTCCGAAGGGCTTTTATTTCATGTGCTACCAACATGTAATCTTTCACTTGACTTAATATGTGTTGAATTTTGTTTGTTTGCTTGTTTTTACATATGCTAAAACCCTTAATGGAATTGTTCAGTCTTGTCACTCATTTCATGCAGATAACAAATTTCTCCAGTGTTTCTTTTTAGATTTCTTAAGCCCCACATGGCCTTCTTGCTCTTTCTAATACATTTTTTCCCCACTGTTTTTTAATGAAGGAAGGAAAAAGTACAGAGAGAGTACTAAGCTACTTCCAGTCACAACCATTAATGGCCATGGTAGGCAAAGTTTCACAAATCCTGTTACAGATAAGAAAATAAATCTCTCTCTCTACCATCCAGCTGTGGCGTAAGGACTGGAATACTCTCTAAGCCATAAAAGTTGAACTTGGAGTGAGGAGAACTCCAGCCGCCACCTTGCATATTTCATTTGTTACAGGCCATCTGTGTGCATCATCAGGGATCTCAGGAAAATATTACTCAGCTGTCTTTTATCTCTGTCTAGTCTAGCTGGAGCGTGGGTAGCAGAACACAAAGAAACAGGTTCCTAACTTCAGTCTGATGATAAAAGATGCTGGTAACCTAATAGAAGCAAATGTTTTGTATTGATTAATAATACAGGGCTATAACCCGCTGAATCTGCTGCGCATGGAGCACAGTTTAGAAAACAAATAATGAGTTTCTTCCTTCCTAATAAGCTCTTTATTACTTCTGAAGTGGAATGTGAGAGTAGAAAGTAAAGCTCAGGTATCAAAAAGAAGTGGTGATGACGGGTTGAGGGGGGTCACTTGTGAAAACAGTGGAAATCAAATCAATTAGGCCTGTCAGCTGGAAAACATCATGGGGAATTAACACTTGTTTGTCTGGATTCCTGTAGCCTGAGCAAAAGTGCACAAAAAATGTACTCAGGTAACAAAGAAAGTGCTGTATGAGAATTGTGGTTTAACAAAAAGAAAAAAAAAAGTATTATGTAAGACTTACATCCACTGACAAATGAAATAAGTAAACGGGATAAAACTTTAAAAACAGCAATACGCTTTTAACCTTCAGAAGAAAATGCATCTGCACAGCAACAACGGACAGAGGTGAAGGTACCACCTCTGTAAACTTTAGGGCTCATAAAGAGTAGAACCTGGCAGGGCGCTGCTGAAAGTGGTGAGATTTTGCCTGGTTGCCGTGAAACTGAAATTACAGCTGGTGGCATAAATTGAAAAGGCATGCAAAAAATCCAGGGAATATTTGGATCATGGGGCTACAAAGGAGGGAAACCTTGAGGGCAGAGGCATTCAGGAGTCTTTGGATCTCAACCTCGTTTCTGGTTTATTTTGTTTTCTCTCATTTCAAGGTTGAACTATACTGAAAGGCCCTTCCCTCTACTGCAAGAGAGTCGGGTTTTTTTCATGTCACGCTCCAGGAGAGCAAAGATGGTGCCAGGGCAGCTACAACCACAGCTTCTACTGGATCAGTGCCTGACTGAGGAAAGCAGGAATTCAGGACTACGGTCTCCAAGGTCCCTGACTAAACTCATTAAAACTTGGACACGAATATTAAGCGGTGAGATGCATTGGCCCCGATCCCCTCTCCTCCCCTAACTCTGGCAGGCATCAGGGAGTGCCCCCCAGCCCCTGTCCCTGGGGCTGCCAGAGGGGCGATCGCCCCGGGAACAAGGCAGGGATGCTCTCCTGCATCAACCTGGACTACACAGAGCACAGACCAGGTTACCAAAACCTAGGGGCTCGAGGTTAGCTGCACACAAATTCAACCCCCAGGCTGCCAGATAGGCTGATTTCATGGGTGCTTTTTTTCACTTGGTTACTGCTTGGTTAATTCGTGCAGGTTCTACTGGAAGACCCCAAAGACCCAAGAAATAATCTAGGAATAAGCAACAGGATCAAAATGTTTCAACAACTTTCATTTATACTAAAATAGATGGGGCTAGTGAATTACTTCTTTACCTTTTAGATTTGTATGTACCGTTACTGATTTGTAAGTGCTTGTTTTTTGATGCGAAGTGGCTGAGGTAGCACGTGAAGTCTGACTGGATTCCAGAATAACAAAAGCAATTGTTCTTCCCCTGTTCTTGTGTTTTATATACTGACTACACATACACATTCTTGGCACACACTACGGTTTTTACAGTGCACAATTTTAATGCAATTAGAAAAAGAAACAATTTCAAATGACAGGAATAAATTAAAGGAATGGCTTGAAGGTACAATCACAAATGGCTTAGTACTTTTCATTCAGAGGGAAGTACCTCAGGAAAAATATTTCTTCTGTCTGTCTAGCAGCTTTTGAATCACTCTGTCCAGTGTTTCAAGTGTCTTGGCCATCTCTAGCTGTAGTTTGAATTATTTTATTTGTATAGCTGTGTATAAGCTTTTTTTTTTTTTTGGCTATACTTGAGTGAAATAATAGAAGAGAGAAGTGTTTAACTTTTTCTTTGTTATTCCAGGCATCAAAAACCCCCGGTCACCCCTGCTTTCACATGTTTTATTTTACAGTGAAGTTGGGATATTAAGTCAACCAACTTACATATTTCAAGGCAAGTAAAATATAACAAAGCAAGGGCTAACTTGTGGCCCTTTACAGATCAGTGGTAGGGAAGGTGTGGAAAGCTATTTGGAGCTCCCCTGCTCACCCCTGTTAACACATGCATGTTTCCTTAAGGAAGTGGTGATTACACCTTGTTGTTGGCAGTGCAAAGCTTAGTAAATCTTTACATTTTCACTATGGAAGAAGGGAATTTCCTCTTACTTCTGTGGGCAGCCAGCCAGTGAAAGGTGATGGGAAATACATGACATCCTGTTCTGCCTACCTTTCATCTTTCCTGTTCACAGACACATTTTGAGTCTGACATGCAGGTGTAATTAAAAACAGGTTGATGCCATGCACAGCTCAGCAGATGCACACCAAATTAGTACCTGCTGTGAATCCAAGTACATTGCCTTTTATGAAACAGCCAGGCATTTGCAAATTGTCTCTTGTAATTGCAATAATATCAACAAAAGAACAAAACGGATCGTGGCTTTCACTAACATAGATCAGCTCAATGGCTAACACTTCTCTCAGTAGTACTGAAAGTAATGTAATGCTAATTATTCATGCTGATGTTTTTCAGAGAAGTTAATAGTATTGCACTGGTGCATTTCACACTTTAAAAAAAACCCAAACCTTTTCCTACATTTCCTGGGCATGCTGCTCACATAGGCAGCAATGCAGCATCTGCATTCTCCAGCTGGCCGCTGCTGTGCACCAGGGCTGGGGCTGGTAAGGGCTGGTGCGCTGGTTGTCCTCCTTTGCCATGGTCTTTAAAAGATGTCTCTGAGGAGGATGCAGCTCTCCAGCCTACTCACTGGAGGCACATACTTGGCATGCCTAATGCAGCTGCCATACCTTCTCTTCCCTAAGGGAGCCAAAATAGGGGAGGGAGATGCAGGCAGAAGGTGGTTGCTCTGCAAGCTACCTTGTCCTGCCCTGCTGTGAGCAATGAGGGACTATTGCCAGGAGGGGATTCTAGGTGGGGACACATGCCAGAAGTGGCAGAGAGCAGAGACTGGGGCCATAAAATCTGATGGCAGCAGAGCTTTCAACTGCAGTACTTCACATAACATGCCGTGCTGGCTCCTCCCTGGCAACTGGCACCAAGAAAAACACAGTTAAAAAAGGATCCACCTCTTGTCATCTGCTTCACCAGCAGTTCAGGCAGGTTTTGTTGCTTTCAACACTGGGGCAATGTTGGCTACTAAAATTCTCTCCGCTTTAGTGATCCCAAACCATGAGTAGGAGCAGTCATTCACCTCAGATGATGAGTCTAGCATCATAAATCTGTTCAGCTGCACATTTTAGCTCTGTGGTGTCAGACAGGCATAATTAGAGCTCCAGAGTCCAAGTGTCACCACACTAGTCTTACAGTAGTGCAATTGCCCACGCTTTGCGTGAGTCATCTGGTGGGAGAGGAGAATCAGGCCCAGCATGTCTGGGCTGAAGCAATGATTTAATCAAACTGCTCCTTCCAGCTCTGACAAGTGTCTTTTTATGCTTCATGGTGTTTAGTTCGAAGTTGCCAGTTGGAATTTTTCACACCTGTAGTTTATTTAAGCCCTTATTCTGCTGTAGCTCTCACATTTAAGACAATAAATGTGTCCTGTCAAGCTGTGAAGTATTAGGTGAGGGAGACATTTATGTGCAGGTGACGAGAATAAATGAATGATACACGCAATGCTACATTTGCTATTACTTTCCAAATACAGACAACTGCTGCCCACGACCTCCCAACTCAGAAAACTGCTGTAAAATGCAGTGAGGAGCGCGTGGCTGAGTCCTCGAAGTATTCAGAGTGTGTGCTCTGGCTATTCACGCAAGTAAAATTTTCATACCATATATAAATATTCCCAAGAATGATCACATAGGCTGATTGTGTTCATCAGGAACATTTAATGAGAAAAAGAATTACTTCAATTTACTGTCATCACACCTGAGATCAAAATCTACTTAACAGAGAGGAAATTGGAAAATATTTACAGAAAAAAAATTCCAAAAATAAATAGGAAGCCCCCTCTGGAAAAAAAAAGTAAGGCAATGTAAGCAGATCAGACTGTAGGAGGACATTGCCATACTTGAAAAGTGGAGTTACAAAGTAACCCAAAATCATTTCAGACAGTAGAAAAGGTACAGTGGGTTTATCAAGATTTTAATCTACAGGTAAGCAGGAAAGGAAATTTTTTAAGCATTAGAAATTATTGGAGCTTTGTTAATCATTCATTTTCAAAAATCCTGACTTCCTCCAGAAGTTTAAAGTTAACCAAAGAATAAGCAATTGTATCTATTTGAATTCCCTTTCTTCAGACATGGTAGAGCTTCCATTGTCAGGGACAGCAAGAGCCTAACATTTCTAACTTTCATGCTCAGCTGTAACAATTCAAACCAATTATTCAAAAAATAAAAAAAAGAAAAGAAAAGAAAAAGAAAGCAACATATTATATATTATCTTGTTATAGCATCTTCTTTCAAAGTATTTCATTCAGAACAGCTGTGGTCCCTACCACTTTCCATCAGTGTCCCACTCATCTCACTTGCACTATCAAGATAAATGCTTTTTAGATGTATGTGGTTGGACCTTGCATTTAAACAGGCTTAATCTCCCATGACCAGAGATACCATGAATAATTGAAATACCAGAGAATAAATAGTTTCACTAACCATGTTTTGCCTTAAATAATCAGAGCATCTGGTCAATCCACATACATTTAATTAATTTGCTGTTTGTGTGCTCCATTGCATAATTAACTATTTAATTTCATTGACCTCTGGATTTGCTCACTAATTAATTATCCCTTGCTAATTCATCAATCAGCTGCCTGCGCCTCATCTTGCTTTTCTAGCCACCATGTTTACCTTCTACTCTATTGTATCATCACTCTTCCCTTTTCAGTATATTCCCAATTTTCATTCCTCTTTCTTTCCTTTCTCTGCTGTCGTACACTCACCTGCCTCACCAGTGGGCCAGCCCAGACTCTGTCAGGGCACAACAGCCACCCCCAGGCACAGTGGACATGGCTGGGCACCGCGTTCAGGTGTTGGAGAGGGTTGGGACCTCGCTGACAGGGCAAAAGCTATTTGAGGTGTAATGGTCCCTAGAGACAGTACGGTCCTGGTTACAAATAGTTCATTTCCAGTTATTAAGGCAAACATAGCTGGACTGGGGAGACATGATTTAGTGCAAATGCAGCTTGCAGTTATTTGAAATGGGAAAGATTTAATGACTTAGGGTCTTGCTGTCCCTAAGACAGAAACTGCTCACTGGCTGACGTCTTAAACCTACTGTTAACTTTTCGTGGCATCCTGCAGGTTGCGGAAAACAATGCTATATGCTCAATATAGCCAAAAATGATCTAGGAAATTAGATCCTATGGGTACACCCAAATCTTTACAGTCTTAAATAAATAACTAATGCCTAGAATACAGATTTTTTCCTCTCCGCTAAGAACCGGTGTGCTACTTGTCCAATCTGGGCTCACTTAATTCTCCCAGAAGTCTTTAAAGCTACTTCCACTAAGCATTTTGGATATTTTTTTTCTCACAAGCTGCTTTTGTGAACTTGCGCTGTCTGTGGCAGCCCGTTCAGTCAGCAAGGTTTAGGAGTGCGATGGTGACTCTGAATTCAATCTTCTAATGTTAGACTCTCATTATCTAAGTATAGCCAATACGTTTTAATTCTGTGAAAGCTTGTTTGGATTTCCGTCTGCTCCACTCTCTTCTGGTTTAGATTTCTTGTCTGAATGCTGTCCAGAATCCGGTGCTTATGCTACCATTCACCATATCGCTTTTTGCTAATTGCTCCCATATTTGGGGGAGTCACGTGTGCCAAATTGCTGAATTGTGATCGCACTTTCAGGCAGCTACTAGCACCTCCCCAAAGAGGCAATTAAAACTCCAAACAGTGCAGGGGCAGGAAAATTGCCTGTGAGAGGCTCTGGGGGTCATCCGGCATTCCTTCAAAAATGTATTCTTTGTGCGTTTGACCTTTCTAACAGAGGGAATATTTTTACTGTTGAATTTTTGTCTTTCTTTCAGCAGACTGAAAGGCTGTTTCAGATGATCATTACTTGAGATGATCAGGCAGTGTTCACTTTGACTGATGGCACGAGAGTGGCAGTTCTGCCCTGACATTGGTTCGGTGAAGGACTGAAGTAGGCTCTTCATCTCATGCATGTGAGGAACACCACTGACTTTGGCAGGACTGAGTATGCCTTTGGAGATAAGTATGTAACTGCATGTCTTGATGAATTAAGTGATTTTCCTTGAGATTGCTCCTACAGGTTGATATCACTCTTGGAAAGGGGGCTTAGGCAACTAGATCACAGAGGCTCTGAAACACAGAGCAAAGCAGGGCCTAGTTACTGCTAAAATCTAGTCCTAATTATGGACCCTGCTTTCACAAAACATTGACAGGATAGAGCTTTTTGTTCCTATTACCAAATAAAAGGAACAAAATCCCTTAATTCAATATTCTAGGTAACAACAGGTGAATGTAGCAGGACTAAGGCAGATGACAATTCTGGAAACACAAAGAACCTCCTGTGACTGAAGGAGCATCATTAAAAGTAGTAAGAACGGTGTTTTCAAAATGAGTTCAAATTATTGGGTCATACAGGAATTCATTTGGCTTATATAAAACAGAGGAACTGGTGGGAAGAAAGAGGAAAAAAGCTTTCTGCCCTGTGCTGATGAGAATCACAGGATAACTCCACGTCCAGTCCCGCATGTCCTCAGTGGTCTGGGGAAAGCATCTCTGAGCCCCAGAGCACCCAGGCTGGGTCGTGTTTCCCTTCACCCTCCAGAGGAGCCTCCACTGGCTACAGAGGGAGCCTAGACACCGAAAGTTAAGATGTTCATCTGCCTTAAATGTCCACTGAAAGCATCTCCATATGAAGCTTCACTCACGTTACACCTGGACACATGTTTTTGGACATGTGTCTTCCATTTGAAAACCAGAAGGCTGAAAAATGCTTCTGGGTCTTTGGAGGGGGGAAGGGGAGGGAAGGGACGGAGGACGCAGCTTTTCCAGCATCAGGATCCTTGAACCAGTCCTGCAGCGGGGTCAAGTATCTCTTTCTTTCTCAAGAGTTCATTTTTATGCTGCATTATATTTACCCAGGCACCTTCCTACACACAGGGAGCAGCTCAGGCCTGGCAGAAGCCACATCTAAGACAAATTGTTCAGTGCTGGGTAAAAAGCACAATAAAACCCCAACAGCTCTTGGTTCTCTAGTTTGCACCTTGGCAAAATAAGTGCCATTCACCCTGGAGGTGGGACCAGCAATTGAAAATCTTTCCATAAAGATGAAGAAAACCTTCAAGAAAAAGGGGAAAGGCCGTTTTTCAGCCAAAGTATTCCACTTCTCTATTTTGAAAACCAGTAAAAGGGAGGACATCATGCGCACTCAGCAACTGACGGGAAAGGTGAGGCGCTTCAGAGGTCAGGTCATCCTACGGCAGCAGAAATGTCCCTGCTTGCCAGACGTCAGCCCGCAGGTGCAGGCCATCCCAAGGCGTCCCCCATCGGCGGGCTGCCGAAATCCCTGAAGAGGAGGCCAGGCCGGAGTGGCCGAAGTGAAGTGAAGAAGCTCGGGTGTGCCGTCGCCCTGGCAAGGCCAGCCTGCCCCAGGCTGTCCACGGCACCATCACCTGAGCGCGGCCCCGGGGCAGTGTGGGGGGGTTTAGTTATACCCAAGGTCCGCGCACCGCTCTCGAAGGGCTAGAAATAACATCTTTTGCAGATTCAGCTCAAGTTTGCCAAATACTTGAGATGCTTCTTTGTCTCGGGGACCGGTTCGCCAGTGACAGGATCAAGAGGAGCAGGAGTGTTCGCGCGCCCCCTCTGCAAAACAGGGGCTCCACGGTGCGTCCGCCAGGAGCTGCTGCCGCTGCCACGGCCGATCCCTTTCGCCTCCGCCTCTGCCGGCCCCGTGGAGGAAATGTCGAGGAGCGAGGAACAAGTGCGGATTTGTCTGGTTCAGTGGCATTGAGACAGCACCTGGCAACGTAGCGTGGAGACAGACGCGAGCCTTCAAAAAAAGTTGGCTCCGGCCCACGGTGAGCGCTGAGCCCTGCCGGGCAGAGGGGATCAGGCGGTGGGTAGTTTCCTGAACGGACATTTCTGGTGTAAGGGGAACCTGGCTGAAAATGGTTGTGTTTTAAATCGCTTAAAGATATATTTGCTGGGGGAAATCATTCCAAAAGGGGTTGTCACCAGCCCCTTTTTGGGGGGGAGGCCTGTCATACAGGCAGAGGGTGATGCTGTGTGTCGTTCCTCTCTGGTTTCTGACAGATTTCTTCCCCGCTTCTTTGTCCTGACTCTTCCCTGTCTCCCGGTCATCGGTCCCGTGTCTGGCTTGCTTTTCCCCGCCTCTCCCTGCCAATTCCTTCCTTTTCTGCTACTTTGTACCAGCAAATCAACGCAGGTGAATTTCTGAACTTTTCGGGAGAAAATGGCCACTGGCACCACGCCAGGGACCTCCCTCACCTCTGGCTGCACTCAGTCCCCGTCAAGTCTCTGGTGGTGGTGGTGGGGGGGAGCAGCCAAGTGAAATGCTTCAAGCTGTGAGACATTTTCGGTTTACGTTGCAGGCCAAACCTCTTGGATTTGGACCAGAACGTCCACTTTCATGGAGGCAGATATATCTGTGGAGAGAAGGAAAGTAGCACGTATCCGGGTCACACTGTTTTCCCAGGGAAAACAATAATGCGAGGTAATGCTCTTTCAGCTGCAGGCTGCTCGCTGTCCTGCTTGACTGGAGCAATGGCTGGGAAAGCTGGCATTGTCCTGTAAATAGGGAGCAGCTCTTGGGTGCAAAAAGTCACCTCTATACAAATGCCACACTGCTTCAGATTTTCCTTTTGGGGGGCAGGTTACTCAGAAGGAAGTAGCAAGGCAAGCCCGGTGTCATGTGGAATAGCTGAAATTCCTCAAGTTCCTTTTTGCCAGGATTTCAAGCTGTGAAAGACACATGATCTCCACTGCTCGAGCCTATAACTGAGGATTTTCCCCAACAAAGATGAATAGGTAGCTGTACAATTTTATTTTAATTTTTTTTTTTTCTACGTCTGCCCAAAAGTCATGTAGCTTCTGAGTTAAATTGTTATTAGGGCCTGCATTTGGAAGCAGTAACCTTGGGGTTTACCAAAAGGAATGAATCTGCCAAAAGCCATAGTAGCTTCTGAGTTAAATTGTTATTAGGGCCTGCATTTGGAAGCAGTAACCTCAGATGGGGTTTACCAAAAGGAATATATTACTCCTTACCCTCAGGAACTGATCTGGCCACTTTTAGAGAAAAATATAATTAACTCAAATTCTGGCTCCTTTTCTGCCGTTCACATTGTCACAGCACCCCTTGAAACTAGGGGTTAAGGTCCAGTCGCCTCAAACCCCTTATTGCTGTATTTGGTCTCATCCAGGGGCCAGTAACAAGCTGTTTCTATAAATCTCTCTTGTATGTCTGTAGCAGGAGCTGCTGTCCATTTTTGTGTTGATAGGTAATGAAGCTTAAATACGGAACAGCTTCATGCTGAGATTTGCTGATTCATCAGAAGTAGATGAGATGGGGAAAGGAGAAGCTTTACTCCTTGCTACATCAGTGATTTGCTAATTGTCCAGCCCAGTCCATCAGAGGGCACATAGTTAACTGAAGAGGCATTGCCATTTTGGGAGAGAAGAGGGCTGTCAATAAGCTGTGGAAAGGGGTGTTGAAACTGCCTCTTAAATAAAGTTAGAGATCAACAAACAGCCTTTGGGAAGGGGGTAAGAAAATTTGAATTTGAAAAAAACTGTAAGAGGCACCAGAGGAACACAGTGTAAATAAAGGTTAGCATGTTTTGCCAAGAAGGCCCTATGACTTTGATCTCCTCGAAAGAAAACTAAGTGTAATTTGCTTTCATTTGTCTGTCACCCATAGCTTTATAAACCTTTGCAATTCTTGTTATCTATTCCAAATTTTTTTTCAAAAAGATATCTTTACTGAACTTAAGAGCAGAGTTAATCTACAGCTAATTTCCAGATAATGAGCTAACAAAGGCATTTCATGTAGAAATCCTTCTCACTGTGTGTCTGGACCACCCATACAAAGAGCCAACACCTCTGCAAGTTTCTCTGCAGTATTCAAGGTCTCCACTTTGTATGCCCCTGCTTCCCAGGTGAGCTTGAGAGCTGATAGTGCAGGAACAAGAGGGGAAGAAGTATTTCCTGGTGACCCCATGCTAACCCAGAAAGACTGCAGGGCAGTAAGCAATATGCCTATATCTACAGAAAGTTTGCCACAGATTTCACTTGGGGACAGGATTTTACCCATGGTCTGTCAAGCTCTTGTCTGGCTTGTGGACTGAGTGCTTTTGGAGCGCGTTCGCCCAGCATGAATGACCAAGTCAGCAATATGCTGCTGCCAGCTCAGCCATGGCGGCTGCCTGGGAATGCAGGCTGAGCTGCTTGCCCTTGTAAAAATAGGACAGGTAAAAGCAAAAAGTACTATGATGCTAACGCAGCTTATTCCACTTTTACCCATAGCTTTGAATGCAGCCAATTACTGCTAGTGAAAAGTAACTTTATCACCTCCATTTGACTTTTTTTTCTTTCTTCCTTCTAATGCAGATATCTACAGCTTTGTGTTATTGCCTTAATTTTGGAGATGAGAAAGGAGAACAGAGAAGGAATGTCACTTGTCCCCGATGATACAGCCATTGTCAGACCCATGAGGGGGGCTCTGAAATGCCTTGCTCTTAGTCTTGTTCTCATTCCTCTGGGTTACAAAGACGTGACAGATACAGTACATGTTCTGTTCTTACACTCTGCACAGCAAAATCAGACAATTAGGAAGACTCTTTGAACATGAAAACTGAAGACTGAATAATCCAGACATGTACTTTCTGCTGTTTTCTTTATTTTTTAATGAAAAAATTATTTAAACTCTGAGATAAATCCTATCTGCCACCAGGTTAAATCTGATTTGATTTCCTCAATTCTTCTCTGTAAAGGCTTTTTTCTCAGCTTGTATTACATTGGATAACAGTAGAATTACCATCACATAATGTTAGTCTAAAAATACATGTACCATTATTATTATCAAATAGAGATGTGTGCGTTGCCAAGTAAAAAGAAAGCTGTGAAATATAATGCTGTGTACAAGTATTTTTTTCATGATCTTCCAGAACATGAAGGATAGACATGGGCTGCCAGATATTCAGTTCTGATGGATAAATGCAATTGTGGTTTCCATAGCTATGCAAGGTTTTCTATAGCACCCATCACCATGGTATCTAAGCATCTGTTGCTGCTGCTGCACACTTTAGTCTATGGTGTACTGAAGAGAATTAACTGAAATAAATAAATAGAAGGTCCTTGAGCCTGGCCATCCATAGTGTGGAGTGACTTGGTCCAGGTTCACTTTTCAAAAGAGATTGTTTGTTTGTTTGTCTTTTCATAACTCCCCAGTTGCTAAGCTTCTTGTTTTGGTGATACCTTACAGTAAGGGCATCTCTCGTGCTGTGGTCCAGTGCCTCAGCCGGTGCCTCTTCCACAGGCCCGGGCACACAGCTGTTCAGGACATGACCACTGGGCGCGATGGAGACCACAGACAGGATCCTCAGCTATGCACCAAGCCAGGCTGCTCCATTCGATCTCACCGGCTTCTTCCGGACCTGTGGATCCCAAGATCCTGCCCACTTCTTTTGCTATATGCTGGACAAGTTTTCTGGCAGAGAGTGGTCACAAGAAGACACTTCTTCCTCTGAGAGGATGATCATTCTGCTTAAAGGGAGGCAAACCTCACTATCTTTGAACATGTTGGAGCAATGCAATGCCAATGAAGTATTTGTGAAGTGATAAAGGAAGGTATCAAAGCTCAGACAGACCCACCATGCAAAGCCACTGGAAATGCACACATACAATTTTGTGTCTGGCATCAGTTTTAGAGGCTTTTCTTTCCTGGTCCTTCTAGCTGAAGAACTCTTATACAATTGTCAGGCTTTCATCCTGTCTGCACTACAGGAAGTCTAGGTCTTTGAGACTCTTTTCCCTATGCAGCTGAGATCCCTCTTTGGAGATGTATTCAGATTTTTCTCGTGTCCAGAAGATTTCCTTTATCTTTAATCAAAGAGGTTTAGGTCTTCCTTTTACCAGACCATTGTTTGTCCTCTCCATTTTAACAACACAAATATTTCTTGGGGATGGTCTGATGCAGTTTTTATTGGCTCAAATATTACATAATTGGTGTGCTGCCTCATCCTTGGCTATACTCTGTGATGATGCAGATGCTCTCCGTACTTGGAAAGCAGTATCTGAACTCGGAGCAAAATCTTCCTTTAATGCAATCTGTATCTTTTATAAGAACATGTACATTGACAGCCCTACTTCATGCATTCGTATAAAGAGAATCATGGGTGTAAGCTTATAACTCAGCTTTGCCTGAGACTAGGTACAAGAGTAACTAATAATTTTGAAGCAATAACAGGGCCTGAAGTAACCCAGTCCACAGGTCTTTCTCTGAGAGACATTTAATACACCTCTGCATGAAGATGCCAGGATCAGGCTTTGGAAAGTGTACAGCCATGTCTGTACATCACTGTCCTTGTACAGCGTTGGGACAAAGGTCCCAAAGCCCTTCCTCAGGTTACAATTTCACAGATGCTTTCAGACTACCCAGACCAGCACTGCCACTAATGAAGCAGTCCAACCATCCCCCAGTGCCTCTTTCTTCCCCCACTCTCTCCTTTTGCTTGAGCTGGCACAAACCTTTGCACCAAAGCAGTTCGGAGAAGTGACGAAGTCAAAACTAACTCATACAGACGCTTCATTTTAAACCTGCCCAGTGCCCTGCTCCAGTTCATGGCAAAAACACTTGTGCTTAAGGAAGGAGATGGCATTAGGCAAAAACCTCACCGCTGGGACTGGAAACCATCACTTCTGACAGGAGCCCTGGCTAATTCCTGGTTTAAGGGAATTGTGAAATTGTGGCATTAAGGAAGGGTTAACTAGTTTGTGAGTGTTGAAACATGTAGGGTACTGACCCTACTAACTGCTGAGCCAGCTTAGGTGTTTCCTCATTAAAATGTTGTGTGAATCCATCTTACTGTGGATCTGTCACATAACCTGTCTTGAGTCCCAGTGCTCCAGTCTTTTCATCCATGGCTTGCAAATTAGCTGCAGGACTTCAGGGGACAGTTCCTGAACCAGCCCTTTCGGAAGGACATCCATTTTAGCGGGGGGAAATTACAGCAGGCATTTGTAGTACCAGGTTTTTTAGCTGACCTATATTTCCTCTAGTTTTCTCAGTACATTGTCACTGGTTAAATAAAGCCTCATTAGGAGAGCTGGCCCCTTTTTCTGATTGCAATGTTCAATTTTGTATTCATGGGTTCCCTTACTGTTTTCTGCAGTTCCTAAAAAAATCTGGCTGAATTTGGGGCAGGGAAGGGAAATCTGAAATGCTCCCTCTTAGTCTGCACTAACAAATATTGTAAAAATCAGATTCTAAAACTTTCTATAAACTCAGATGTTTTGAGAAAAGCCTGGAGCCTCTGCTTGCAGTCAAGTGGGTGGATGTCCTGCAAGAGCAGCAATTACGGCACAGTAAACCAGTCAACATGTCTTGTGTAATTAGCATGGGTCTTTATTACAGGAATATCTGCGGTGCTGACAGATCTGGCAAAGAAAGTCACCCTTCTCCACACACAAATGCACATGTGAGCAGACATGAGGGCTAAGAGGGTGCACCAAAATAGCACCCCCAAGCTCCAGCTGAAAGCATGCTCCCTTTGCTTTCACCGAGCACCCACCACAAGGCTGGAGGTGGCTGGTTTTGTGGGACAAATGGAAAAGGGACCCAAGAAACACATTCTCTTCCCCAGCCTCTGTCTGCCTCACCCAGGGCCAGAGACCAAATGGCTGCACCAGCCATGGGCTGTGAGCTGGGGGGCTGCCGCCGGGGTCCAAGCTCCCCCCACAACGCTTCAGCACTTGCACAAAGAGCTGTTGATAGCAGCAACTTCCTCTCCACGCATGTACGTAGTATTCACATCCCCTGGTTTGCTAATGGGAGGGGGCAGACTCCCTATTCGCCACTTGAAATCTCACTTGAAACTTGAAAAGAAAATGAGGGGGGGGGGAGAGAGAGAGAGAGACAGTATTACAAATTGGCATTTAAATTTGTCAATTAAATCTGCAAAGTTTCACTACCTTGGATTTTTGCTGTATCACTCCCTAGTTATGTTCTTTCAATGCCTCTGTCCTACTTCCTTCTGCAGGTTTTGCAACAGCCTCCTGTACACATGCTGCCTTGCAGAGCACCACAGATAATTTTCTGGTTTTTATTAGCTTTCCAAAAACACATGGAGCTGGGCTCCTTCACTTCAGCCCCCTTAAAGTTTAATAGGGTGTCTATTGTAAAGCTAACTTTTTTGTTCATTTGCTCATACAGGGAATATTTCCTTTGAACAGCAGGCATGTTCTGCTAGAAAAATCCCTTTGGGAAAATATGAAGCTTTGAGAAATGTTCTGTCCTCCCTCAGAGAGGTCCCTTCTGAACACAGACAACTTCTACTGCTATTTAACTATCAATAAAACCCCCCTGCTGTACCAATATCTGCTGAAGTACTAAGCTCTGCAGCAATCCATAACTTCCAGTGAAATGTAAGCAATTAACCTGATTTTAATGTTACGCAGGTATGTTACCAACAGTCATCTGTAATTCTTTAACATTCTTCTCAGTGTAAATCACCTCAGAGGCAGAGCAGCCCCTTTTCTAAGGAATTTCAACAAATGCTGAGTTAAAAGCCAAGGAGCAGAGAAATAACTTTTAAAAGGAAAATATACCTCAAGATTTATCACTTAAAAAAAAAAAAAAGAAAGAAAAGAAAATAACGAGGCGAAAGCCTTCATTTTAATTTAATTCCAAGTGTAAAAAGTCTTGGTACTATGGCTGCCCAAGAGAAAGACTCCAAAGAAAATCTTTATGGGATATATTTAAACTAACTAAATTGCTTAAGATTGCACATGATTAATTAAATATTTCTGCAGATTTGAAGTTTGAAAGACATTTTTACTTTTGAACCCAAATGTTTCAGTTGCTCAGAGACCACATAGGTGCATGGGGTGTAAGTGGGTGCTGGGTGAGAGGAGAGGACAAAAGCTTCTCTTTCATTTACTTTCCAAATCCAAAATTCAGGCTTCTGCATTTAGGATCAAAACCCGAAAAGCATTCTCCTACACCTCTGGGCTCTCCCGTGTACGATGCCACCAATGCACGTGTTTGCAACAGCAGCACATTAATTCCCACTCTATGCACCGTTCCTCTCCCGTTGAAGCTTTCCCGAGGACCTCTCTTGCAATGGGAACAGAGTAGGCCAAGCTCTATTTTCAGTGTCACCCTGGTAACCGCTTTCCCCTCCATCTGGATGTCACATCGAAGAGATGTTCCTGCCACCTCTCAGGTTTAACACGAGCCTTACAACTGCTGGGGAGGTCTCACAGTCCCAGCCCTGGAGATGGGAAAATAACATAGCATCAAACTGGTAATTCTGCCAAAAGGATTAGCAGTGGTGCTTAAGTGTCATGTCACTAATAGAGATTTAAATAAAACTGCCATTCCCCCATTTCAATGTCTTGAGAATGTTTAGGATTAAATGGAACCATAGGGAGCAGAGATTTGACTTGGTTTTAACGACAGTTTTCTTTTTAAATAGTTGCAAGAATTCAGCTTGTGCTCAGAATGAATTTTAATTGAATTGAGTTGGACTCGATGATCCTTATGAGTCCCTTCCAACTTCAGTTATTCTATGATTCTATGATTCTATCTTTCCCCACACCTCCCTTTTGAAACTGTTGAGTATTTAGCTTTCACACAAAGAAAACCAAGAAAATACGGCCTCGTTATACTTTAAAAAATCAGAAATCAATAGGATTAATTTTTTTTGTGTGTGATTCTGAATTTATCTCTGGATACTGGTATGCCTGAGGTTAGCAGTACTGCCCACAATTTAGCCCAGAAATTTGAATTTGTATTTCTGCAGCTGATAAGTGACAAAGGCTTTCCATATATTTTGTTGGAGCACCTATAAGGAAGCTGTATTGTCTAGCCAGCACAAATATCCAGGGTAGTGGGATGGGAGTTTAACCTTCCTCCCCCTCCCCTCCCCACGGGAGGCTGAGCAGGTCACCCAGAGCAGCATCTGCTCACCCCCCTTGCCCCAGCCAGCCCCAATCACTTCTGCTCCTCCAGCTTTAGGCAGCCCACCCACACTGTGCCCCAGCGCTGAGCATCCTCAGCCCTCACTTCTCATGCACACGTGGCGGCAGCAGCAATAACTTCTCTGCAGGCGGTTGAGAAGAGAGGGATTTCCACTGGCATTTTATTTTATATTTATTTTATTCCACTTTATTTTTGTGTTACTGATGCTTCTGAAGTCTCAATCTCAGAGTATCCCTTGCTTATAGAGTCACGCAAACTGAAACTTCACATAAGGTCATTCAAAATACCAGGAGTAATCCCGGGTGAATCAAAATCAGAAACAAGATCTTCACCCGTAGTTTTTTTCCGAGGCCAGAGCTGCACAGTGCAGAGATATAGAGGACAACGTACAGCCTCTTCCTGAGGCAAATATCACAGCTGTCCATTGCGCATGGCTTAAAGCACTTTCCACCCAAGCTCCTCACAATGTTTTGACCTGGTTAAGTATTATAATGCCCATTTTAAAAAAAGGGAACCTGTGAGGTTTCCTACAGTCACAGAAATTGTCTAAGATACACTCAGGACTGCAAGAAAATACCGTCTGCCTTCAGTTTTGGCTTTTCCTTCCCCTTGGCTGTTCTTTATTGCATACCAGAAAGAAAAAATAGAAAAAAAAAAGATGAAAAATGGGACCATAACTTAGGAAAAGCAGCTATTCTCCCGGAACATCAATGAAATGCTCCTGCAGTTCATCACTGGGTCCACAGCTTCCCATCCACCGCTACTGGCAGAGGAAACCAGTAACTATCAGAAACTTTAAGAAACTGAACACTGCCACAGGTGAGAAAGCAGTGTGTATGTTTCTTGCCGCCTATTTAGGATGGTGACAGGAGAGAAAAGTTCTCTTTTGATCCACTGTCATCTCTGCCCAAGTTGCCAGTGCCTGGGAAAGGAAAACTGGTTCTCAGCTTCCACACATCCACCACCGTTACTCCAGATCTCTGAAGCTGCTTTTGCCTGTACTGAGACATGCAGAAGCGGGCCAAAAACAAGGCGGGTGGAGGGAGGAGGTCTCAGCTATCTGAGCGTAGCTGGGAGGTGCCCAGCCGGTGATGGCTGGTGCTAAGGGTGAGCGGGTGAGGGAGCCTGTGCTGTGAAGTCCTACTTCTGTGTTCCTTGTCAGGGGCAGTGTTTTAGGCCACCAGAATAGGTAAGCCTCGTTACAGGTGGATCTAGAGGCCTGATCTACATCCAAGCTTTCCATGACTGTGGAGGAGTCTCATCTCCCACTCAGTCATGGAGTTTGAGTGCGAGTGGACACAGGATCAGCTACAAGAGCCATTCTAGACCAAAACTTAACCTCTGTCTCACTTCTGGGGGGAAAAAAAAAAAAAAGACAAAATTGTCTTTTAGATAATTAATTCACAGACAGATTATTACAAACCACTAGTGAAGCCAATAGAATTTGAGTGGAAGAGGAGATAAAAAGGCAGCATTCTTTTAATATTATTGAAAAAGTCCTAAATCCACAAAGAAATTGTCCGTTTAAAATGACATTTAAGATGCATGGCAAAAAAACCCAAACCAAATCAACCTTTGCTGTAAGCTCATCAACACAGTTGCTCCAGATTAACGCTGATATAACTGAAATCTGCATCCCACCCACGTAAGAAATCTGTAATTAGCAGGTGGGAGATCACACACGGTTCTGTGGAAAACTTATATATATTTAAAAAAAAAAAAAAAATCGGCAATGGAACAGAGCTAGTTGATTTCCCATTCTAGGTTTCTTCCCAATAGTACTTTTGCAAAGTCGTGGGTTTTTTTCCTCCTCCAGGCAGATTTTGGTTGTGTGAAGCAGCACAACTTCCCCTGGAGTGCACTGCTAAACAGCAGCAGCCGCCTGCAGCAAGCTGCTGGTCTGCAGGTTGCTCCTGGAGCACCGCAGCAGTGTAGGCAAGAGCGAGCAGCATCCACAGTAAGATGTGGCACCTCTTCACGTGGCTTTAGTGCTGGAGGTGGACAATGTGTGGAGGGACGGAGGAAGCCCATTTTCTTTCGAGCAGAGGCAGCTGGAAGCAGGCACTGAACGGAGAGGATGTTTCTGAAGTGCTGCGGTCCCACAAAACCCACTGAATGTCTCACAGTACCAGGATTACACAGAATTTAAAGAAGAGGAAAATAAGAAGTGGAAAAACAGAGAGGCTAAAAGGTCTATCAGATCTGACACTCTGCAAATATGGGAGACAACTGGGAAAAATGTAAACCATACTTCACTCCGTGTCTGTAAGCAATGAGTGCTAGTGAAAAAGGACACAGATCTTGCTCCTGACAGTAACTGGGACTGATACCTTTGATGTGTTTAACAGTTTCCAGTTTTCTCAGGCAGAGGGGGATAGCAGAAATTTAGCAATCCCACACTCCCATCACAATGAAACATGTAAGACGTTTGTAACACGTTTGTAACAGGAAGGTACAAAATGAAGAAGCGGTTTCTGATCTAATGACTAATCTTGTAACATGGTCTGGAGAGGGGATTGCGATTTAAAGATGCGAAAAACCCCAACTTCGGGGATGGCCGTGAGAGCCAACGTCACCTTCAGGAGAGGGTGACCAGCAGCAGAGCTGCCAGGGACCACAGATGGGAAGGGACGGTGCTCTGTGACAGATCTGGCTCGAGGAGCCGCAGCACCACCACAGCTGTGTGGCTCAAAGGCACTCACAGCTCGGCATCAGATGGTCCTCAACATAGCACAGGCTGTTAGTAGGTGTAGTGATTGGGCTGGCCATAAGGGTCTCTAACTGCCTGTATTAAAACCATATATATGGTTTGTTATGCATTCAGTTTTAGCTAGGGAATAAAAATGAACGGTTGGGAATTTTTCCTGTGAGGGACTTGATTTCACGGACAGGGAGCCTGAATGAGGTTGCAGAAGCCAGTCAAGCACCCACATGCTTCTTGCATCTCTCATTCTCTCTGTGGGCTCTGCTCCCCCTTCCTCCTTGGGAGGGGGTGCACCTTGCAGTTTGGGAAACATTGCTGTAGGATAGAAACTGGAAGGTAGGCGAGGAGCTGGAGGCTGTTACAGGGAGTGTTTTAGTTCGACAGGGTAGGAAAAAATGGAGCAATCTGCAGTAATAGCAAGGGAAAGTTTAGTTTAGTTTTGTTTTGTTTGTTTTGTTTTGCTTTTTACTCTGTGCAACTCTTTTGCTGTTTCATTCAATTCCCAACCTCTCCCTCTCCGGTATTGCTACATCCCTCCTCAGCCATCCCCTTATGCCTCCCACTCACACGTTTGTTAAGGATTAATTATTTCCTTTACACTCATCCTTGCCAACCCTGGCCTTCCCCCCATGCTTAGAGCTTTCCCAAGCTCCTTCACCTCTGCACAACCCGGCTTCTGCTCACTTAGAAATCCCCCATTTGAGAGCAAACAAACCTCTATCCAACCAGCCGGGACCATTTCTTCTTCCCCTCCCCCAGGGTAAACCACCATCCCAACCTCAGAGCCAGACCCTCCCTTGACCTTGACAGAGAGTGCGTACTGCCACGTCACCCAGAAAGCCTCGCATCCCCGCCATCTGTTGCACCTGGGCTCAGAAACCCCATTATTTCTTGTGCTGGCCCTGGAAAACTGAAGGAAGCAGCAGGAAACCCTACGACCAGCCTTTATCAGATCAGTCTGGTCTAGCCAGAAGCCGATGCACTCTGTGCTTGGGCAGCCCAAGGGCTCACGGGGATGCCCTTACTCAGGGGGATGCAGCCAAGCTGCCCCAAAGTAGCGTGGCCACCTGGACTGCTGTGCTGGTAGTCCTCCAGCGCTGAGCACACTGCAGCTTGCAGGATAAACACCCCCCCTCCCAACCCAGCCCACCCCAACACCCAGAGTTTGGATAGCTGCCGTTCTGGCTTAATTGCTGGGGCTTAGTCCATCACCTGTAATGTACAAACTGCAGTGCAGCTACATAAAATATAGCTCGTGTGTAGGGGAAGGCTGGAGGCAGGAGAGGGGAAGACACAAATCATCCAGGCACAGAGAGGAAGAGATAATGAGGAAAGTAGGTACTTGTATTTTTTTCCCCTGCAAGAACACCTACACCTTATCCACAACAGCAGTCAAACACTCCTATCAGCTAGAACTTGGGGTTTCTGGGAGGTGGGATTTTTGTCTGGTTTTTTTCCCTTTTAAAGAAAGTGTTACTCCATTTCACTAGCTGAAACTTAAGGAGCCTCCTGAGAAAGGGGTAGCCCCTCTGCTGCCACCCAGTATGAATACATTCATTTAAAGACAAAACAAATGTGTTTGTCTTTGAAATGGCTATGACGATGCTAGCTGGAAAAGCTGTTTGCATTTAAAATGGTATGACTGCGTGAAGTGTGAAAGATGTATATACAAAGCAGACTAGAAAAGCAGACTCTTTTCTCCTTATTAGGAGGATTTTTTTTTTCCGCCGTTTGGAGCCACGCGTCACCTGGAAAGTGGGTATTGATAGCATTCTTCCTTTGCGTCCCAAAGCGCAGGAGGGTGTTCGCCTAAACATGCAAGCACAGAAGTAAGACTTGTGTATTTTGTATAGGAAGCTGCTTTTGTTTGCTGCCAGTAGGATACACAATGTGCTCTCTACAGGGGATCAAGATGTAGGGCTGTACAAACACTGAGCAGCAATACCTTACATAACTGGCCCTGGGGGAGAGTTACGTGTCATGAGGAGAAACAGTTTTCCCAGGAAAGGTAAAACACAAGAGGCGATGTAGAATTCATGGAAGAAAACAAGAGGCCGGTGGAAAAAAAAAAAACCAAATTATCTGTGCAGATTATCACCAGGCAGACCGCTCCGAGGAAAACAGCCAGAGGCGATGTTTCATGGAAGAAAACAAGAGGCCGGTGGAAAAAAAAAAAAACAAATTATCTGGGCAGATTATCACCAGGACAACCGCTCCGAGGAAAACAGCCACGGAGCTATGACTGCAGATTCACAGTCGATTCACCGCTTATTGCAGCGACTGCATCCGTAACCCTTCCCTCATGGAGGATTTGGCCTGTCTGCCGGCACCAGGCAGGCGGGATGGCTCATCCGACTCCTGCCGTGCCGCTCGGGTCCCTCGGTGGACACCAGCCTCTCCCAGATGGGGTTAAAGGAAAGGGATGCTGCAGTGGTGCTGGAGCCGGGAGTAGCTCTGGAGTGAAAGAAAAAGTCCACTGGCTGCGTGGTTTGGGGAAAGGGGGTTACTGTGAGGCTGGTGGGGGACCCGGGGGTGGGTGGTGTCCCCTGGGTCAAGCGCTGGGCCAGGAAGGACCAGGGATGCTTGGGGACCTGCTAATGCACCCCCGCTCCTCCCCAGGGGACTGCCTGGAGGGGGGATGAAGACAAAGCATAGCGGGCTGCCCCTGGAGGGCTGGTCAGGACCTCTGTGATCCTGTGAAAACCACTGAGGACCTACATGTACAAAATAACCCCGTAATGGCATGACACGGTCTAAGTTTTGCACATGGATGAATAGACAGGTCCCCCACAGACAGCTTGGCATGGGAAAGGGAAACCCTCTGGAAAGAGAGAGGGATTGGATGAAAGAGTGAAATGGGCTCGTAATTTATTGCCAACCTGAAACTCTGCTTGCAAGAAGGTCACTCACTGCCGGGCCTGCTGAGAAATTTGCCCTGTTGTAACCAGCAGCAGCTTTTCTAAACCTGAATGAAAAGAGAACAGTGACAACATCACCGACCGTCCCAGAGAGTCCCCTGAAACTGCAGATGCTCTGGTCCTCCCTGATGCACCAAGACCAGCTTCTTCCTTTTGAAGCCACCCCACTAATACTTATTTCTGTCTGGGAGAGCCAGGGATTTCAAGTGGCCTCTCAGAAGCCTTGCAGACCACATGGAGAGCAGCTACATGAAAGCAGCCTCACCAGCACTGTCCATCCAAAAGAAAGAAATTAAGGCCTCCCAGGAAATGAAAACCAGTTCTTCCCTTCTCCAGCTTCCCACTAGCATTGCCTTCAAGGACCATGCCCCTCTATACAGGTGTCTTGGTAGTGCAGGACATTGTTAGGAGCTAAAGGTCTTAACGAAGACGTCAGTAAACATCCAAGCCAAGCAAACTTAACATGCTCTTTGATGAAGTACGTTATTCCTGCCACTTCAGTGAGAGTCCTTCACCTTCACTGACAGCAAACGTTCGCTGACAATCACCGCAGACAGAGTTTCAACAAAAAAGATGGAAAATGTAATGTAAGCTGGAAGCAGCGGTGAGCTGCCATACTGTGTCTGATGTTAAGCAGGGAAATGGGTTTGATTTTTATAGATGTATTTTGCACTTCAGAAAAGTACTGTAATCGCAGATACCGAACTGAGTAAGAAATAGCAGTTCTGCTGCCAGTGCAGACAAAACACTCCCCAAAGCCTGTTATTAATAGAAAGGCAGTGGCATTGCCGGCAAGATAAAAACGTCAGGAATAACTTTTAGCCATTTTCAAATTAAAAAGAAAAAAAAAGAAAAAGAAATAGAAAGTCATTCTAGTCGTATTCTGAGGTGAAGCAGAGGTGCAGATTAGACTAATACTGTATTTGCACCAGGCTGAGAATGCAAATGCATGACCATTAAATATCTACAAAGTCTAAGGCAGACGGCTGTGCGGGGCTCCCTGGCTGGCTCTGCAGCCCTGCTCCCAGCCCCGGGCCAAGCCGCCCCAGCCTGGGCCCTGCTGCTGGGAAACGGGGAGTGCCACTGCCTTGAGTAAGAGGTCTGAGGCCCGGACTGAAAGCGCTGTAAAGAGCAGGGGATTTTTAGTATTGTTGTTGTTGAAAGCAGTAGAGCTTTGCTGAGGGTTCAGGAACAAGTTAGGAAATACTCCAGAGCTGCTCGTATGCTTCCTGTCTGTGAAAAATGCTCATAAGACCCAAAGCCTCAGAACTGGCAGAAATTTAAAAAAAAAAAAAAAAAAAAAATAAAAAAAAAAAGGGAAGAGGGATAAAAAAATCCAAAAACACCCAACCCAAAAATCTGAAGGAGATCTAGGGAATAAAAGAATCCCCTTCCTCAAAAGATGCATAACAAATTGTATTAAAAAAAAAATCAAAACCACAGAAAAAGACTGTACAACAAACCCCATGGAGAACAGATACCTAAACAGGATTTCTAGGAGAATTTCCATTAGAGGATGGATTTGTGAGAAGTGATTTTGCCTACTCCTTTGCAGTATTTTTTCTTAGGTACAGCCTTGTTAAAAAATGAAAATATGGAATTGACATACCCTCCATCTTTCTCCTAAAACTGTTTTTTTAATAGCACTAACTGAACCAAAATAACTACCTGAAACCCTAATTGTAGTCAACTCTGTAGAACCTGAATTCAATTTATAATCACGAAAGAATGAAATATTTGATCCTGGATTTTACACCCTCTTATTTATGCTTGCAGGTCAGACACAACCATTAATTCTTTTTCAAAAGTATTTAAAGCCCTGAGTCTGAAATTATTTGCAGTACTGGTTTAAGTGTTTGCAGAATTGGAGCTTAATATACTTCTGAAAAAGGATTAATTGGTAACCTGTAAGGAAAAGATATTGGAACTACAACTGCAGAGCAGTTTTCAAGAGTGCTGTTCTTTGTGGCATGTAACACTTTCTTCTGGCCAACAAGAGAAAATACTGCAAGCGTTAAAGTTATTTTTAGAATTTTACTTGAAAATCTTGATACTACAGTATTTTAGTCAGGACCTTGATAAAACAGAAGTTCAGTTCTCCTTACCACATGATTTAAAATATTTTAGAATGTAACCTCAAGAAATTATGGCTTCAGATATATTCCTTGATTCCTTAGTAGCTTGTAGAACTGTGTAAAACCCATGCAAATATGACAATGAAATACTGAGAAAACTTCAAAATGTAAAATATTCTTTAACCTACCAATAAAAATATATAATTATTCTTCCATCTTTTCAAAGCACTGCAAATACATTAATAACTTGTTGGAATTACAGCTTTATTTCTATCTATCTCCTTCAAGGCAGGAGGGTATGACTGATAGGGAAAAATAAGTGTTTCCTACATTGATAGGAAAGCTTTGCTCTTAACATCATTACATGATAAAATGGAAAGATAATTTATGTAGTTCTATGGTTTAGTTAAATCATTTATTTTTTCCAAGACATATATAATATTTTAAGAAGCTTTATTACTGTCTAAACAATTTTTGATACAATTTAACAGATTGCATAAGATGCCAACACATCTTTAAGGGTCAGCTTTCCTTTTGATATAAATCACTAAAGTTCTATCATGCAGACTATTCAGTATGAAGAGTAAAAAACATTTGTGTAGCTCTTTGAAAAAAAGTGTTTAATTAGCACGCTTTTATCTCTAACTGCGCAACTGAGAAAGTGTAAACACAATTATTTTAAAAAGAAGTAAAATGTCAGATGCTCAGTAAATGCACTATAATTTAGCATAGTGTACTTTATCGTCTATGTTATTGTAGCATAGCAGTTCATTATGGAATAATTTTTCCCAAAATGTATTTGATATTCAAATTCAGAACAATTCAACAATCCAAAGTGAACTTTAAAATCCTACTTTTTGGAAAAAAAAATCAAATTCTGTAACAGTAAGTGTGGATTTTTTCATACTTTTCCTTTACAAAATTAATACTGTATTTGTTTATTTTTTTCTTACTCCTCCCCTCCATGTTCAGTAACACCCGCCCTTTTTTATTCATAGAATCATAGAATGGTTTGGGTGGGAAGGGACCTCTAAAGGTCATCTAGTCCAACCCCCTGCCATCGGCAGGGACATCTTCAACTAGATCAGGTTGCTCAGAGCCCCGTCCAACCTGACCTTGGATGTTTCCAGGGATGGGGCATCCACCATCTCTCTGGGCAACCTGTGCCAGTGTTTCACCACCCGCAGCGTAAAAAATTTCTTCCTCTACATTTACCCTCTTTTAGTTTAAAACCATTAGCCCTTGTCCTATTGCAACACACCCTGCTAAAAAGTTTGTCCCCATCTTTCTTATAAGCCCCCTTTAAGTACTGATAGGCTCCGCGGAGCCTTCTCTTCTCTAGGCTGAACACCCCCAACTCTCCCAGCCTGTCCTCATAGGAGAGGTGTTCGATCCCTCTGACCATGTTTGTGGCCTTCCCCTGGACCTGATCGAATAGGTCCGTGTCTTTCATGTGCTGAGGACCCCAGAGCTGGACGCAGTGCTGCAGGTGGGGTCTCACCAGAGCAGAGCAGAGGGGCAGCATCACGTCCTTTGACCTGCTGGCCACGCTTCTTTTGATGCAGCCCAGGATA